>NC_063172.1:18933274-19537120 GCF_023159225.1 Perognathus longimembris pacificus
TGAACAATGATGATTTGCAAGGCATTGTAGAAAAATGACAAAAAATGTGCTCATTGCTTTGTACAAACTCATAGTTTAGCAATATTCACTGTAAAATATCCCACTGGGAATGGAGCGAGTTGGTAGAAAATAAGGTGCTCATGATTAGCAAGACTGAACGGGGAACGAATGAGGAACTTATGCTATGCTGTTTTCTAGTTAATGTATGGGTATATTGACCCATTTTGAGAGAGGGCAGATCTATACCATAGATCTATACTAAAGGTATATAAATCGATATTTTAGGGAAACAATGAGACATCCAAGTAGAAATACATGGAAGGACTGAAGTCTGAAACCAGAGCAATCATTACTGACATTCACTTAAGTATTTAATAGTACCAAATACCTAATTCCTAATTCCTTTCCTCCTCACACCAGCCTGACAGGCAAGTGTGTATCATTATGTTGCATATGCTTTCAGATGAAGAAGTTATACCATGGACAGCTTAAGGAACTTGCCTACGTTAAGCAAGAATTGAATGTCAGAGGCAGATTTAAACCCAAGCAGATAGATCTAAGACCTTCAGGTTACTACAGCACAGATAGGAAAGACCTGGAATAATGACTGTCAAAGAATTTGGAAGTCATCGTGGCAAGACTTAATGCTGTGGGAGACACACTGTTTGTGTAAATGTCAAGGCTACAAGGTCTGTAATGTGCCAAATGTAGCTTCAAACAGAGCAGTCACAATCAACTCAGCTAAGTCTCACTGTGAAGAAAATGAACCCAGCAATACCAGGTTTTACAGTCGTCAATAAAGTTGACAAAAAGCATGTGTTTTTATGTGGGATCACCCAATTTTCAAATGTTAGTGACTGTGGTTTTCCTTTTGTACATCATTGTGTAGCTCCACTTCTCCCCTAAAACACACACACATGCACACACACACGCACACAATTTGTTGCCCAGATATAGTATTTCCCTATGCTCATTTGTAAATTAATTATGATTTAGAATAAGAAGAATCGGTATATGTGTATATACACACACACACATACTTGTGCATATTAATAGTGACCCTAGGGTTTTTTGTTAATTCTATTTTTTTAACCAAAGAGAGAATAAAAGAATTTTTAGATATAGAATAAATCACATTACAGTTTTAAATTAAAATTAGGGGAAAATGGTATGCTTATTTCACCCACATTTCTGCAAGCAAAAAACTAGGTAAATATTTTTTACCTTCTGAAATTCAATATTTGTTGCCGCCTGCAGTGAGTGTGTCATCCTTCCAGAGGCTCTCACTGTTTACGTACTGCCAGGGAATCTAAATATGACATCTGAAGTCAATCCTCCAAGTGTTTCCAAAAATCCACATGCACTGCCTCATGTAGACTAAATAATGAACCACATTGCAGTCATTTTTACCCAGAAAAGTGAAAATATTAGTAATCCTACGGATCCATTCTTAGGCTTTGCAAACCTTAGTATTTGTGAAGAAGTTTTATAAAAATAAAAAGCAATAAAGTTGGTCTAATACTTCAAAGGAAAATAACATCAAAAACTTGTGGAGAAAAGCCACAGGCCACCAACACATACACGCATGTGTACATGTCCAAACACACACACACACACACACACGCACATGCACACACACACACACACTTACTTACTTACTTGATTGGGAGCCCTATCTTGGTAAAATAAAGCCTGCTTTAAACAAAAAAAACTGGGATAATGAGGGCCATTTTTCATTATTTTCCCTGTGGATTTAAAAATAGTTACCTCATAAAATAAATAGTTTAAAGTTTCCACATTACTTTTTTCCTTTAGTCTGTGTCTGTGTTGCAAGTAAATGAGCATAGATTCTTATACTCCCAAAGCTTTATAAAGGGGCAAATATATTAAAAATTGAACCAAAAATATCACTAGTACAAAATCTTACAGAATGCTTCTGTGAGAAAGAAAACACTTTTATTAAATGGAATCTTAGTTGGGCCCCAGTGGTTCATGCCTGTAACCCTAGCTACTACGAAGGCCAAGATCAGAGGGTCAGGGATCCATGCCAGGCTGAACAGGATAGGTTATGATATTCTTATCTCCAATTAATAACCAAAAATTTGGAAGTGTGGCTCACCAGCCTTGAATGAGAAAGAAAAAGGAGTTCAAGACTCATTTACATCACTAGCCTTGAGTGATAAAAGAAAAAGGACTTCAAGACAAAGGGGAAAAAAGGGAATCTGTGGGGAGATTCTTTTATATAAGTAGATTTTATTTTACACTTGATGGTTAACAATAAGCTGTTCTGCCCATGGATAGAATTCTGTAACTTGAATATAGCTTTTTTTTTTTTAAGTTCCGGATTTTGAACTTAATGCTGGGAGCATATGCGGCCAGTGCTCTACCACTTGATCCATACCCCTGGCCCTTTTGACTTTAGGTGGTTGTTGTTGTTCTTGAGATAGGATCTCCCAAGGGCTGGCTTTGGATCATCATATGTCCACCTATGCCTTCTTACATGGCTGAGATTATAGGCATGCATCAACATACCTTGCTTATTCATTGAGATAGTATTTCACTAAACTTTTATTCCCTGGTCTGGCCTCAAACTTCCATCCTCCTTATTTCCACCTGTGTTAGGGTCATCAGGAATGTATCAGTACTGAGCAGGAGCTGGTCAAATGAAGAAATACATGTTTGCAGGTGGGCTGCTATGGAGATGTTTAGCCTAATCTACTTTTGATGTGAATATTCACAAGAACAGCTAAGGTGTTACAGACTATTCATAACTTTTTTCTACATAAAAACCTATGTTCTAAAGTTAGAAATAATCCATTGACATAGTTTAAGAGGCAAATAAATTAGCAGAGTTATCTAGCAAATAAATAGATATAGTTCACCTTGGAGAAGCTCTAATTACAGCCCTGAACTTTTCAGTAAGTTTACAGCTTACGACATCTGAGTGAGGCTGCCTTTTGAAAGCCATGCGCAGCTAGAAAGGCAGCCTAATTAAAACAAACGTGGATAAACCACTTCACGGAGATAGAAGTTTGATGGTTGGATATATAAAAAATTGTTACCAGATGTTGTGCAGAGGCCTTAACAGTTTAAAGATCATGAAGGTTTTTTTTTTAACAAAGCAAAAATATTCTAATTGAAATTGTCAGCAGGAGTGAGACTAATATGCCTGTATTTCATTAAATAATAGTTTATTTAACATTCAGTGTGGCCTGGAATTGTTCAAGACAAATCAGAAAACATTTTAGCCAGAAGACGGAAAAAGAGAAACATAGCAAACTGACAGCACTCTCTCACCAGGCACGGTGGTTTGCTAATGTCAAGTTTTGATCCTCTAACCTATTCTTTCATCTATCTTACCATACAGACAGGGAAGGAGCATGCTAGCAACTTAGATTTTTCCCTTTTTTAAAAAATGTATTTTGTACTTTACCAAAAAACACACCCTTATTATTAAATTTCTGGCTGAAAAACCTTGGAAAGCAAAAATCATGTCGTTTTCCATTGTAGGAATGTAAATATCTGTATTTTTAGGAGTTGTGAGGTTTGAGTAAGCTGCTGTTCCGACTCTCCCTGGGAGATGAAGATTGTAGCTGTATAAAACGGAAGAAGGGAAGACTCACATGGTCTTGTTACAGCTTACAGTCACCTTTTCCTGATTACATGAGAGAAGCGCATAACTACTTCCTTCCCCTCAGCCCACAGCTGTGAGCTGCTCAGGGATGAACTATAGCAAATTCTTTTGAAGAACACAAGACACAGGTCCCATCCAGCCAATCTTGCTCTTGAAGAGGAGAGCTTTGTGTTTCTGCCTGCCATCTCCTGCTTCTCAGACTCGCACGCACACACACACACACACACACACACACACACACATACACCCTAACATTACACCCAGCATGGCACACACACACACACACACACACACACACACACACACACACCCTAACATTACACCCAGCATGGCAACACCTTAATTTTTCCAGATCGAAAATGTAGAGACTTATTTGATCTACTATATGTATTTGTTTTAGAGAATTTCCCAATGAAACAACTAGAAAATAAAAGTAAACAGATTTTAAGCCTAGTGGACAAATGCCTGAGCTATCATGTGCTGTATGTAATATCCAGAGGTCTGATTTGATTTGATTTTTAAGTAAATTGCATCTTACGCTGTGGCAATTATGGGAAGACAACTGCACTAAAGGGTCATTAATCATTGAAACATTCAAATAAAACTAAATGTTTCTTTTTAGATCTAAAGTGCAGCCCATAACACAATCGAAATAACATTAATAGGAGCAATGCATGGGAAGACAGGAACCAGCTGTTGCTCTGCCTGCCAGCAGCCCCGGATCTCTGTAATCAGAGCGCAGTACTGTATACAGTAAGGAAAAGGATTTTTTGATATACTTCGTTTTCGAAAGGCCTGAGAGCTCTCAGCTTCAAGGAAGTTCGGGTGATGTTCATATATGTCATAACACCACATTTCTGGACATAGAACAGAAGGGACAGACGGCTAGAGCATTTAGTTTTACAGCTGTTGCCGAGCAGGGTTTAAAAGTGGCTTGTTAGCCGCAAAATACTACTAATAAGGTAAACAGGGTACAACGTGTCCCCTGTGGCTAATGAGGAAGAACAGCACTCTTTGAGTATTACTTTTTGCTATTAAAATAAATTTTAGTTTGACCAGTGGTTTAAAAACAAAAAACGGTGTAGAAATCCTGAAGAAGATTGTAGAGTTAACCCGATGTATCCTAGAGGATAGTGCAAAAATAACTTACAGCCTTACGGAAAAACAGATGACACCATCGCAAGCTACTTCATATTGCCATGTCATTAGGCCGTTTCTGCTCATTTGGATCCTCTTTCAAATCCCTTGGTTTTTGTAGCATGCTTTTTACTTACATGTCCATTTCATGCATTCTAATTTCCATCATCATTTTAGCATCACTGTAAATGGCAATGCTAAGCTCCCCCCTTTTTCTAACGAGGGTACACATAATGAAAATGAAGAGTACATTAGCTTATTGCACTCAAGGAAATAGTCACCGCTAGACCTATACTAGAAACTAACTCTTTCCAGTGATCTCCCTCGTGCAGGCGCCACTGTAAAAATGAAATTATAACATTGCCCTGCAAATATCAACAAACAAAAGACATCACACCCCTTCCTTCTTTATGTCTCTACACTAAAACAGGTTAGCAAACTC
The DNA here is from genome assembly GCF_023159225.1 of Perognathus longimembris pacificus. Classification (NCBI taxonomy): domain Eukaryota; kingdom Metazoa; phylum Chordata; class Mammalia; order Rodentia; family Heteromyidae; genus Perognathus; species Perognathus longimembris. Next base: position 18,938,488 of record NC_063172.1, read on the forward strand.
ATTCCTTCTTTTTAGGAGGGTGGATGACTGAAGCTAGTAAAGTAGTGTTCTTGTACCCTCTTTCATAGGGTCTTTGCCCCTATTTAAACTTCAGAAAAAGAAGACAGATTGAATACTCTCTTTCTCTTGTTTACATAAATATATAAAGAGCAAAGGGGGAAATTCCATTCCTGAACAGCTGCTATATGACTGATATAGTTGAAGGAGTGTGCATTAAATTTATGACCCTTAAAGAAACTACTTGCTTTCTTCATTCTTCTTCCTTCCTTCCTTCCTTCCTTCCTTCCTTCCTTCTTTCCTTCTTTCCTCCCTTCCTTCCTTCTCTTCTTTTCTTTCTTTCATTCCTTCTTCTCTTTTCTTTCTTTCTTCTTTTTCTTCTTCCACCTCCTCCTTCTTCCCCTCTTTCTGCTCTTCCTCCTTTCTCTTCCTTTTCTTTCTCCTCTTCCCCTCCTTCCTTTCTTTCTTCCACCTTCTTTCTTTTTTTTTCTTCCTTTTCCCCTACTCATTCTCTTTCTTTCTCATCTTTTTTTTAATTTATTTTTTATTATAACAGAACCAAGTTAATGATTTTAGTGGAACACAGTTCAAGGTTTTGCTTGCATCAAATTTTTCAGAGTGTATTCCCAATTGTCTTTCACTTGCTGCATCCAGCATAGGGTTGGACAGAGGGAGATACCCTAAGTGAATGAATGAGTTAGAGACAGAAGACACTTGATGATCACAGTGTGGCATGACCTTGAAAGCTGTGTATGGAAAACGATTGGCTCTAGTGTAATGCTCTTTGGGGACTCAGTAGACATTCCTTCCTGCCTGTTTGTTGGATGATTGGTCATCTTTTTGTTGATACTGACTTGTTCTTATTTAGGGGTAGAAAAAAAGTTTTATGTTTTGGTATATTATTAGCCTTAGAAACCTCATAAACCACATAAAATTTGCTTTCTCGATTATAAGATGCATTTCATTCAGAGAGTACAGACAATAGAATCTATAAGCTTGTGTTTGCCTTGGAAAGAATATAGATGAAAAAGTACATTATTTCTCCCTAACTTATTTATGTTATATATGAGAGGAAACAACCCTTTTCTTATTGAATCAAAATTAGACTTTTATGGATGATAAAGATAATATTTTTGTGAATTGTTTATTTTTCTAAATATGTGTCAGGTGGAAGTACTTCAGGCGCATTAAATATTTTTTGATAGTTAACACAGTACACTAAAAACTTGCATTCGAGAAAACAAATCTGATGCTACTTCTGTCTTCCTTATTGTGGCAACTGAATAGCTCTCCTGGCTTTTCACGTACAGATAAACCTGCAGGAGAATTCTCATGTCAGCTAGTCACAGGGATCTTTTGTGAGCTTTCCAAAGGTATCCTGTGTGTCCATTGAGGACTAAGGAAATGGCATTGATTGGATCTCAAAGAACTGACCATGGCATCTGCCCTGGAAGTTTCTCGGCTTTTGGTGCCAGTGAGATTTTTGCCAAGTTCTACTAATCAGACTCCTCAGCAGGATGGGGTCCATTTTATTACTTCCTCATCATGTGGCCTTTTTTTTAGGAAAGAGAAAATACCATGAATTGATTTTTGTCAAACAGTTACAGGAGAAGTGGAAATAATGATGGATTCGTCTAAGGATATTCAAGTAAAAGAAAATTCTAGATGTTTTTAACATGGCTAGCAGATTTAATACTTAAAACTTCTTGTTCATGGATGGATAACATGCAGAATATGTCATTATGCATACAAAGATACACACATGGGCATATGTGTGTATGTGTAAAAATATCGATTTAACATATGAAATGTATTGACTTCATTTTATTTTTTAATATTTCATCTAGTAATAGCTTTTAATTTTAATTAGTGATAGCTTTTAATTTTCTTTTTAGAAAGGATGACCCTTTCTTTTATTTCATCTGGTTCATATGAAGCCCTGTATTTAAGGTCAAAATGTATGCCTTATGCCTTATTACACAAAACATGAGACATGTCTCAAATCCCATCTCAGACTTACCAGATAACAGCCTTCATTTTTACAAAACCGTCAGGCAATTTATTACATATATTAAAGACTAGAGATGAGTAGATGAATGAAGAGAAAGAGGAGAATGCAGTCAGAACCTCAAAGCGTATCCTATAAAATTAAGAAAAGTGAAGAAAGGAGGTAGGTTGAGAGGGATGCATGAGAATGTGGAAAAGGGTGACATTGATGAAGCCAAATGATACTTATAAGCTGCTTTGTCAAATAGCAACTCCCTTGTACAGCTTTTAAAGATAATTTTTAAAACCCTAAATTTATATCTTGCATGTTCAAAAATAAAATAGAAAAAATGAAGCCTGTGATGTTTGACATACCCACACAACCATTCATGACATCCATCAGGTCACAGGGGGACAAGAACATAACCTGAATTTGGCTAAGAAGACCCTATTGGAGGGCATTGAACTGAGCCATAAGGAAAGTAGGTTTGTGGAGCATATGGTACATGTGGCACTAGAGATGAGGCAGCTATTTTGCTGTGCAAGGCTCTGTCATGTGAGACTGTACAGATATGTCTGTGTATAGAAAGCATGTCCCAGAGGAGGGGGAACTGTGATCTCAAAGCATCATTGGAATTCTGGGAGAGCTGTTTAAAGTCTGAGTTTTCCCCAGGTTTCTGATTGTGTCAGATTTTGCTTCATAGCAATCCAGTGTGTGTTGTGTTTTCTGCCACAAGCAACTATAAGAAATGGAAAGATGAAATAATGAATAGTGGTGAATTGCCTAAATTCAATTCTCATCACCTACTTGATTGCATGGGCTCCTTAGCTGAATGTGTGCGTGCGTGTATCCCACTTCTCATTAATTACAGCATTTAGAAACATAAGAATCATAAAAATCCTCGGATTGAGACGCGTCTGTTTCCTCACAGGGTTCTCTTAATTGCTTCATGTATATTTACCTTACCTCCCCTCGAAATTATAAACACTTCAAAGGCGCTGGACTTTTCTTACATGAAGTGATAATTTAAAGTAATAAGACGTTTATAAATAAACATACAAGAATTTATACCAAGTGAGTGCAGGCTTTCAAAACCACCACCTGAGGAAGCTGCCAATATATTCAGCTTTTGCTGACTCTGGGAAGAACATTGTTGTAACACTCTACAATAATGTTCAGCACTAATTCTGTAGCCATAAGATCAGACCAGTGCTTCATTACATTCATCCAATTTTCACTGACAGGAACAATACTGAGGAAAATAATCAATTCAGGGAGGTTACCCCAACTCTGTTGACTGGCCTCCACCCAGATTATTCTAAGCACCCTGAATGTCCCCCACTCTCGCAGCTTCTCCTGAAGACTCTGTTAGGAGCTATTGTCACCTGCAAGGAAGAGAGAGCACCTGGCTAGAGTAACAGAAGTTCCTAGAATTGTGCTTCTCTCCTGCAGTTAATAGTGGTTCTGAGTTTGCTCGGTCATTGCCCATGTCGCAATGGCAATAGTTTATTTTAATCTTGTTCTTAAGTGCCCACAAATTGGTTCTGTAACCTTATTCATTACCTTTCCTCTGAGTCAAGTATGCTTCTTTTCAGAAATGAGATAATGCTCTAGGAAAATGATGTCCCCTCATTAAAAGAATCAGTATAGTGATTATCATGCACCTTTTGAACATTTGCCTTTAAGAAACTTTAGAGGTAGAAAAAGGAGTTTATACTCAGAAGCCTTGTCACTGTCTGTTACAGAAACTAAGTAGTAATTTTGGTAAAGGTTTTTGTAAATTAATCATTTATACTAAGTTATCAGCAAAGAATGTTTTTAATAGTTTTCTATGTATTGCAGTGAATCAGGGGTTTGAGTTTTGTAGGAAATGGTATCTTTTCATTTTGTTTTTTCTTTTTTTTCCAATTTTTAATATTGTCATTTTTATTATTTTTAAAAAGTGAATTGAAAACTAGTATATTAATATCTTTATACTCATAGGTCACACAAGTGGAAACATCAGCTTCAAATAAGAATAGGAAAGATTTAACTATTTAGTGCCAATCCGTATATTTCTTAACTGAAACAAAATATATTTTCACATTTCATTTTTATACCTGGCTAGCAAACTCCAGTGACCCTTAAATCTAAGTACTAGATAAAATTTCAAGACATATGCTTGTTTTGTGGTATAATATGTGTCAATATCTTTCCCTCTTGAAAAAAAGTCTCTAGTCTGAGTTATCAGGTACGGAGCTTCAAGTGTAATTGGTATTTTTCCACTTGTCTAAATGCTTTTTCTTTTTTTTTAAGGTTAGTGGTATTGTTACCATTAAAGTAGTGTACCCTGAAAGAAACATTTAAAGCAGAGAAATCTGCTGAGTTAATATAAATGACTTACAGTCTTCAAGTACAAAAACACTGTCAATAGTTTTAATAAATGACATACATGTAATCACTAATTTTAATGTATATTGTTGCTCTAAATATTAATAAACAAATTCCAGATAATCTGATTCAAAGTAGATTTTTTTTTCTCTTTAGACAACCAAAAATAAAAGGGCAATGGTTTTTGTTTTATAAAACTTGCTTTTTGTTGGGCGCCAGTTTCTCACACCTGTAATCTTAGTATCTCAAGATCATTTTGTTTTTTCTAAAAGAAAAGAGGAGGCAGAGTTACAGAGCAGGGAATTCCTTAAGGAGAAAAGCCTCTGCTTATTGATTAAATATCAGGCAGTTAGGTTGTAAGTTTATTTCTTTCCTGTCTGCTACTTCTGCAAGCCAAGAAGATTTCAACAGGTAATAAACATTGGAAGAAATAAAGAAGCAGAGAATGCTAGGCATTAGTTGCTAAGGAAAATCTAAATCAACTTAGAAAGCAGCTGAAGAAAACCAGCATTTATGATGAGGACTAGAAAGTGCTTTAATTGTAGTTCTAATGGAAAATTAGATTGCCAGGGTAAAAATTACGTATTTATCTAATAAGAGAAGGCATATCTAATCATTGAAATAGTAGATTGAGAATATATACTTAATATATTGATTTTTAATTAATTTTATGTACCTTAACTTAGTTAGCCAGATCATTTTTAGCTAAACGCTAGGAATATTCCCAGTGTTAAAAATCATTGGCATAAATGATTTTTTTCAGACTATTAGAGCAAAACCTCTGCTAATATTCAGGTATTATATTACAAAAGTATATTGTATAATAAAAATGAAGCAACAGAATAAGTCTGCTTCCAAGAAGTCTCTCTGTTTTAGGAGAGTATTGTTTTCAAAATTTGCTTCTTTAAAAAATACAAATTTCAGATTGATAAGGCCAGGTATTTCAATATTTATTATATCTCACACTACCATTATGACCTCCTAGAAAATGTTTTTGAATGAAAATAAACCATTTAGAACCACACATATAAAATGCATGTGCACACAAAGATGACTCTGAACTCACGTTCCCTGAGCTAAATGTCACCTGGAGAGGAGACCTGGATAGCAATGGGAGGCTTAGTAGGACCCAATAATCATTTTAATTGAATTCTAAATCTACTCAAATTGAAAAGATTCTGACAGCCAGAGTTTTAAACAGCTGCCCTGAGCAAAATAGACACTGCTTTCTTTTAAAGTTGAAAAGAAGAAAGGTAACAATTATCCCAGAGACACTGGAAACTGAGTTGTCTGATTTTTAAATTTTTTCTTCCCAAATGCCTCCACTTCATGTTTTTTTAAAAAAAAAAAAGGAAGAGAAAAAGAAAAGAGGGCTGGGAATATGGCCTAGTGGCAAGAGTGCTTGCCTCCTACACATGAAGCTCTCGGTTCAATTCCCCAGCACCACATATATGGAAAACGGCCAGAAGGGGCGCTGTGGCTCAGGTGGCAGAGTGCTAGCCTTGAGCGGGAAGAAGCCAGCGATGGTGCTCAGGCCCTGAGTCCAAGGCCCAGGCCTGGCCAAAAAAAAAAAAAAAAAAAAAAAAAAAAAAGAAGAAGATTAAGAAGAAGAAAAGAAAGAACAGTGCTGGGCTTTGGGGTATTGAACATGGAGGATACTTTCTGTGTTAATGAGTTTATGTCATGGCGAGAGTTTCAAGTACTTCCTATATTATTTCTTTAGCCAAATTGTAATATATTAGAATCCTTTGCTTAGATAGGGATTTGCTTTTTTTTCATCTCTGATTTCTCCCTTTCCCCATTATTACAATACCCTACACATGTTTTAGTAAACTCAGCCTATTTTCATCCTTAGGAGGGAAAAAGTCAAGTTCAAGAAATAATAGCACAGCTGTTTCCAATGTCATTTCTTATCACACGAATCTGTTAGGAAGGTCAAATCTTGTATAAGGTCAAGTTAATGATATAAGTGGAATAATTTGGTCATGTTCTGACATGTGTAAACCTGTATACACAAAAGCTCCGCATTAGATGGACTAATTAACTAAACCTCTACTAAAGGTGATTTTCTTTGCCTTGAAAATTCTTACATTTAGGAATTTTATCTTTATACCTTAATGAGTTTTAAAATGTAAATTGATTTGTATTTTTATCTGGTACTAAGTAGTTCATTCTGTTTATTTTTGCATTACTCTCTTTTGTTAAGACAGATTTAAAAGAAAATGGCCATTTCCACTTTTTTTTGCCAAACCAACATACACATGTATGTGCACACTAAATATGTGTTTGTTATATATGCAACTTAAACATGATCTAAATGTACTTTGTGTGTGGGTTTGTACATACATATTCTGATAACATAAAATATTAGACACAATGTAGAGAAAACTTAATTCCAATGTAATAATTTTTTATTCAGAAACTATACACATTTCTTGAATGTCATTGGTTCATGGATTCTACTATAACATTTTTTAATTCTACCTTTTAATCAAAGAGAATTTTTATGTTCTTATTCACATATAACTTTCTAATTTTGGAAGAGAAGTGTAACTATTTTAACTAAACTATTTAACTGCTTTTAAATTTGAGACTCAAAATTTTAAGCATAAACATGAAATCATAAGACAGTGAAGCTACGTTTTCAAAGGAAATGAGTATATTTTAACTGTCTGTGCATGTATATATGCATTAAACTGAGACTCTCAATGAGATTTCTTGCAGAGTAAAAAATTGTTAATATAAATTTCCAGTTGACACACAAAGTTAACTTCTGGCTAAGTTTTCAAAGGCTATGATTATATAAATGTAAGTAAGCAACTTTTATGTGTTATCAAGAAATAAATATCCATGTCTACATCTTTTGTGTAATCGTTAAGGCTGTATAGCCATACTACAGTCAGATTTTAGTATTATAAATTTCTTCACAAGGTGATATGAACTACATAGCATTTCTTGATATTCTAGAAAATTCCAAAAGATGTTAATTCCTTCCCCAGTTTTCCATGTAACTTTTGGGAGAGACTTAGCTATCTTTGATATTCCTTTTGTCTTGTAAAACTTGAGTATATTACCAACGAAGTGCTTATGCACTGTGTCCTTAAGATGTTTTCTATCGTGTTGAAGATGGATTTTTTGGATAAATATGTAGATATGTATACATAAATACACACATGTATACACCCACCCTTGCCATTTCTACAGCTGGTACAAATTATTCTAAGGATCATGAAAAACAAAGCCTTCTCCTTTTCTCTTACCTAATATAATTTCATTAGGGAGATAACTTATTTTATGTTATATCTCACCTAAGTGAAACTGTTTTCATTCTAAATTCTGCTTTCTGCAAGTGTTAGTCCATTTATGTTTCATGAATAAAGCTATGTGTAAAGTATAGTCTTTGACTCACAACCTGTTTGAGTGTGTGTATATATGTGTGTTATACATATTTTTCAAAAGAAGGGTTTTTTACTAAAATTGACACTAGCTCTTCTGATAGAGGACAATTCAGTTAGGATGCTAAATTCCTTTCATATGTAGTACATTGAAAATATAAAGATTTGAAAATAAAGAAGGTCCTCCTTCACAAGACCCCGGACCTCTGATAGCGATTTGCATATACAAATAATTGGAATCATCTATATCTGAATGCTAAGAAAAAAGAGCTATTTGGTGATTTAAAACAATTTAATCTATGAAAAGCTAAGCCATAGTTGGCATTCTGATGTTCCAAAATCTTAGCTTATACTCTAACAACAAAATATCTTTCATGATGAAGAAGAATTTGGATATATTTGGAATCGTTTTTAAACAAAGTAAAATATATGATAAATCATAACTAAACTACTTTGTTTCTTTCATTGTTTATTTCTTTGGTGAATTTAAATTTTAGCTTATCTACAAATTTTTTCTTTTTGTGAGAATCTTTTAAGAGTTTTGGCAATGAGTTTCTTCCCCTCTCTTTTCTTTTCAGAATTCTTATTACTGCACAATAGGGAGAAATATTTCTTTAGACTACATCACTTTTAAAATTAATTGTGGTTAATTTCTTACTATAATTTGTTTACATCTTCTACAGAGACTGTAGACAGTATAATAATGTTCATGTTGGGGGAAAATAATGATGCCAACAGAAAAGGAATATAGACATACAGCAAGGGAGTAAGAACATTTTCGACAAAGTTACTTTGGTCTATTTTCTGAGCCTCTTTCCTGAAATAAAATCTCACTCGGCAGGAGGGATGTGTGTGTGTGTGTGTGTGTGTGTGTGTGTGTGTGTGTGTGTGTGTCTCCGTTTGAGTTGCCAAGGTCTCAGGATTGGTTTTCTGATATTCTGTGCGACATACAAAATGTCAGAGTATGAGAGGATTTTAACTGTTCGCTTGGGTGCAGATGACTTGAGGGACAGCCTTAAGAGTGCTGGATGCGATGAGGTAGTTCCTGCTGTGGTAAGCGATATCGTGTGATTAACAAACTCCAGATCACATGGAGAACTGGGCGCAAGTGAGACTGAGTTCTTTATCCAAGACAATGTGCTGCCTTGAGCTAACATGGTGGCACTGAGTAGGAATGAATATATATAACAAAGACAATCATTGCCTTCTTGAACAGCTGCAGCCAGTCCCACTAATGGACGTGCAAAAGCAGAAACTGGCAGCATAAGGTATGTGTTCGTTTTTACAGATGGTACTGCAGACAAGTTGGTAATTGAAAAGGAAGTCATGTACGTGCGCTGTTTGATGGGGGCAGGGGAGAGACAGCCTAATATAGGACTTTCCTGTGTAATTGACTGAGTGAGTTATTGAAGAGGCCGTCTTCCCATGAAAGATTTCAGTTATTACAAAATTACATCATTATTCTGAAAGGAAATTCCAAGTAGTGTTTTTTTAATCGTGTTATTAAAACTTTTAACAAGCACCTTTGATTTCCCTGTCTGCAAAGAGTACCTTGATATTGAAATTATCTGCCCATATTCAGCTTTACCTGTAGCAGTCTCAGAGTTCTTTATGAAAGACATGCCTGCCATTTGAATAAGAATACAACATACAATGCTCCAGTTTTCAACCACTGCAAGGATCTTTTCTCAATACCTACAATTTTCTGCATCCAGAGACAATATCAAAAGTGAAATGAAATGTGATGTAACTTTAAAATAACAGATTCAAAACTTGGATTCAGGTTCACTTTCCTTATTTTTCCCTCCTTGTGTATTTTTTAAAGTTATAGAGAACAAAATAGTACAGGAAGCATTCCCAATATATTCTGCCCAGTTTTCTGTCATGCTTTCCATTTGGTGTCAGGGCTGAGGTTAGCAAATTTGAAGTTTTTAAATGTCTGTGTATTTCACACTTAAGTTTTGTTTCTATTTAGATGGAAATAATCAGTACTTACTACCTGAGAGAAATAGCTACATTCTCAACATTTAATTTGTACATATCATGTAGGTGTGAGTACCTATAAAATATTTAGAGTCTAGAATAGTTATCTCTTAATTGTCTTAAAAATTAATGTGCATTAATTGTACAGCAGAATTTTATTGTGATTTCCATACATGGATATAATGTAATTTGATCAAATACTCTTTCTTTATCTCTCCTTTATAAATAAGTTTTAACAGGTTTTGTTAAGCTATTTTCATGCATACGAATATTTTCGTAATTGTTCTTCTTTGAAAAAATAAAAGTATCTCACTCATGAAAACTCTAAATGTGAACTGCATTAGTGGATGAAGAACAATAACATTTATAGTGGTATGAGGTGCTAAAGGGAAAATAATCATACTTCCTTATTATCTGAATCTTGGTAAATTTGGTAAAAGTAAACTTTATCTTTTAGAATTGGCAGAATTTTCTGCAGACTAATAATGATACTAAAAATTGCAAATGATCTGCTCCTGGGAACACACAAATACATAAAGTCATGCTAACTGCTACCTGTGACTGTGTTTTTCTACATGTCAAAAACCCATTTTCCTACTCCTTCTCTAGCCAAGTCATAAACAGAAGCAGAAACTAGTGTACCATCACTATCACCCGTGAGGCAGGCAGTATGTTGGGGTCACTGGTGACCCCCAATTTCTGCTTGTAAGCAGTGGCTTAATTCATATTCTTAAAATAATTAATGCAGCAAGTTCACAATACATGTGCTTCACTCTCCATTCCCCACTGCTGTCTCTATTGGCCAGATGCTCTGTTCCTCTAGCTATGACTATATCTGTCAACGACTCATTGCTGTATCTAATCATAGATGAGTCATTTCTGTCTGTTCCTCACAGCTTGAGTAAGTTGGGTCAGCTGTTAAAGGGTGACTTGAAGAGACAAAGAGACAAGAGTTCTTCAAAACCAGGCTATGTTGAAATATTCCTGACAAAAGTCCCCATCTCCTCTTTAGTAAGAAGATTCTGTAAAAGTTAAAGAACGATGGCTTAGGAGTGAAGGAGCCCTAGCTCTCTTATTAGACAACTGGAAAATAGTTCTTCAGATTTTTAATATTTGCTTTTAAGTTGGACCTCTTTGAATCAATTTGAAAATATCAAATAGTTAAGACTAGGTTTCTTCAAGATGCATGCATGGTACTGAATATAATAGGTGGGACAAGAAGTAGTCAAACAGTGAATGTAGCAAAACGCCTTAGGTGCATGGGTGAAAATGGAGCACTAAGACTTGTAGAAATTAGCTTGGGAAAGAAGAGTGATGGAGAGGAGGAATTTGGTCAAGGTACATTGCATTTTATGCATATAGGGACCTCTCAAAATGCAATCTCTTGAACAACTGATACTAACTCAAAGCTGTGGGGAAAAGAAAAGGCAGGGGAAGAAAAGAAAATGAAAACATATAAAACAAAACCATAGGAGCTGGGTGGCCTAGTGGTAGTGTGCTTGTCTACCATGCATAAAGCCCTGGGTTCGATTCCTCAGCACCACATAAACAGAAAAAACTGGAAATGGCACTATGGCTCAAGTGGTAGAGTGCTAGCCTTGTGAAAAAAGAAGCCAGGGAAATTGCTCAGGCCCCGAGTTCAGGCCCAGGACTGGCACAAAGAAAACTATATCCAATGATTAATTCAGAAATGCTTTGTGGAATCTGATCCTGTCTTTTTACCTACATGTAGAGACTAGGGTGTATTATTTGGTGGTAAATAAGTTAAAGAACTACTCTCGATCTTTTATCACATCAATTAAAGCAAAGAAATGAGGGAGGAGATAACAAGTTTGACAAGAAATGTACTCACTACCTTTGTAGTGAGTACGTATGTACCTTTGTATGTAACTGTAACCCCTCACTACATCACCTTAACAATAAAAAATTAAAAAATAAAAGTAATAGCCAATGATTTATTCACTTTCAGTCTAAACTGAGACAATATATAACAAAGTTCTTTTCCTCAGAAGCCAGGACATTGTATATAAAGCCTTTTGATAAATCTTTTGAAGGACATTCTTTGGAATATTCTGAAGTTATTGGTAAAATACTTTATTTGCTAATTTTCTAGAGAAAATGTCATATATTTTATTGAAATAATTTACAGTGTCCAATAATGTAGGAAACCACTGAAGAAATATCTTTATGACTGCCTTGAGGGCAGTAACACTTGTTGTCTTTTTACTAGTATGAAAAAAAATATTGTTTGTTTTGCTTACATCAATAGCATAATTATCATTATATATTGTAAAGGTCACTTTACACAGACAATATATAACTACTTGTTTTTCCAATTAAATACTTGATAGCTGAGAACTCTACGCTTTTCTTTAATACTTCTCTACCTCAGAGATTTAAAAATTTTTTATAGTGTGAATATCCCCATATTAAATGTATTGGTTAAATATGTAAATGCAATCTGCAATGACTTTATGAAAAAATAAATTCTTCTATTTTCAAGCTAAAGTTTGCTTAGGAGTTGCTAAAACTTTTTAAGCCTTCTTCCACAAAGTTTCTTTATTAGATATATTTGTTCTTACCAGTGTCAGATTTTGGCACCTGCGCCAGTAGAACAACTTTCCAGCCATTATTGTGACTGAAGGGGAGGTGCAAACAGATACATGGGAAGGGGAGCAGGAATAGAAGCATTAAGCGACCAGAGTAGTTCTTTTGACAATAATGACTTTCACATGGAATAAAGAAAGAGAGTGCAGACGTAAATTTTTAACCTTATTCTAGCTGTCCAAGTACATACTTGGTTTAAAGGCAGCACATGATTACAGAAACAGCCTCTGCTACCACTTCAAAGATCTGTCTTCACTGAGCTCTAATTCTGTTCATATTACCTGTGTATGACATAGGGTGTTCAGTTTGTTCCATTATCATATTCAAAATAAATCAAGTAAAGTAAAGTGGGGTCCTCAGACCTGTGTGATAAGTTTTGTATCAGTGTGATACATTTCAAAATTTTTCAGATTTGAAAACTCTGCATTAATAATCTAAGTGGTGGTATCTACACTGGGAATTTTGTTTTTCTGCTCTTCTACTGCAGTGGTGGTGCATTGCATATCAGAAGAGATGAAGCTAATGTGCTTCACACAATAGCATTATCTCATGTAGTAGATAATTCTCTATGTGGCAAGCTATCACAGGATGTCTTAGGCACGTTTATGCCTTTGAATAATATACAAGGACTAGAGAATTATTAAAATAGGAGTTGTTGTGTTGCTTCTAACCAGGAATGTCAGTTCAGTTTGTCTGAGTCTACATTAGTGTTGCTGATGCATTGAAGAAGTGAATTGTACAATCCAGGTGCACAGATTTCTTTTCCTAGCTCTGAGATGGGCGATTTAGTAGATGGTGTGTAACTGAATCTTAGAGATTTCCTCTATTTTTCTGTGAAGAAATATGAGAGCAAAGAGGGCCATTTCAAAGTAAGCATAGACTTGCTCTACAATTCATTCAATCATTTTTTTACACTTTTATTTGGATTACAAGCCAGCCAGGGTATTGGTAACTTCCAACATTGCTCCTGGTAACATTCTACTAACTTAAGACTATTGACTACCCTCTATTTTTGAGTGGTGCTAGCAACTGTATTCTGTGTATTTTACAGGTTATGTAGTAATAGTTCAGCAGCACACATTATTTTCTTTAGCTTATATCAACTCTTTTCATAGTTATGTATAGGACAATATTACTAACAGGACATTGAACAAGTGCTGAATTGTTTCTGAAACATCTAGGTGACTACATGTTTATAAAAGGAGTGCATAGTGACTAACCTGATTATTAGAAAACTTTCAGCTCTGAGATATATTCATTTAAAGTATTTCTCTTTCTTTAGAAAAGTTTCTGTAGAATGTACATGACTTAAACTGTCAATGTTCATGAACAATCTCAATTTGGACTTTGTATTTTTAGCAGATTCCACTAGAAATTCTAAAATATTGCAGACCATACAAATGTCTGTGTATTGCTATGACCCCAAATTCTAGCACAATGCCAGGCACATTCAGTTATTATTCCCAGAACTGTATGCAATTAAATTCACCACTGAAATTTTATTACTGCAAAATTCTACCAGAAGATTCTATCATAGCCATCTGTGAATTTTCTTAAAATGAAATTTGAAAAAATTCTTGATATAATCTCATAAACACACAAAAATATTTGGGGTATATCCAGACTAACAGCACATATATCAAATTTCAGATTGATTCGATTTAAAATGGCTAAGATATAAAACCATAAAAAATGTGAGTAAATAATGTGCTTATCAAGGCCTGTTATGTAATTACATGGTTTCACTATGGCTCTTACTCATATAAAAACTATTTTTTAAAAGTTCATTTTTTGCACAAATTCCTTCACCAATGGAGATTTTTAATATCTTAGGAATATCCATGCCTCTAAATAATGTGACAAATTTACACTTTATTAATAAGATGAATTGGATTATTCTTAAAAATGAAATCTGAAGGCCTTTAGTTTTTTGGCTTTGTCTCAAGTTATAAAAGAAAAAAAGTAACAAAATCATCCAAATTAACTTGAAGGGTTTTTTTCCCCTTTCTTTTTTCTTTTTGCCATATCTAGATTTACCAACACATGTGGCACAATAATATATAACTTTACTAACCAAAAAAAATTAAGATTCCCAAAAGCAAAACTTGACCAGATAACTGGAAAGAAAATTTCATTATAGTGATTCTCATACTGTGTTTAGATGTGAACCTAAAGATTGAAAGATGTTTTGTTTTATTTATGTATTTCTTTTCCTTGACAGACTCCAAAAGCAGTGAAAGAATGATGTTGAATATAACAAGATAGAGCATGTACTTTTAACTAAACATGGGTACACTGTTTTCTATTTCAAATCCTGGCATGGGTGTTGATCCAATTGCATCATTGTCACTACTCTTGGAACTTCAGTATTGCAGTAATAATAACTTTGAAATCCACAGGAAGGAACAGGTGATCAGAAGACTTCTCACTATTGATGAGAAATAATTCATCACTAGTGTAATTGCCAGTCTAATCCTCTCACCCCCACCCCCTTGAATTTGATAGGGCTTTCCCTTTCCCCTCCTTTTTTCACACAGAACATGAAATAATGTGGAGAAGTTACATGGAGACAGTACACAAATGTATCCTCAACATCAGGAGCCAAGACAATTATACCTGAAGATAAATTTTCAAACAATCATGTCCTTGAGTTCCTGGTTTGGGAGGAACTGTCAAAACCACATAGGAATCAGATGTGCTCTTAGAGATATTCAGAGGTTGAAAATGCAGCTACTGTATATGGCTTGAGATACAAAAGTAGTCAGCTTTCCTTCATTCAGAGAGGAGAATAAGATTTGTGCTAACTACATCCTTCCGGAACACCAATTGGTATTATCCACTAGCTACTTATCCTATCATTTTCTCTCCCAGCACTATCCTTATTCACAAGACTTATAATTCCCTACTCTCCCACACAGAACCTCAGAAAAATAAATTATTATTATCTCTTCAATATGTGTAGGAAAAGAAGAAACTTCTTATTTCAAGATATACATGTGGATGTAGAGCCATCAGCAATGTATGACTATAAAAATGGAGGTAAAAGGAGATTTGGAGCTTACTTTAACCTGACCTAGTAGCCCTAGCACCTATCAAGAAACTACCATCAAGATATTTCTCAAAATATTAAAAGTGGACTGCAGGATTGAACATTTGTCTCTAGGAAAGGGACCATGATGATTCTATTAGGTTAAATGGGATGTGTGGAAAAAATATTAACAAGATGAAATTTTGAGCATTTTCTAAATAATAAACTTGATGACATAGTTGACATTGATGACATAGAGACATAGTTTCTGTCCTTAACAACTTACCATAAAGAAAACACCATTGTAAAACCATTCCGTTCATCCTTGACTATGAATGGGATAGAGCGTTTAGTGATTTTCTTTAAGTATAGGCTTGCTTTAAACGTGAGGCTACCATCTCTGGGTGGTAGATGACTTTTCTGTCCCTGATTGGGCTCCCACAATGAAGATAACTTCAAAGAACGGCTTTCTCTGTCCAACTTAGGCTTGCTGGGAATGAGCAAGTCTGGGTTTTCACCTGTGCTGTGAGTGCATATAGATTTGTTCTGTACCCTGGTCACTTCCACTTCCCCTACCTCTGCTGCTTCCAGAAAATGAAGTTCACCCAAAACATGGTTCTGTGAGATTTATCAAAGTGCTAACTTTGTTGAAATGGGAGCTAACATTGTATGTGTGAAATGTTTCTCACCTTCCTCCCACTCTCCACCTCCATGCAAGCAGGCACCTATTGAATTGGAGGTGTGAACACCTAGCTATTTCACTCTGACTCAACTTTCCATTCTCACATTTGATAAGATAGAAACAAGTGAAATGCATTTATTAATAGCCAGTGTGGTCTTTATGCTTTGGATGTTCAATAGTGAGATTTAAGGAAGAAAAAACAAAACTAAGTGTTTTTCTCATACTGAAGAAGTCACAATGGAGTCCTATGACAAAGAGTTCACCCAATGGGCATTTACTACATCTTTGGCATTGTTTTAATTTGATCTGTTAATATACATAATACCCTCAGAATCTCACAATATAACAGGGGTTGAAATCTGAACATGGAGATGTTAAGTATCTTGGCCTAGCATTGCACCAAGCAGTTGGCAAAGACAGATTTTGAATACTGTAGCTTGATTCCTAAATCTGATTATTAACTTCCAAGCTCTCTCCTTCTTTCGAGTAAGTGGATTCAAAGTACACCTGATGTATTTAAACTAAGACATAGTTTACTGAAGATGTAGCCACCTTTGTTGTAGTTCATACGTTGCTTAGAGCCAAGATATGCCTGTGACAACGAGTACTGTAATTTTAGGGTTTTCCCTCTACCTAATGAAGGGCATTTGCTTTGTGAGAGAATTAAGCACCAAATTGTGCAAGGGTTGAAACACTCACTGAAATCACGCTTACACCCACTTTGGCATGCTGTCTCAAGCACCCAGGGCATAAGGGGCGGGGGGAGGCAGGAGGGGCGAAAGCTTGGAGAGAATTGTTACACAGGCAGATTTGAGCCGCAGCCATCTATGTGTGGTTGGTTTCCAAATGGACATTTACATGCCTTTACGTGGCTCAAGTTGGAGTGGATTTGCCAAATGTGTTTTTAGATCTAGGAAAATGATAGCATGGCCCCTTTCAGGAAAGTTTCACAATTATAATCTAGCAAGGTTCAGAAGCTTATTTTGAGTATACAGGGGGTCTCAGAATGTTTGGTAAACACTATCTCTAATAGCTCATTGGTTTCTGGGAATCCCTAGATCCTCTACTTTCTCAGCAGGTATCACTTGGGAATTCGTGGACTTCTAACACTAAAATTTGATACTAGTCAGTAGTTTTGATCTCTGGCAATTTAGAGGGCATTCCTGGTTATGAATTGGTAAAAATGGAGCTAGAGATTATCTTCATGAAAATCTAGCTTTTATTCTATCACCTATAGCAGCACTGCCCGCTAAACTAATGAAATCGTGTTCTTGGTTTAAAAGGGCAATTGTTAGGCTGACTTTGTGCTCACTCAAAACATTCCCCCAATCTTGTTAAGTTATTGCTCTCATTTTGGGTTTTTATAGCTGTGCAGCTTACCAGCCCTCGTTTCTTTGCATTTCATTCATTTTCCTTGTATTGATGATTAATGGAGGATGTCGAATGTTAAGAGTGAGCAGGCATCAGCAATTGCAAGATCATAATTAGTTTAGCTGACGAGGGCCTCTGATAGCACTTGCATCTGGATGGAAAAATTACCCTATAGGGAACTGGCTGCTCACCAGGTCTTTTTAGTGATACATTGTGAAACACCCGATGAATCAAATGCCCTTTCAATGCCAAGAAAGTGTTCCAGTCTTGAAGCCAAAATTATGTCTGCAGAAAGCTTTCCATTTGAAATGTATCAGAGTACAATTATAACCATTGTACTTTCTTGGCAGGCTCCCACTCTGCTACAGTATAGACTTGAGTCAAATAAATTGCCTAAATTTTATGAATCCCTGAAATTTTGACTTATAGCATTTGTAATATTTAATTTATAATAAAATTAGGTTCCAGGAAGACTTTTTCCACCCCTTATCTAACATGCATATTTTATCATTAAAGGCTTTGCTTCCTAGCAAAAGCAGAGCTGAGCCACACGAAGGCTTTTTAAATGTTTTATTTTATTTTATTTTTTTATTTATTCTTTTGCAGCAAGAGAATTCCATTTCCTGCCTGTTCCCATTTGTGCCTACAAACACAGCCTGACTTTTGTTTCATTGCGAAGTTTGATGGGATCATTACTTGATGGCAGAATGCAACCAGAAATACTAATTATCTACTTTCAGATATTCTTAGATTGTTTTGGAATCTGTTGATTACAGAATTCAAGTCGCTAAAATCAATTTAGCATTGGGAAAAGTTTGTGATTTCCAAGTCTGAGTGAAATAATATAAATAAATAACCATTGATGGAAGTTGTTGTCTAGCTTAGGCAGGCAGCTCATAAGAGCTCTCAGAAATAATACTATACTTCGTGTTGGCAGGAGTGTCTCAGTCCTCCCAGCTTGGGAAAATAGAGAATAGTCCTTCTTAGACCTCATTGTTGCAAAGGAACACCAGAATTGAGTCTCTAATGCTCTCTTGATACTTTGGTAGCATGAATGTCATTATAAATCGGGTTTGTTTTTAAATGGCTTAAGTGCTGCATTATCTAAGCTTGACTGTATTTTTAAAGTTCAGTTTGCAATGTTGCAAAACCTGCTAAACATATTGTTATTTTTCTGTCTTTCTGACTTTTCGGAATTTTGTTTTGACACTTTGAAAATGAATATATGTATATGTACATATTTTATACATATATGTACATATATGTACATGCATACATATACATACACACATACACACACACACATATGGTTCAGCCTTTAAGAGCCATTAAAGGCACAAAACCCAAAGTTCAAAAAGTTAAAGCTGTTTCTGTGAAAGGCCTTTGGTGCACAACACACCTCATCCATCACTGTAGGGTTAATTATAATGAAAATCAGTGGTGCCTATTAAACACAATTGAACCTGACCTCATTATGGGCAGTGTGGTTTTATACTGTCATTGTTGCAAGGCGAAAGACAAAGCTCCTGGGTTGATTTGGTCTAACTCTATGGATCGTGTGACTCACCTTTGACCTTGGTGTGTTTTTTGTGTTGTTTTTTTCCCTCTCATTTTAGAGGCGAAGAGGCTCGGGTGTTTTTTGTGCCAATTGCCTGACCACAAAGACCTCTCTCTGGCGAAAGAATGCAAATGGTGGATATGTGTGCAACGCGTGTGGCCTCTACCAGAAGCTTCATTCGGTAAGAACTTGCCCCCGTGTTTCAGGAACAGTCTTTGCAAAGCAGAGCTGGCCTGGCTGTGGTGTGATAACTCCTGCTGCCTGGCTTGTGCTGTCTGGCCCCTAAGGTGGTTTAACACAGTCACTTTGAGTGCACATGTGATTTATGGTGAAAGGGGATTAGATGTTATGGGGAGATATGTTTGAGATCATTAGTAATGCATCATGTTTCCTTTGAAATAAGAAAAGAAAATGATTGATTTCTGGGAACTTCACATTACAGGCAATTGAAGTAATATCTATCAGTATTTGCTGTAATTAACTAGGGTAGTCAAAAGAAACTTTCTTAAAAGTTTCAAAAATACACAGTACATTTAATTTAAAAAACAATCAGAACTCATCCATGTTTAGTATAACCAGCAGGGCTCCAAGAACAAGTGTTTAGTTCTAGTTTGTGCTGCTTGAGATGTAGAGGTCAGGTACATTCAGAAACACACTTCTGAAGGAAGAACACAGAATGTCTGCAGTGTTTCCAGAGGGTGAGGCAATTTATCTGAGGTGCTGAATAGCAGGCATATTGGAGTACGATGACATGCGAAAGTTCCTTGTGCCTTGGCTTTAAAAAATCTCCAGCTGGCTTGAATTCATGAAAGTCCTTCAAATTTCCGTTCGAATTCTGTAATGTAATTTAAATTCACAAATCTGCCCAATCTGAGTATACATTTGACTTCACAGAGAGATTGTATAGTTTAGAAATGTGTATTTGCTAACAGGAGAAGTCTTTACAAGAGAAATATCCCACTGAGTAAACAGAATCTATTACCTTGTGCTTTTTTGTTTATTTGTTTGGTTGGTTTGGCATTTTACCATAGTCCATAGCACAGCCAGTGAATAAATGATGGCACTAGTTTTAGATAGAATATCTTCATAAATAGGCCACCAGAAGGACTCTATAAAAAATGAATGCTGACAATACTAATTGATAATAATACATAAAAATATTAGTTACTATTTAGCACATAGAGAGTAGAAAGGTCCTCACCAACATGTACTATCTAACTGTTTTATGATACACACCATTTCAGAACACCAACAAGCTATGATTTAGTAACTATTGACATTGATTTTAATTGAAGTCTAGACAATTATAGGCCAAGAATTAATTAATTAAATGACTGCCCTGCCACATTATGACTATTTAACCACTGTGATATGAACTGTTTTCTAGAACCTATTTTAATATTCATTTCTCCAGAGGCAAGATGTTCTCAGTATTGAGCTTACTTTATAATCCATAAATTAAAATACATAAGTTTACTCACATGAAAAACTTCTACAAAAATTGTTAAAGTTTAGAAAGGATGAACATTATATCCCTTTATAGGATGTGCTAAATATGACATCTCTCTGTGTGTGTGTGTGTGTGTGTGTGTGTGTGTGTGTGTGTGTGTGTGTGTGTGTGTACTGGGGCTTAATCTAATGGTTTTATAATTTAGCCCTGCTTTTTCACTTAAGGCTGGTACTTTCCCACTTGAACCATGCCTCCAGTTCTGACTTTTTGGTGGTTGATTTGAGAAAAAGGGTATTAAATATTTGTCTGCCTGGGTGGGCTTTGAACTGTAATTGCCACTGGCACATGCCCTATGAAATACTTTCATAATAGAAATATGAACTTCTTATAAACCTTATGTTCTGAATAATAGAAATGTATCTGGTATATTCAAGCTATGTGGAAATTTTATTCTGAAAGTAATTATTGAATTGTCTGTGAGGTATCTTTTCTTGTCTTCAAAATATCTTATGAAAGGCTGGGGATATAGCCTAGTGGCAAGAGTGCCTGCCTCGGATACACGAGGCCCTAGGTTCGATTCCCCAGCACCACATATACAGAAAACGGCCAGAAGCGGCGCTGTGGCTCAAGTGGCAGAGTGCTAGCCTTGAGCGGGAAGAAGCCAGGGACGGTGCTCCGGCCCTGAGTCCAAGGCCCAGGACTGGCAAAAAAAAAAAAAAAAAAAATATCTTATGAAAACAGAAATATTCAAAAAAATTCATATTTGCATCTGCTTTATATATAAAATATAGTCCTTTGCACTAAGGTATATGCCTTTTAAAGAATAATTAACAAAGTACAGATTATTCACATTTTATGTAGAAATTATTCCCAGATTTTAGTAACCTTTTAATAAAATCAGATTTCAGTACCACTTAAACATTCTCCTAAAAATTTTTATCTGTAAATATGTATTGATTTAGGAAGCATTTATTTGATTTTATAGACCAAAATTGGAACTCTTACTATAATCAAAGTTTTTATTGTAGTATTATCATCTTATCCATGGATTTTAGTCTTGTAATATAAATACTTGTTGAACATGAACATAAATACCAATCACATAATAACTAAGCTGAATAAAATACTTAGCTGAATGCAAGTCAGCATTCATTTTAAGTAGAGCAGAATGACAGATTGGACTTTTGAAGGTTACAAATGAGTTTAGATTATCAACAAAAAACCCATAATCTACTTGTTAGCAAGTAGAGGCTTCCTTAGTGAATATTTACATGTGATTAAAAGAAGAGAAATGAAAGTAAGAGGGAAAAATATGTCCTTTATATGTTATCTGACAGTTGTCCTTATAATTTAGTTGTTTTTGTTTTTGAATACACATACACACACATACATACACACATACAATAGTTTGTCCCTTTGCAGGTAGTTAGAAAGATACATGTATTCCTCAGCTTAAATTGCCATGACAAAATACCATAGATTTGGGGGGTTTCAAGTAAGGAAAATTAATTTTCTCAGTCAGTTCTGGAGGTTGGAAGTCCGTGATGCCAGCCTGGTTGAATTTTGATGACACCTTTTTCCAGAAGTAGATCGCCTAATTCTTCCTAAGTCATCAGATGAAGAGATATCACCTCTTTTAGGCTTCTTCTAAGGACACAGTCCTGTTGGCCTAGGGGCCTGCCTTTATGACTTTTTTTTAACTTTAATTACCTCATAGTGAGCCTTTCTTCAATCGCATCATATCACATATTATAACTTCAACATAGGACTGGGAGGAGTCAGTCAAAATTTATTTCCTCGCATAGCGTAAAGTCTTCACTGTCCTCATCTATACCTGTCTCCGGTGTGACTTTCTTGGACTAAATTTTAGTGCATAACTAACAATTTAAAATATGGTTGAAAAATCATTTTTCCAGTGACATTTTACACAATGTTATCTCAGAATTATGCACACCCTCTTGCCCCTCAAAGTCTGATGAGTTTGGAAAAGCTTTCCTAAAGGTTTCTGTCCCTCCCACAAAGATGGACATGATTTAATTAGTCTAAAACAGTGCACTTTGGTTACTTCTTCTGATCCTGCTTAGGGCAGAGAGAGAGAGAGATTTAGAAAATCTATAGTACAAAGCCTATCCTTGCTTTGAACTTAAGCATGGTTTATATTTATGAGGAATTTTTAATGCATTTTAATGTATTTTTTAATGTTTCCCTTTTATGTATTATGTGTGTTCTCTGCAGACTCCCAGGCCTTTAAACATCATTAAACAAAACAATGGTGAGCAGATTATTAGGAGAAGAACAAGAAAGCGCCTTAACCCAGAGGCACTTCAGGCTGAGCAGCTCAACAAACAGCAGAGGGGTAGCAATGAGGAGCAGGTCAATGGAAGCCCCTTAGAGAGGAGGTCAGAAGATCACTTGACCGAAACTCATCAGAGAGAAATTCCACTTCCAAGCCTAAGTAAATATGAAGCCCAGGGTTCATTGACTAAAAGCCATTCTTCTCAGCAGCCAGTCTTGGTCAGCCAAACTCTGGATATTCACAAAAGGATGCAACCTTTGCACATTCAGATCAAAAGTCCTCAGGAAAGTACTGGAGATCCAGGAAATACTTCATCCATATCTGAAGGGAAAGGGAGCTCTGAGAGAGGTAGCCCCATTGAAAAGTACATGAGACCTGCAAAACACTCCAACTATTCACCACCAGGCAGTCCCATTGAAAAGTACCAGTACCCACTTTTTGGACTTCCCTTTGTACATAATGACTTCCAGAGTGAAGCTGATTGGCTGCGGTTCTGGAGTAAATATAAGCTCTCCGTTCCTGGGAATCCGCACTACTTGAGTCATGTGCCTGGCCTACCAAATCCTTGCCAAAACTATGTGCCTTATCCCACCTTCAATCTGCCTCCTCATTTTTCAGCTGTTGGATCAGACAATGACATTCCTCTAGATTTGGCGATCAAGCATTCCAGACCTGGGCCAACTTCCAATGGTGCCTCCAAGGAGAAAACCAAGGCACCCCCTAATGTCAAAAGCGAAGGGCCCTTGAATGTAGTAAAAACAGAAAAAGTTGACAGAAGTACTCAAGATGAACTTTCGACAAAATGTGTGCACTGTGGCATTGTCTTTCTGGATGAAGTGATGTATGCTTTGCATATGAGTTGCCATGGCGACAGTGGACCTTTCCAGTGCAGCATATGTCAGCATCTTTGCACGGACAAATATGACTTCACAACGCATATCCAGAGGGGTCTGCATAGGAACAATGCACAAGTGGAAAAAAATGGAAAACCTAAAGAGTAAAAAACCTTAGCACTTAGCACAATTAAATAGAAATAGGTTTTCTTGATGGGAATTCAATAGCTTGTAATGTCTTATGAAAACCTATTAAAAAAAGATACTTTATAGAGCCTGCCTTATCCAACATGAAATTCCCTTCTTTTATTATTCTTTCTTTTAATGAGTAGGTTACCAAGATTTTAAAAGTGAGACAAATGGTCAGTGAGAAAGAATGGATGATGGTGATCAATCTTTTTTGTTTTGTTTTGTTTTGTTTTTTTTAACCTAGCAAGTGGACACCATCTTGGTTTATGGGAATTTCCTTGGTCCAAGGGAATTCATCCCAACACAATCCTATCAGACTATAATTACTGTGTTTATAAAGGGATTAAATTTGAAAAGGGTTTACATATTATTAAACTAAAGCAGTACTAGGCTGGCCATTTGCCCATTTGTTAAAAAAAATCCATAAATTCTTGCTTAAATTTAGATCTATCTTGAAATCCTAGGTAGATAAGAAAAATAATTGAATCTCCAGGGCAATAGAAGGAAAATGGCACCCTCTCGAATTCAGTCTCCTCTCATTGACCATGTTTCAGATTTGGACCTTGAAATGCAAAGTGTCATTAGGCTTAGTGAGAGAGCAGCAAGAAAGGTGACAGATGGTGGCACAATGTTTTTTGGCAAGCCCTGCCTGTACATACACATGCACACCCTCTTTGGTATTTTTGTCTTGTAGATGTTCAGATACGCAGTAGTCCTTGCATTTGCAATTTAGGTTCATTTTGTCCAAATATATATATATATATTCATTTTTAATGTCCCTACTGCTTTTGTAGTAATTTCATTTTATTCAGATATTTCTTTGTTGTTTATGATGAACCAGTTTGGATTTTTTTTTGACTTTCGTATGCCTCCTGTTTGTCACTAATTCTCATTTGGCACACTATAACTAAAGGAATCCCCTCAGTTCAAAAGAATGGATGGATACATATGTCAAACCATGGTTTTCATTTGTTTATAACACATGGTATTTCTCCACAAGGTAACCTGCTGTATTTATTTATTTTCTTTTGGTGAAATATAATTTCCAAACTTTGTGGTCAGGCAGCGTTTAAGGTTACATTACCACAGGCTGACAGTTGGTATATGTACCAATCAATCCCTTCATTAGATATACAGGTTTAGTTAAGTAGCATTAAATAGGATTCTTAGAAGTATGTCTTCATAGTACTTTTAATACTTTAGGCTTTGTAAAAACAAAAAGAATCTATCCACGAAGGGAAAAGCTCCTCAGCATAACTGCTCAGGGAAATAGGGCTAAATAACTGAACATTAAATAATTGGTTAAAGGTGCTGTTAGTCGAGCCTCAATGCTTGCTACAAGGATGTATGTACAAGGACTGACTTTAATAATTTGCATTATATTGTCCCAACCAGTAGTTTATTTTTTGCCACGGAAATGTAGAAGATATTACAAGCTACTGGATGCACTGTCAGATTAACTTATTTCATTAAGGAAGTTGGGAGAACAAATAGGAAAAAAAACTTATTTTTCTAGTAAATATTAATGTATTACATTTCAAATAATGGTGCCTGACATATTGAATAATTATTTTCTACAGTGTACGTATGCAACAAAGATATTCCATCATGCATTAGAGTCAGTTCTGGCTCTGCCTAGCTGTTTACATTTGCAAATGTAGCAAACAAGGTAATGAAGCAACTATTTCTATTGCAGTAGATATCTTTTGTGTGTGTGTGTGTGTGTGTGTGTGCGTGTGTGTGTGTATTAAAGGTGTAAACGGTAACATGAAACAAATGAAAAGTTCTTGATATAATGGTGTGGAAAATAAGAAGGAAATGAAAATATTTTTATGCCTACTTAGGAAAAAAAAAGGGTAGCACTATTCATTCCAAGTACTTCTTTTTTTTTTAACTTTTAAGCTCTTAACTCACAATGTTATGCTGAAGATGATAAACATATATCCTCTTTTTATTTCTTTGTTTCGGATGAAACATTTCAGAAATTATTTTGATAAGTGTTGCCAGAATCTGCAACACTGATTTTTTTTTAATTTGTAATTTGCATTCTTTAGTCGCATTTGCACTCCATTTTTACATTAATTCGCAGTTGCTTTTGTATTGTTTTGTTGTGTTTGGGTTTTGTTTCTTTCTCACAGTGCCGGGTCTCTTTTCTTGAAGTTGGATGGCAGGTAGAGTTCAACAAGTTTGTGACTGTTGTAGTGAATGAAGTTAAAAAAAATACCTTTCTCATGTTGTGTTGTCATTTCCATTCTTCCTTTTTTCTTGTGTTAAAAAAAAAGTGAAAAAAAAAAGAGTGAGAGAAAGAAATCAGGACTAAGTCCTTTGCTTCAGTTTCATTGTTAAAGGGCCCTATTTGACCTCACCTGGCTGTGGTGTAGCTCTAATATTCACATAAACTGAAATAAAGAGGTGGAATGAGGAGCATTGATATTCAAATGATTTTGACATCACTTATAGCTTTCTTAAGAATTTTGATGAATGCATCACCAAATGTACACACAGATCTGAGGGGTGACTATGATCTGAAAAGGAGACAAGATTTCCCAAACAACAATATTTAATTCTTGTGTTTAAAAAAAATGGATTAAAATGCATTGCCGCAATCCTCAAGCCCCATTACATGTGGACTGCTCAAATCAGCAAATACCAGAGGCCTGGTTAACTTGGACAATATTGCAGGTATTACACTTGGACAAAATTACTCTTTAAACAGTTTTCTGCTGTGTCAGACACAGATACATTGCTCATTGTTGACATATATACCTTTGTGTTTCATTCATTTTTTTTTAATTTCTCAGACAGACATAGTAGTAATGACTAGCATCAGAAAATACATATCATGGTTCTTGGAATATTTATGGTCAGTCTACTTTTTAGTAGAATATTCTTGGATAGCATTGACATGATAGATCTTATTCCATACTCTTTTATTATTAATTATTTTATTTTCATTTTTGCTTTCATTATTATGCATATTCTGGTGGAGAAGAGGTTGGGCTTTTTTAAGTTGAAAATTTATCATAACACTAAATGTTTCATATTTTCGATGATGTAAAGCCTTTTGTTCCATTTCTCAAAAGAGGTTACAATTTTTTTAAGAATTTTGGATTCTCTTGTCTTTAATTGTGAATAATTTTAAATCAGCAATTTAGGTACTTTTATTTAAAAGAATTTTCAAGATGATTTAGGAATTTCTGTTCTGGAAAAGGTTTTCCCTGTGAGAAAAACTATATGTCAACTAAAATCATACACTATTTAATACCTGTATGTCTCTTAAAATTACTTTTCTGTGTTCTCCATTGAGTTTTGAATTGAACTTAAGGCATATTCACTGTTCCTTTGCTCACTTTTACTCTCCTCATCACTCAGACCTATCTACGTACTGTTGTTTGGGATATAAAACTATAAAGAAGCAGCCCACCTCAGAAGATTGTGGATTGAGAGACACTACAGAACTCTAAATACAAGAGAAAGGGATGGGAATATCAGAGTTAACAAGTTCTCTCTAGAGTTCAGGAGGCAGAATGTGCCCAGTTCTTTCTACATGACATATTGAGATGTTCTTTATCAAAAAGAAAAAAAAAATCCACTTCTAAGATAGTTAAACTGTTCTTTTAGTAAGGTAGATTTTAGAAAGCAAGCATGGGGATACTTTTTCTAAGGTAATATTAAGGAGAAGGAAAACGTGATTAAAGAGCTCTTCCTTGAGGCCTGTGGGTAGCACATTATGTTTATGATTGCACATGTGCACATAATTCTTATGATCCAATGCAAATACAGCCCCACCCCCAAATGTTAAATGTATATATATTTTAAATGCCTGAGGAAATACAATTTTTCTTAATAAATTGAAGATGATCAATACTGCTATTAAAATAATTATTAGTCTCTTGCTATGTGGCTGCAAAATACCACAAAGTGACCTGTCTTTTAGATCTGTGTACTGTCTGCCTGTTTCATAAATGGACCTCAGCGTGTTTCTAGAGAGGAGTTATAGCTGCCATCCAGCAACGGAATCACGGAATAAAGCTGGTGGTCACCCTGCCTCTGTGCTTTGGTATCAAGTATAGATTAATTCACAGTTACTTGTGTCCTATTAAGGGCCAAATCTCCAGGCATCTTTGGTGAGTTTAGATTAAAACTTGCTGACTGCCAGACAAGGGAAAAAACAGGAATTGAAATACTCCCTGCATATGAAGCTGAGTATCCAAACCACCTGTGTAGGCACAATTAGATGGGATTCTATCAGCAGGCAACTGACTAAGGAAGACAGAAAGATACCCCTCAGGAGTTTGACAGACAGTGTTATTTACCAAAGAAAATCTTCACCAAGGGCAAAGGAGTGGCATCTTGGTACAGCATTTCCTTTGACTTGTTCATTGCTAATTTGTAGATCCTGGTAGCAGAGCTGTTGTTTAGAAAGCACACACCCCAGTGATTAGAACTTCTGAAAGATAGTAAGGCAGAACTGTGTCAAGTCAGAGATAAAGACATTGAGAAATTCAATAGTAATCCTCACAGAAATGGTGCGTAGTACATGATCATGGTGTTATCTTAAAAAGAAAGGTAGGCTCAGAGAAAAAGCAAGCATGACTTCATCATGAAAATAGCATTTAACCTGCATCAGAAAAAAATGGTCTTCACAATCCATAATGCCCACCGTGGATCCTGTGTTTACCCCTGGTTACTACTTTTGCAATACCTGAATTGCAACAAATCACTTTTCTTTTTGTTCCTCAGGTTCCTCAGCTGTAAAGTGGAAAAATATATTAATATGAATAATAATAATATTAATAAATAATAATAAGGGTAATGTAGTACTTTTTTGTAAAGCACTTTGCAATCCTTGGTTGAAAGGCACCATAAGAGTGCCAAGTATTATGTGGCCAAGGGGTTTGTTTTAAACTCAGTTCCCAAGGGCCAGGAAAGGTCACGGTCATTTTTGTTACAGATGAGCTGTACATATTATATCTAGACAGCTTATAGTGTTGACTATGAAGGGGCAAAACTATTACAAGGCTAATAAAACCATAGTTTCTTAATGGCTACCAACAAGGCAAATATCTCAATAACAAATGCCAAATATGTTACTTATTGACCACCTGGATAATCAGGAGGGATGTGGGGGGTAGGAGGGGATCGGAAACATCTCAAAATGCCATTGTAAAATTAACTTTCAGGAATATTCACCAGCAGTGAAAAAAAAATGTCTTTCATATGGAATGATTTCATGTTGCTAAGAATTCAATTTGTAGTCCTGATTTGAATATTAGAAATGTTGGCTATAATAGTTCTGTTCTTAAAACACATGGACATTTTTCGTTTTATTTTATTTTGTTTTCATAGTTGCATGTTCATTTCTACTCACAAACATGTTCTTGGTGTATTTCTTATGCAAACAATCTTCAGGCAGCAAAGATGTCTGTTACATCTAAACTTGAATAATAAAGTTTTACCACCAGTTATCCATAATGGCTTGGTATGGTTTATATGGATTTTACTTTCATCCATGGAACAAGCAGAAATACAGAGCATTGTAATATCTAGAGAGGCTCTAAATTGAAGTGGTGAAATGGAATCACCATTGATTAAAAGATCACTAAGACTTTGATAAAGCCTGAATTCTCTCAACTTGTTTTGTTTTGCTTTGCATTCGTTTCTTTAACCAATATTATTGATAGATTTTTGTGTAAAAAATATTCTAGTTTCTTTAGGAAGATTAACAATAAAAGTTATGTTTATTTCAAAAACATTTTTTTGAGTATCAAGTATTGAATGTTGAGTATTGGGTAATGATTTTAACTTTGAAATATGTAAAATTCTTGCTTCTGAAACTTTGATTCAGTTCAATAACCACATGAGTTTAATGTGAAGCTCTGGATAAGTCATCTCCCAATTTATAGCTTAATATAGTAAATACTTTGCTCCACGTGGAATTAATCAGAGCAGGTAGGTGGACTCCAGACAGGGGAAAGGATTGTGAAGACTCTTGTTTTTAACTAGATGGAAAATTCACAGAAAGAAGGACGTCATATAAATAAGGACTGCTTTGGGAGATGTCTTGCAAATGTTTTGAAATAATTAGTGCCCACCCTCCTAAAACAATCTTCCTTTCTCATTTGGGCCAACCCAAATAATGAACAAGTCTTATTTCTTTCTTATCTACTCTCATTATCTCACGTGTGTCACCTTTTTAAAACATGAGTAAAGACCCTCAGAGGGGTTTTTCCTAAGGGTGGTCAGCTTGATTCATAACAGCAAGCATAATCCTCAAGTAGGATTAATAGTGTTTGATTCTTCATTTAGGGAGCACATTTTCTTCTTAGCTTGAACAGCCAGGATCCCAAGAAAGGAGAAATATATAAACATCACCTATTTACCCTTGTTGCTCAAGACAGAAGAGGGTAAGATATCCTTGTCAACCCTCCCTCAACTTTGGGTCCCCTACTTCTATGAGGGTAGAGGCTGTGGTTCAGAACTTCAGTGAACTAAGTACCCTATTGATGAGATTAGAGTAGGACAGACTGGACAGTACATTCCCCAAGTGCAAAGTGTTACTTATCTCTAAGAAGATTGTCAAAGGCAAACACTCGCATTTCCAGGTTTTTCTATTTTATGTGAAATCTATTTTTTTTGTGTGTCCGGGGTTGTCTTTTTATTACACATACATCAAGCCGAACCAAATGTGTTCAGAATAATTTCCACTCCTAGATTTACAGAACCAGGCTCCTAAAGTGTGAACACTTATGAACTCAGGTAGCTGTCAGGGAGAAACCTGGGCCAAGGGCAAGGGGTAAACGGTGGATTTCTTTGATTTTTGTCTCTGTTCCCAGTGTGTCCAGTTGTACCAGGAAACCTAAGAGAAAGATGGCTGCCACAGCTCTTGGGCCCTTTCAGAGCTAGATTCGCGTGAAACTGAAAACATTTACACATACACATAATTGAAATCCACTCTTACTTATAAGCATACTTTAAGTTATTTTACCATTTTCATTATCCATCTTTGAAACCCCAAGTATAGGGATTTGAGAAGAATCGGGGGAGGGAGATGTAATGTGTTCATTTAACATGCAGGCATTAACAAATTTGTCCTTTCACAAATAACAGATTTTATTAACGGTTGCTACAAGGGTAGTAATGCATACTACTGCATTTTTAATAATGCTTATCAATGCCCACATACCTTTATATCCCATTTGTGTCATATTTTAAATGAAAACAACACTGAAAGAAACGAAGGGTATAACGGTGGTACGGATGGAGGAATTTTGATGTTACTACGAGTCGTATAAATGAGTAATTTTAAAAATTAAGCAAAAGCAAGTGTTTATAGTGAAATTTCATTTAGTTTATCCATCTGTACACCTTGTATCATTTGCCATAAATGTGTTTCTGTAGGGTGTACTGTATGAGCTACAACATCTGGTTCTCCCAACTCCCTGTTTGATAAAAATAACAACAAATATTAACTCTTTTTTTCCAAGAATGGAATTGAGCCTGGGATAGTAAAAATATATAAAGAAAAGAAAATATACCAGGCACTGGTGGCTCACACTCAAAATCCTAACTATCTAAGAGGCTGAGCTATGATGACTGTAGTTATAGCAGACAAATATGTGACCTCCAGTTAACTGGAAAAGGCTAGAACTGGAGGCATGTCTTAAATGCTAGAGCACCAGCCTTTAGCAAAAAAGCCAAACACAAGGTTCTAAGTTCAAGGCCTAGGAATAGCATACAAGCAAAAGGAGAAAATGCTTAAATAGCAGGGCTATGTAAAAGCCTACCCTAATGTAGTCATTTTTTAGTTGAGGATTTTATTTCTTTTTTTGTTAATCCATATTTTTTTAAACTGCAACATGCCTTTTATACTAACAAGGAACACTACAGAAAGCAGCATTTTTAGTTTCTCTTAATACCCTCTTGCATATTCCTCTAGGAGCACTTCACAATGCAGATGTCCACTATTTTTCCTTGTGACTATAGTTGATTTTTTTTTTTACTTAATTTGTGTGTGTGATTGCTGATTATGGATCAGACCTGGAGAAGGACTACAGAAGACATAAAAGACAGCTAAAATCTCATCTGCACTGATGTATGGGAAAATGCGCAGCTGGTCATAAGATTTCTTCATTCTACATTTTTGTTTCATATGAGGAGGGTATTTCCTGAAGCTTTGGTTATTGGATTAATTCCATTGTACATTTTAGTACTCTGGGCAAAGAAAAATAAATTCCCATTATCTTCATAAAATAGTATTGAAAAGTTGGCTGGAACCTTCAAAATGAGATAGTGTTAGTAGAAAGACTTGGGTATTTGATAACAGTTGCAAGACTCAAGAAATGCACAGGGTACAAGTCTCTTACTTTAGATACTTAAAAGCAAAAGACAAACCTGAAAATCCTACTGAGCTTCAAGGACACATTAAATGTTTGAAAATAAAATTGTTTTCGTTTTTCCCACCATGTGTTGCCCCTTAAAATGTAACCAGAAGTCTTGTACTTCCTTCGTGCATGAAAACATCAAATTAAGGCAAGTCAGCTCACATAGTTGATGACACGTGTTCTCTGTAATTGAAAAACACAATTAGGACAGTTCATCTTACACTACTGACTGATGATGGCAATTGAGACTTCAGTATTCTCAAATGCAGTGGAAAATGTTTTTGTTCTTTTTGAATTGGTGCCAGCTGGTCTTGATTTCCATGACAGTCTCATATTTAAAGACTGCGTTTAAAGCATTAACTTTGGTGAAAGTTGTCCACAGCAAGGGCATTGGAAAGTATTTCCCAGTTGATGTCTTTGGGCCCTGGGCCAGTTAATTCACTTTCAGTCAGTTACCTTACTAACATCTTAAGGTTAAAAAGGAAATAGGTTGTCATTTGTTTTTGAAGACATTGGATTCTGATGATGGACTGTTTTCTTGGGCATTTTATGCATGATTATCTTAAACTCTAGTTTGGTACAAGCACAACTCCCAAGAGAATGCCCTGTAATTCAATTTGTGGCCTCACCACCCTCATCAACTCTAGTATACAGCTTATCATTTCAGTTGCTCAAGTTTAAAGATGAACACCTCCTACAATGCCTGCTTCCTTGTCTATGACCTTGTTCCCTCAAATATAGAAGCACTGATGCTTCCTCTCTTTGACCTTTCTGCACCAACTTAACCTCAAAAGCAAAGCAAACTCTAAAATCTTTCTTAACTCAGAAATTTACTTTTCATGATAAATGCCATTATGAGATGCTGTTAAAATGTAAGCTCACTTACAGAATGTTATTTTACATAGGCTTATAAATTTGATATTTCTTCAGAGGTAGAAATACCCAGGGAAATGTGATTGCCTCTTTTTATTACACAGTTGCTCATGATAGTTTTAGAAAATAGGTCACATAACATGACTTAAAGGAATGAACATCAATATTTTAAAAGCATTCACACATTGGATTATGCTTTAAATTCCTTTGGTCTGATGGGGAATAGAATGGAAAATAGTAACCAAAACAGCCACAATCTTTTAAGTTGTTTTAACATAATTTCTATTTTGATAACCATTTCCATGGAACTCTTAGAAAAGTTTAATACTCATATCTCATAATTCAAAAGTTATCAAAAGTTCTAAGCACAAACAATGAAGATTTACAATCTAAACAACCACTAGAGGGATTATTTTCCTCTAAAAATATTTTAATTATAAGTAATGAATAGAAGTAAGCACATGATGATATGTGACATTCTGTCCTATCATTTTTCATTTACCTAGTTAGCATGTAGCAAGCATGCCAATTCAGAAAAACAGGAAACTAAGGCAATCTATCCTATCTATACTGACTTGCCATTGGTTCATGGCTAATTTTTCTGGTCTCTCCCTTAGAGACTCTTGGTAAAAAGAACTGTGCCCTGTGTCTTCTACAATCCTGCTAATTGTCTGTTTCCCAAAATGACTTCTACACAACTTGACTTATCCATAAATATTTCTAGAAATTCTTCTGGTCAGCTGGGAATATGGCCTAGTGGTAAAATGCTCGCCTCGTGTACATGAAGCCCTGGATTTGATTCCTCAGCACCACATATATAGAAAAAGCCAGAAATGGCACTGTGGCTCAAGTGATAGAGTGCTAGCCTTGAACAAAAAGAAACCAGGGACAGTGCTCAGGCCTTGAGTTCAAGCCCCAGGACTGGCAAAAAAAAAAAAAATTCTACTGGTCATATCACACACACACACACACACACACATACACACACACACACAAACACATATATATCACATATATGTATGTACATACACACATATGGGGTTTTTGGTTAAGTAACTATAATATTGAATTTTAAATTGTCATCACATAACTCAAAAATTTTAAAGCAATATATAGTTCTCATATAATAACACCAAAATGATTCTCGCAGACAAAGTGAGCATATACAATTTTAATTAACTCGTTGATGAGGAAACCATCTATACAGCAAAGCTAGTTGTATCACAGAACATGAAGCACTGAAAAAAATTGGGGCATTGGGTGTAGTTTAGGTGGATAGCATTTACCTGACATACATTAGGCTATAAATTCAATCCCCACTTCAGCCTTCCAAAAAGGCTGAAATTAGACCTAACGTTAGATACAGTACATTTTATATTCTGCTGGGCAATAATGATAATAACATTTGAGTTATTGCTATATTCAGAGGGAATCAATTTCTGAACAAAAATCTCTTCTGTAAAAAACGTGTCTTTTGTTAGATACGTATTTACAAAACACTGTATATAATTAATGATAATAAAAATAGCATAGAATAATGTTCTTCTGCTTCTGGAATGTATTATACACTGAAAATTAAAGCAACCATTAATTTTGTCCTATTTCCAAATTTGCTTATTTTTCCTCTCTCTCTCTCCTCCCTCCTTCTCTCTCTCTCTCTCTCTCTCTCTCTCTCTCTCTCTCTCTCTCTCTCTCTCTCTCTCTCTCTCTTTCTCATCTTTGTGTTTTGGGCTATAGTTTTTGACTCAGAACTTTGTCCTTGCCAAGCCAGCACTATACCACTTAAGTCTTGCCCTTAAGTCCTTTTTGCTGTAGTTTGTTTTTCAAAGAGGATTTCCTATTTGCCCCAGGTTGGCTTCTACTTGCTGCCTTCCTGCTTCCACCTACCTCACAGTTAGAATTACAAGACTCTCGTCACCATGCCCAGCTTGTTTGTTAAGGTATGATTTTACTAACTTCACTGTCCATTCTGTTTTCAAACCCTTGACTTATAAAATCATTTAATCTTCACTTTTCCCTAGCTGGAATGACAGGCCAGAGCCACCACACCCAGGCTTACTATTTTTTTTTCTGAACAAAATGTAGCTGAATCTGAAAAAATGCTGTGTTAAAACACAGTAAAAATTGATTCTACATATTTCTGAATATCCAAGTTACTTCTGTCAGTAACAAGTGTTATAAATCTTGGTTTTATGAAATAACGTGTGTATACATTTTTACAAAACACAGCATTGTAAATACCAAATTATTCAAGGACGATTTCTACTTTTGTGTTAGGTACGCTGAAGTATAAAAACTGTCATAATTTGGGGGTGGGAAAGGAAGACTAAAACTTGAATACTCAAAGTACTTTTATGGAAAATCATAAACATATCTTTTTACATTTCAAAATTAACATGTTTTGTGGAAGTGTCACAGAAAACTCTAAATATAAAAGCTTTTCCAGTCTACTGGATATTTTTTAATTACTGTTGTTTCCTTTCTCTCCAGAATATCAATAAATATACGAAAATATTCCTTATGAAAGCAGATTCTGCTATGTTTCTAACTAAAAATAAGTAATATTTCTACTCTCCCTGTATTTTATCTGTTTTTACAATTCTAGTCATTAATTTTTTAGAGGATGATGATACTAAAATTCTAATTGCAGTTTCATTTTTTGTCTGACTTAGAAAGCATTTTTTTTAAATGCAGGGAAGGAAGGAGAAGTAAAAATTAGTTGCTCTGAAGTTATTGATAAAATCAGTAAGGAGAGAGCTTGTTTTAGTTTTGTTCTTAATTTATCCAATATGATACTCACTTAAATTCTTTTTATATTCAGTGATATTATTTGTTAATGGTTCGGCAAATGTATAGGGATAGAGATTTAACAACAAAAGAGACATAGAAGTAGTATTTGGGTATTACTTGGGGAATAAACATTGTAATTGTTTTCTGTTTTTAAAACTCTAGTAAAACCATATAAACACATTAGATACAGAATACATATATATTTTAAGTCATAAAGTGCCAGGTGGACAACCTCCATTACTAAAATGTTCACCTGAGAAGCTGCCAAACCCAAGTTTATTCAGTAATCATTATTCATCAGTATAATTATATGCAAATTCTCCTATAATATTCATAGGCTGCAATCTTAACCCCCATGGTAAAAACTACTAGGAGAAGTGGGTAGGTCTTTGGGAGATGATTTGGCCATAAGGTCCAAACTTCATGAATGGAATTAATGTCCTTATAATAGAAAGCTAAGAGAAATCCCTCAAACTTTGTGAGGACTAAGGAAAAAACAATCATCTCTGAGTGGGAATTTCAGGCTGTTGTTTTTTTTTTTTTTTTTTCAAAATAATGTCCTATTCTTTCCACCTCAAATTGATTGGTGTTTGGTGGAAAGCATTTATTAGTCATCAATATTAGGAAATATTTATCTTCTCCTAAAATAACCTGTATCTGCAGTGATCACTACCCTCAACAAAAACAGTGGAACCCATCTTTGCTCTGTCCTTTATTCTCCCTCCCAGGTTTAATCTTCAAAACAGTCCTGCACATTTTACTTAATAAGTGACTATCTAACCTGTCACTTTGTTTTTACATGTCTTTCCCAGTTTGACCATCTCTATTCAGGGAAATTCTATGGCCTCCTCCTCTGCTATCACTTTGACCCAGTGGCTGGGAAAACTCCATAGATGGAGATATAACCTTGTTATTTACCCACCATGTTTCCTGCTTAGTTGGCAGAATAAAACACAAGTGTTTCTGTGTGGTAAAGCCTTCATTTCTTGGCTCATAGACTTGGCTCATAGAGTTTCCTACGCCCTGATGAAACAAAATTGGTTTGAATTCAGAATTTTCCTGATCTCATTTCTGTATCATTACATGTCCCTTTCCTCTGATCTGAGTACCCTCCCTACACTGATTTGCCTACATTTCTCATTACTAAAGAATCAAGAATCTTATCAGAAATAATGGTTTAGAGTGACTTCCTTGAAGAGATTGTTGAAATTTTCCCTGCTCTGGACTTCCTGGCACATACTTGCCTCCTAGCTTTTCACTCATTTCATATTGAAATAGCTGCTGCCTTCCTACATGAGAGCCATGCTTGCAATATGTCAAGTGAAACTGAGTATAACCTCTTTTCATTTTCATTTAAATGCAATAACCACATATGATTAACAGTTACTGTATCAGACAGTCCAGCCTCAGGTTCTTCATGAATGGAGAAAGTAAGCAAACCCACGTTTCTATGTCTAAAAGGTCAGCTTTTAATTGTAAACACTTACATATTTATGGGCATTAAAGTATGAGGTCTGTTTACAAAATATAACAGTTTTGCTAATTTCTTGAATAACTAACTTTGGCAAGCATACTAAGGCCACTTTATATTATTGTACTAAGTCTGTGCCTCTGTAGTTAGCTGAAACAAGCTTTTCTCCATGGGCCTTTTAAACCACTGTGAAAAATTGATTACACTTCATTTGATCTCAGGTTTACAGTCTGAGAGTATTCATGTATTTCTGGACATTATTGGTGGTTTTATGAGAGAAGGAGAAAGCAAAAGCTGTGAATAATTTTCCAACTTCAACCTTAATTTCAATATTTTTAAATTTAAGTGACAAGGTAATTATCCCAGAAATTGTCTTAACTAAATGATTTGTGAAACTATGATTGTTCCATTAAAATGACAGCATACTCAATCAGGAGAGAAAAATGGTACTCTGAGGTTTGGCCTTATTAAATAGGTTCTTTATGTTATTACCCACTTCTCATCTTGAATGTATACAGCTGTGTGTTGCTGTGCATGAGGAAAAGTGTCCCAGCAACAAGATGGCTAATATCAGCACAGAATAGTACAGCTGGGTGTTGAGAGGAACGATTCTAGGGTAAATTGCCTGATGGAATTTACTTCTGCTCAAGCCTTTTGGGTGACACTGGGATTCAGTTTCTTCTCTCTGCCTTGGTTTCCTCATCGCTCAAGGAGGATGATAATTTGATCTGCCATGCTGATTTAGATTGTAACTAAGTAATCCCTCCATCTTCATTTTATTAAGCAACAGACAATGCCAAGATGGTGTGGCAACCTATGCTCATTTAGAGTCTGTGATGTGTGTGGAACCATCATGAGAGTGCCTAGATGATTTAGGTGACAAAACCACAGAGGCCACCTGAGCAGGGTATTACCGGTCCTCTCCCAATCTCCCAATCTCCCAATCCCCTCCCAATACAACAGTAGACAATAAATCATCTTATCAACCGTACCACTCATGCCCAGCATTACAATGCCCAGCATTATTCCAACTAGAAATATAGTAATGAATACAAAAGATAAAATTCTTGCTCTTGTGGACTCTATGTTCCAGTGAATTTATCAAAAATACCAGGCTAATGCAGTGTTAGTATTTGCATACGCCAATTTGTCTGGTGGCTTTTAAAAGGATCATGAATGAATAGCCAGAGGTTGGGGGGGGGGGGGAGGAAAATGGGAAAGAAGAGAAGAAGAGAGAAATAATTCAGACTTGTTTTACTAGATTAAAAGAAAGTAAAGAAGCTAGAAGATGACTACACACATATCTGAATGGTCCAAACCCAGAACACAAGCTCCTAATGCAGACAAGGAAGTGGAACAATAGGAACTCTCACTCATTGCTAGTGGCAATTGTAATTTTCAGCTGTAATTTTTAGGAATCTAAACTCTTGCCATATAATCGAGTAATTTCCCTCCTGTGTATTTACTTTGATGAGCTTCAAACTCATGTCTACACCAAAACCCTTACTTGGATGTTTCTAGTATTTTTATTCATTATTTTCCAAATCTTGGAAATATTCAGAATTTCCTTCATTGGGTAAATGGTTAAAATGTATTATCTCTAGGCAATAGAAAACTGTTTCTAAAAGAAATAGTGTTGCTGAAAAAAGGAACTATCAAGAAATACAAATACATATTGGAGTATTCAGTGGCTATTCCTATGCAACAAAGGCTGAATGCTGTAGGATTGTAACCGCATGACCTTTGGAAAAGCAAGACTAAAAAGATCAGTTGCCCAGAGATGGAGGAATACTTCTTCACATGATACCATAATGTTCATGGGTGGAAATCTATAGAACATAAAATATCATAAGTAAAGTGAACTATGGCCCTTAGTTGATAATGATGTCAGTGTAAATGCATCAAATGTAACAAGTTGTAACAATTTATAACAAATATACAGACAGAGAGCAGTAAATAAACATAGGTAGCATTTATAGTCAAAGTATTTTTTAATCTCCAACTATTTCTTAAATAAGGAACCTAGAATTGTCTGATTTTCGTGGGGCCATTGCAACAATGACTGCTTACTCTTTGTTCAGTTTTCTTTAACAGCCTAGTTCTAGTGTATTTCAAATATTACACCATGTAGACAGATGGTACATCATCATTGATTTACATAATTGCCAGTTGTTGTAAACAGCCATGCAGTTTTTCATTTCTATAAATAATAGTGTGTTACCAGGCAGTAGTAGCTTACAAATACAATCCTAGCTAGTATCTAGAAGATTGACATTTGAAGCCAGCCCAGGTAGAAAGTTTGCAAGCTCCTGTCTCCAATTAACCAGCAAAAAGCTAGGCTGGAGCATATCTCAAATGGTAAAACACCAGACAAGCAAGCTGAATAAGAGGAATAATCATAAGTTCAAATTTCTTGTAAAAATCTACTATGTCCATTTGAATGTGATTAAACAAAAATTTTCCAGTTAAATTTAACTTACACAAAAGTGATATCTTTCATAATGAGGACATATAGTTTGTATATTTCCTATATCATGACACACCCATTTTTCAGCATATTTAACAGGCTTTGCTTTATTCTTATTCGCTAAGTTATGATCCAGTTTTGACACTGAAGCAAAGATATGCTTATTATTTTTGGTGAAGAAACTTAAAAAGAAAAAAAAATTCTCCTTATATTAATTCCCATGACGAATATGCATTCTGCTGTCATGATTCATGGCAATGAACTGTGGATGATGGATGGATAGAAAACACCTGCCACTTCCTCAAGTGTAGAAACATACTTTATGTAGAAAGACAGATGAGTTGGAATAACTTGCTCTAATAAAAGACTTCCTATTAAGAAAAACTAACTACAGATTCTACGACTTAGACATTTCTGAGTTGTTGGGTGGGACACTATCTGTTATTCAAGGAAGGAATGAACAGAAATGTGAATAGGGGTAAACCTCAAGGCGTTTCTAATTACTTGTTCTACTTTTCCTGTGAATTTTAGCCAATGAACCAAGAA
Organism: Perognathus longimembris pacificus; assembly: GCF_023159225.1. Lineage (NCBI taxonomy): Eukaryota > Metazoa > Chordata > Mammalia > Rodentia > Heteromyidae > Perognathus > Perognathus longimembris. The sequence continues at coordinate 18,978,765 of NC_063172.1, forward strand.
ATGATACAGTAGGTCGAATACTGATAAGGACCAGTTTAACATCCAAAGCACAAAGTTCACCTCAACTCTGAGTGGAAGGATAAAGCTTTTGCTAATGAGGACATAGGGCTGCCAATTTCCCTTTGACATAACCTACACAATTCATTTAGCAAAGTAAGAGACTTAATTGACTCTTCTTTATTCTTTCTTTTTAAAAAATCTTTATCATAAAAGTGATGAACAGGGGGTTACAGTTACTAAAGGAAGATAATGAGTACATTTCTTTTTAAACACTGTTACTCCTCCCTCCTCATCTCCCACTTTTCCCTTCCTACTCCCCACCAACAAGTTGTGTAGTTCATTTACAACACAGTGTGCAGACCTCCTCTATGGCCCAACAATCTCACTCCGGGGTATTTTCCCAAATGACCACAAACAAGGCCATACTAAAACTACCAGCACAACCAGGATTACTGCAGCATTATTTACCATAGCAAAGATAAGAATGCAACCCAGATGCCCCTCAGTAGATGAACTGATCAATCAGTACAAGAAATGTATCCAGGGCTGGAAATATAGCCTAGTGGCAAGAGTGCTTGCCTCTTACACATGAAGCTCTCGGTTTGATTCCCCAGCACCACATATATGGAAAACGGCCAGAAGGGGCGCTGTGGCTCAGGTGGCAGAGTGCTGGCCTTGAGCGGGAAGAGGCCAGGAACAGTGCTCAGGACGGGAGTCCAAGGCCCAGGACTGGCAAAAAAAAAAAAAAAATGTATCCAATGCCTAATGTATGAAAGTGTAACCTATCTGTAATTCAGTTTGATATATATAAAAGATGTCATATATATACATAATGGAATTCTATGCTTCCATCAGACAGAATGACATTGCCCCATTCCTAAGGAAATGGAAAGACCTGGAAAAAAATATTAAGTGAAGCAAGCCAGTCCCAAATAAAAGTGATTTGCATGGTTTGACCCTTTGTCATAACTAGAATATGTCTATAATATTCTTAACTGAATCTTAACCCAGCTAGAAGAATTGATGCTACAGCAGATATGGTGGAACCCTGGATAGCTGGTGAGGAAAAGACAGTTCCTCTTGTGGTTGTTTTTTTTTTTTTTTTAAATAATTATTTATTGTCAAAGTGATGTTCAGAGGGGTTACAGTTTCATGCACAAGGCAGCGGGTACATTTCTTGTACAATTTGTTGCCCCCTCATTTCCCCTGTCCCCCCTTCCGCTTTCTCTCTCCCCCAATGAGTTGTTCAGTTGGTTTACACCAAATGATTTTTTATACTTATTTATTGTCAAAGTGATGTACAGGGAAGTTACAGTTTCATACGTTAGGCCTTAGGTACATTTCTTGTACTGTTTGTTAATGCAGTGTTTCTCCAATTGTAGTGTGGGACCTCAGCATCAGTGTCAACTTGGACTCTAACTCTGAGATGTTGAATTAGAAATTCTGGAAGTTAGGTGCAGCAGTCTTCTTGCAACACTTCTGGTGCATAAGAAACATTGGTTGACACACTCAGCATGGAAGCCCACGACCGGCATGCTGCCTGAGGCAGAAAGCAAATCCTGCTTTTGTCATCTGAGAAAGAGTGACTGTTTTAGGACTTGGCCCAGTGGGTACCAGTTATCCCTTCCCAGGTGACCCAGGAGGTAGAATGTGAGGTTACTCACATCTCAGTATGCAAAAGGAAGAAGCTGGAGAGGAAATGACTTACTGAGGGAGAATTGGCTGTTTATTTGTTCCTAAGGTAAACCCAAGCACCTACTTACCAATAATATGTGAATGAACCAAGGAAGCTCAGTTATACTATCCTGTAGGTGTGCCTTTCTATTTTGTCACTTTGATCAGCATTCAGGAATGCATGGTTGGCATAATTTTTGTTCTACAATACAATAATCTATCTAACAAAATAAAACACAAATGAGAACAGAGCTTTCATCAGGGATTGTTTCAAATAACTAAAATATATCTTCAGATTGAAAAGTGTTCAGTGTTTAGTATGAAGTCATTCCTTTTGACAAAGTAATAAAAAGATGCACATACATTAAGAGATGTACTTATTCTTACATACTGAGAAAGCAAGAAGAGAGAATGAAAAAAAAAGCCATAATATGAATGAGAGATGAGCCTAGATAAATAAGCATATACACAAAAATTAAATTATGATTATGTTAAGTCAATACTTACTATTTGTCTATCAAATATATAATTGCTAGTCTCCTCATTTATGGATTTGAGAAATGAAATGTAAAAACTATGTAGTTTAAATTACACGGAAGTTTTTCTTTATCAAGAATCCTTACATTCTTTTAGATGATAATAGAATTATTGTAGTATTCCTATTGTCATCTAATGAGACTTAGATATATGTATGTATATCTTAGTATTTTGAGGTCTTATGTAACTATAATTGTATGTATTTCAAATATCCTGAGATGTAACTTTGGAAAATACAAAAACAAAGTTAAACAGTTTCCTTCTCTGCCAAAGTTATCTTCAGAGTCTGGTGAAACTGCTAATATGTATTTTATTTTCAAAGTATGATATGCCCAGATTATTTCACTTTGCAATTCTTCTTTTCCTGCTACATCTATGATCTCTGAACAGAATCAGTTTAGGAAATATTTACCCACCTTTCTCAAATCTCACTAGACAGATGTTTATGTCTTTTTAGATAAACATATATGAATATGGAAAATAAACTATTCTCCTGATGATTTGAATTCCCCAATGAATAATATAGTTACTCACTAAATAATTGAGAGTTAAATATGAATTTTACATAACTCATCCATCTGTTATCACATCTGGATTTTTCAACTTCCTTTTTCCCTTCCTTGCTTTCAGGTTTCAGAGCTCATGAAGTTGATTTTACATTCCAATTCAACAGGTATTTAACATTAAATACTTAAACTGGAACTTAGATTCTAAATAGAGGTTGGTATGTACAGGCAGATATAATACAATAAATTTCATTTATTAAAAGTGACAGTGTGAACATGCTGAAAATTGCCTTATTGATTAAAAGACATTCAGAAACACGTTTTATTTGAAAATTCCACCCCTTCACTTGAAGTATGGGTGCATTTTATATATGACAGATTTTTTTTCTCTTAAACCTCTTTATTTCATTTCATCTCCTTCATTCAGGTAGTGACAAGAAAGCAACATGTCAGAAAATAGAAAATTTCAGTGATTTTAGGGCTTTGGGTTACCAAAAATGTCAGTTCATTAAGTGGTTTGGCTCGATGCCTTCATAACAATTAAAAGAATGACTTATTTTGTTTTTGTTTTTGTTTTTTTTTTTTTTTGGTCTGTTCTAAATGGAAAAGAAATGGAGAAAGTTTTGAGACACCTGGAGGGAGCAGTTCTGTAGTTGCACAGTCTGGGACCTGGACAAGAAAAGCCTAGGCTTGGTTTGTCTGGTGAAGGGTCATGTAGTCAGCTCCTCACATCATTCCATATTTTACTCAGGCATGCCTGAAAGGGAGCAGGACTGTTTCCATGCCTTTAGGCATAGCTCCAAAGATAGCGAATGTTTAGGCCAAAGGATCTGGAAAGTTTTCTCAACCAAATGCAGTGATACCATGTCAAAATTCAAAGTCTTAAAGGCCCAAGGTAATGAGGAACCCTGGAATAACTAACAGTAAATTCCTACCTGACCCGCAAGAAAAGAGTCTTCATTAGGTTGTTATTCCCCATTAAAAAATACTGTTCGAGGGCTGGGGATATGGCCTAGTGGCAAGAGTGCTTGCCTCGTATACATGAGGCCCTGGGTTCAATTCCCCAGCACCACATATACAGAAAATGGCCAGAAGTGGCGCTGTGGCTCAAGTGGCAGAGCGCTAGCCTTGAGCAAAAAGAAGCCAGGGACAGTGCTCAGGCCCTGAGTCCAAGCCCCAGGACTGGCCAAAAAAAAAAAAAAATACTGTTTGAATTTGTCTGAAATACTTAACTGCTATATATGAAAAGCAATGCTCTTGGTAGCATTAATTTAAAGTTACACAACAGGCAAGGTTTAATACATTCTGTAGGTTTTCCCAAATTAATTGACTTAAGGGTGAGGAAAAGTCCACTTTCAAAAGAAATAATACCAAGATATAATTCTTCCACACAGAAAGCTTATATTGTAGAACAGTGAACTAGACAAAGCTCAGTTTTATACTACACCATAGCTCTTATTATCTTAATGTATATCCACAAACTTTACACTGTATAAATTCTTAAACATTCAAAGTAGGATGGGTTTAATGAAGTAAATGAGTTAAGAGTGTAAATTAAGATCAATTCACCATGCTTAAATTTTCCATGCTTTCAAAGTACTGGTGGTCTTGCAAGAAATGAAGCATAGAAAGAACCAAAGGGAGGTAGAAACAATAGAGTGGGGGGCTTGTCATCACTGCTCACCATGGCCCTTACATTCCATAGCTAAATCCTTTGCTCAGTTCATTTAATTGATGAACCTTGAGCAGCATTAATGGACCCATAACTCTATCCCCAACTTCCCTTTCCATCTTCCTTGGTTTTGCTAATTAGAATAGTCTCTACAAGAAAAAAGTGAAGAAAAGCAGGAGAGAATAAAGAAAAATTTCTATATGGTCAATATTTGAGGTCAATTGAGATAAATACAATTGGGTAAATCTCAGTTCTGTATGTCAGGGTATTTCCACATGCTAGGACTGGAATATGGATCTGTAAACTGAGTATCAGAGTCCTATTCTGTAGGTAGATGGAATGGAATAAGTTCCATTCCATGTAAGCTCCATTTTTCTGGCATAGATATGTTGTTTTGTTGTTGCTATCACATGTGGGCATCAGACTCCAGCCTCTGAACATGAACTTCCACCAGCATCTCTCCTGGGAGTTTCCAGGTCTTCATTCTCAGACTAGAGCTACATCATCAGCACAGCCTGTTTTGAGTCTTCCAGCTTCTTGGACTCAGCAGCTCCTGGTTTATGCAGCACTGTAAACTGGTGATAGGTGTTGTGGGACAATACATCCTTTGACCCTTTAAGCCAGTCTGATATCACCTCTTATAGTTATATATCCATTGTCTGTATAAATACATGCTTTTATCACCCTGTGTTAGGTTTCTTTTATAGCTTGTGTATTTGTATATCTTTTACATTTAATATGCCTTGGAGATAGTCAAATATCAAAGTATACAACTGTTATTTAAACCTTTCCATAAGAGTCTATTATGTGAATTTAACACAACTTGACTACTACATTATTGATAAACATTGATAAACATCTAGATTACAATCCTAGAAACAATAGCTCAGTGAATAAGTACATTAATATAATTCAGACAAGCTGTCCAATAGAAATTTCATTCTACTTTATATCCTCACGAACAGTAGTAAGAGTCATATCATTGTATATATTAGTATTTGATTTTCTGTTCTTTTCATGTGTGAGAAATAATATTATTTCCCAATGTATCATAGCAAAACTCATTGCCACAATGGGGGTCATTCTGTTTAATTAACATACATTCCTAGTTTCTACATTTTCAAGAGTTCTCAAAAGCATTATGTCCCATGTGACCAACCCCCATGCCTCTGGATGGATATTCCTCTTCCATTTCAGAAGGTAATATTGGATTTAGTACATCTGCAGAGTTGTAGTCAAGTTGAATCCATTAGCTCCTCAGATGGAGAATGAATTGTGTGTCCACTGTCAGTGGGTTTCACTACTGATATGCAAATAGCCTCTACTAGGTTTTATCTCCTGAACACAAAGGTTGAACTGGAATTTTACTGAGCTGAGTTTAATTTTAAAATTAACTGTTCTGCTGAACAGCATAGATGTCCACGTCTCTAAACTAAGTTGTCTCTTTTATTCTTTTGATGAAAGAGGCTGGCCACCATACTGTTTTCAGGATGGCTGGAGAAAAGGATCATCTAATGGTTGGATGAAATGAAGAGAAACAGTCCGTTCATGTGGGTTTCTAGTTTTGTCCTGCTTTCAGTTTTATGTGTCACTGAGGTTTAACTTGATATAAAGAAACATGGTCTCCTCTTTGAGATTAGCCAAGTAAATTTATGTTGGATTCACCTCTTCTCACCCACAAAAAATAATCGAGGGAAATTATATTGCCTCCATCTATAACTCTGAGCTCGGTTAATGCTAACCATCCATGGTTGGCATAGCCTTTACCTTTTCTCCACTCTTTCCAGAGCCTGACCTTACAGATGCTGTGGGAATTATGGCTAGCCATCAACTGGTCTATTCACGCTTTCCAGCATTTTAAAGGGTTAACTCAGAGCAGTGTGGGCTTCTCATTTATCAGTTGTTTCTTGGTGACCAGTAATTTTTTTCTCTCTATTTTCAAAATAGTTCCTATTCATCAGGTTGTCAAATAGCTCTCCCCGACTATGGGCAAATAAGTTATTTATTGCCAAGCTAACTTTCTCCTTGCACAGGAAATCACTAGGAAGGTGGTTTGGAAGCTGAGCTTCACCATCCTCAGGATCATTAGAGGCAGAGTAATATTTTGTGGCTGTCAGCTTTTAGGTTTCTATCATGGTGGAGAGGCCATCCTTTGGGGAGAGAGAGCATAATGATCCCAGAATGTTGGCTGACAGGGTCTTGATCTGTGCTTTTATTATGTTCAATTTATCAGTCTCTTTTGATAGAATTGACCATGGAACTCTTTTAAAACATTTGAAATCTTTGGATAAAAGCTCAGAGACAGGCTCTTCCTACTCCCATTAATTTCATAATCAATGATGTCAATTTGTCACTATTAATAATGTTTCCACAGCCATTTTCCCCAGGCTTTCCTGAGCTTAAAAGCTTCTAGATAAATTCCTTTCTTTCCAACCTTAGTTTGCCTCATTCTGCTGACTATACTTAAATTTACTTCACTTTTTCCTCAGTCATCACAACTTCTTTTTATGCTTTTGGAAGACATCATGATATAGTTTATAATACCCAGACTAAGAAGAAGATTTTGAAAGCTAGCAACCTAAATTATTAATGTCTGCTCTCAACTTTTTACATTTTACCCATATGGTTCAGTTTTAGCTTATTTTGGATTTTCTCATGCAAACAATATATAAGCTTATTTTTCTGTTTATTGAGAAATTCTTTTTTCATAATCCAAGTCTTATTTTAGGGTTAAGTGAAGGAGTTCTTATTAATGATTTTAAGAATCCTAAAATGATACTGATAAAAATATTAAGAAATTGTAATAAAATAACAGGATGTATATCTATCCTACACCTATCTTCTATAGATACATAGTAATAGTGGTAGAACTATAGAAAACATTACTTTTAGGAGCATATTTCTTTTACATATATGTGGCTAGATATCTCTAAGATACAGCAAGAACTTTTTGTCTATAAAAAGCCAGAAAGGCATACCAAATTGTAGCAGTCTCATGAAGACAATGGTGATGAGAACTGGATAGAAAAGTTTTAGGAGTAAAATTGAGTAATACCTAGGAGTTAGGTGGATAGTAGAGAACAAGTGTGCTAGTAAGAGAGGCATAAGGAAGAGAACTTGGAGTCAAAAATTCAGGTAAAGATAACTAGACACGGGTGGCACTCCTGGTAATCCTAGCTACTCAAGAGTCTGAGATCTGAGCATGGTGGTTTGAAGTCAGCCTGGGCAGGAAAGATTGAGAGACTCTAATCTCCAAATAAGCATGTAAAAACCTAAAAGTGGAGCTGTGGCTCAAGTGGTGGAACAGTGTCTTTGGGCACAAAAACTCAAGGACAGTGTCCATATCCTAATTTAAGCCCCAGGACTGCCATGCGTATATACACACACACACACACACACACACACACACACACACACATACACACACAGAGGGGGAGGGGGAGAGAGAGAGAGAATGTGAGAATTCAAACTTCAATTCAGGTAAAGAGATAAGATAAAGAGAATCCAATTTCTAAGTAGACATACTGGGAAAATGGAGAGAGGTTTTATTATGGAATTGAAAGGATGAACTTAGGTGTGTTCTGAAGTCAGAAGTGAGGCAGCCTTGGGGCTGTTCTTGTTTATGCAAGGCTTGCTTTATTCTCTCAAAATGTTTTCATTCCCCAAGGTACTAGGGGTGAAGCTGTTACTGAAGAGTTTGAAGAAAAGACCAAGGATATATTTATACCATCTGGTGTGTAGCATTTATTTCCCAAATTCTCTTCTATTTTTCTCCATAGTCACGCTTCAGTTATAGCCTCTTTGTCTTTTCACTCACAGATTTTTCACTCTAATACCTTCTGTTTTCGGTGGGATTTCTTTTATCCTCCCTTTTCCTTATACAAAGCGAGGTTGAATTTTATTGGTTATATTAATCCTACATTCACCATGCAATTCCGAATGAGGACAGGACGAAAAAAAAAAAAAAAAGGCCATCAAATACAAGTGTCTCCACAAAATAGAGCAAATGATTCTCTTGAATATAAACATTAATTTTCCTACACAAATTATTATATTTTTTGTTTTGTTTTTGGCCAGTCCTGGGGACATGGGACTCAGGGCCTGAGTGCTGTCCCTGGCTTTTTTATTTTTCCTCAAGGCTAGCACTCTACCTCTTGAGCCACAGCACCACTTCCAGCTTTTTCTTTGTTTTGTTTTGGACAAATTTTGATATTTTGCTTTAGTTTAATTAAGCATCTTTTTTGAGTTTAAGCATCTTTTATATACCTTCTGTTACAGGAATTGGCGATCCCCAAATACCAGAAGCATGAAGATCAGAAGTAGTATATTGACAAAAGAAAATATTATGAACAGTACAAAATTTTAGCAACATCGAGGCCCACTAATTATATTCTGACCACAACTCCAAATTTTTTCCCAAATTTTTATTATCAAACTGATGTACAGAGAGGTTACAGTTTCAAACGTTAGGCATTGGATACATTACTTGTACTGTTTGTTACCTCGTCCCTCATACCCCCCTCCCCCTTTCCCTTTCCCCCCATGCGGTGTTCAGTTCACTTACACCAAACAATTTTGCAAGTATTGCTTTTGTAGTTTTTTTTTTTTTTTACCCTGGGTCTCTCAATTTTGGTATTTCCTTTCAATTTCCTAGTTCTAATACCAGTATACATGGTTTCCAATATACTCAGATAAGATTACAGAGATAGTGTAGGTACAACCACAGGAAGGTGATATAAGAACATCATCAATAATAGAAGCTACAGATACACATGGGAAGTTGAAAGTAGTTACAACTGTGATATAACAATTGTTTCCAGTCATATTGATGGCTTTTTGTTGTTGTTGTTATAAATTTTATTTTCAGTATTGGAGTTTGAACTCAGTGCTTCATGGAGGCTAGGCATACACTTTACCACTTAGAGCCCCACCCTCAGTCTGATTATTATTATTTTTTTCAAATTTTTATTATCAAACTGATGTACAGAGAGGTTACAGGTTCCTAAAACCCCAGCAAATAACAAACTGCTGTAGGGGGAAAATGCATTCACACTTCCTTATCAAATTAAGGTCCAAAATGCTCCTAATTAGCTAAAAATCAATTAAAGTGACACCAAACTGAATGGATTTATACTGTCAGCAAAACATAGTCATACAGGAAGGTAGTAGGCCCTACAGGAAGAAGCTGCTGAGCTAGAGGGTTTTATCAGGGACAGCAGAGTCCAAATGACATGGCCACAGGCTTAGCCTTGGTTCTGCACCATCCATACTCTACAGTGTGCTGGAACTTGGGTGTGTTTAACTGTGATTAGCCATTACCACTCAAGAGGAAAATCATTCAGTTCATCCAGAATTTTCTTGTGGGTCCATGGTCCTCATATATAAATGTACACATGCACTAACAAATAAAAATAGTCACTTTACACAGTTTGTTAAATGATCCTCTTGAGTTAGATTATTTGTATTTTCTGTCAAGTTTTAATAACTAGCAGCCATATTCTCTGGGGTGATGATCAATTCAAAATTCGAGATTTTCAAAGAATAGAAAAGTGGTCCTTGAAGAATAACTCTGGTGAGAGGTCTGTGGGTTATCTTGCTTACTTTTTTTTATCTAACTATGGTGTTTTGATGCTCAAAATTACAATATGGAGGTCAGATCTGGCCAGCGCCATCATTGGCTGTTGGTGTCAGATTGACTCCATTTCAGATTAGTTAAAGGGAGCAGAAGCGGGCTCCATCTTCACTAAGATCTCCCCCACCCTATCCAGGGAAGTTCCCCTTGGCTGTGATAAGATTGTGTAAACTGCTTGACCACCTGAGTAGTGGAACGGTCAAGGTTAAGCCTGTGCCCTCCCATGAGTAGGCATATCGACCTGCATCATGTGAGCCCCACCAAATCTGTGCACCAAGTCTAACTAAAACGACAGGTTGGTTCAAACAGTTGCTATGAGGCAGACTGTAACTCCACTGGCCACCTGCTTGTGACCTGGCATGTTCTGTAAGGGTTGTAACCTCATTGGCCACCTGCGTGTGGCAGGCTTGACCTTGTGGTATTTGCCTTTATAAGCCAACCCTGAGCATGGCCCAGGGCTCACAGTCCCAGCTCCCAAGTCTGGGCTGTGACCCTGGCCAGCCAGCCTGCTTTTTACATTGCGGTCCCAGCTCCCAGGTCTGGGCCAGGACCTTGGCCTGTCAGTATACTTTCTACTTCCCTAATAAATTCATCTTCTTGCTAAACAAAACAAACAAAAAAAAAAAAACAATTGTTTCCATAACATGGAGTTCATTTCACTTAGCATCATCTTATGTGATCATAAGGGTATAGCTATTGGGCTCTTGTGATCCTCTGCTGTGGCTTGCCTAAACCTGTGCTAATTATTCCCAATAAGGGAGACAATAGAGTCCATGTTTCTTTGGGTCTGGCTCACTTCACTTAGTATAATTTTTTCCAGGTCCTTCCATTTCCTTACAAATGGGGCAATGTCATTCTTTCCGATGGAGGCATAAAATTCCATTGTGTATATGTACCACATTTTCCTGATCCATTCGTCTACTGAGGGGCATCTGTGTTAGTTCCAGATTCTAGCTATGACAAATTGTGCTGCGATGAACATTGTTGTGCTGGTGGCTTTAGTGTGATTTTGTTTATGGTCTTTTGGATAGATACCCAAAAGTGGGGCTGCTGGGTCATAGGGGAGTTCTATATTTAGCCTTCTGAGGAATCTCCATACTGCTTGCCAGAGTGGCTGAACCAGTTTACATTCCCACCAACAATGGAGTAGGGTTCCCTTTAGGCCACATCCCCTCCAACAATTGTTATTGTTAGTTTTCTTGATATATGACATTCTTACTGGGGTGAGATGGAATCTCAATGTTGTTTTGATTTGCAATTCTTTTATGGACAATGATGTAGAACACTTCTTCATATGTCTCTTGGCCATTCTCATTTCCTCATCAAAGAACTCTCTTTGTAAGTCTTTAGCTCACTTGATGAGGGGGCTATTGGTTCTTTGCGGTTTTGTTTTGGAGGAAGGTAATTTTTTTTAGTTCTGCATATATTTTAGATATGAGGTCTTTGGCCGTTGAATGGCCGGTAAAGATCTTCTCCCAATCTGTGGGATTTCTATTTATCTTGCGAGCTATGTCCTTTGCCATGCAGAAGCTCTGCAGTTTGATGCAGTCCCATTTGTTCAACCTTTCTTTGATTTGTAGCCTTTCTGGGTCATTGTTAAGGAAGACGCGTCCTGTGCCAAGGAGCCCAAGTGTTTCTCCTACTCCTTCCTTTAGTGTTTTCAGGGTGTCTGTTTTGATTTCAAGGTCTTTAATCCATTTGGAATTGATTTTGGTGCAGGGTGGTATATGATGATCTAGTTTTAGTTTGTTGCATGTGTTGAACCAGCTTTGCCAGCACCATTTGTTAAAGAGGCTATCTTTCTTCCAGACTATTGTTTTAGCTCCTTTATCAAAGATTAAGTAGGCGTAGTTCTGTGGGTTCATTTCTGGGTCTTCAATTCTGTTCCATTGGTCTTCAGGCCTGTTCCGGTGCCAATACCAAGCTGTTTTTATTACTATAGCTTTATAGTAAAGCTTGAAGTTGGGTATTGTAATTCCTCCAGCACTATTCTTTCTGTTAGGATTGTTTTTGCTATTCTAGGTCTTTTATTGTTCCATATGAATTCCTGGATTGCTTCCTCTATTTCATTAAAAAATGGTGTTGGGATATTAATGGGTATTGCATTGAATTTGTAGATAGCCTTTGGCAATATTGCCATTTTGATTATATTAATCCTCCCAATCCAGGAGCATGGGAGGTTTTTCCATTTCCTTAGTTCTGACTTAATTTCGTTTTTCAAGCTTTTAAAATTCTCATCGAAGAGCTCTTTCACTTCTTTGGTTAAGGTTATTCCTAGGTATTTTATGTTTTGGGGGGCTATTGCAAATGGAGTTGCTTTCCTGATTTCAGCCTCCGTCCTCGGGTCATTAGCATAGAGAAAGGCCGTTCATTTTTGAAGGTTTATTTTATATCCTGCAACTTTGCCAAAGTTTTGGATCAGCTCTAGTAGCTTGGGAGTAGAGTCTATGGGACTCTTTAGGTATAAGATCATGTCATCTGCTAAGAGAGAAAGTTTAACTTCATTTTTTCCTATTTGAATCCCCTTTATATTTTCTTCTTGCCTAATTTCTCTGGCTAGGAATTCCAGTACTATGTTGAAGAGCAGGGGAGAGAGTGGACATCCCTGCCTTGTTCCTGATTTTAAAGGGAATGGCTTTAGTTTTTCACCATTTAGAATTATACTTGCTGTTGGTTTGTCATAAACTGCCTTGATTATATTCAGGAATGTTCCCTGGAATCCCAGTTTTTCCAGGGCTTTTAGCATAAATGGGTGCTGGATTTTATCAAACGCTTTTTCCGCATCCAGAGATAAAACCATGTGGTTCTTTACCTTGCTCTGGTTGATGTGGTGGATTACATTAATTGACTTGCATATATTAAACCAACTTTGCATCCCTGGGATGAATCCAGTTTGATTGTGGTGTTTGATTTTTTTGATGACCTGTTGAAGTCGATTGGCCAGAATTTTGTTGAGAATTTTTGCGTCTATGTTCATCAGGGAAATCGGTCTATAGTCTTCTTTCCGTGATGAGTCCCTGCCTGGTTTTGGGATGAGGGTTATGCTGGCTTCATAGAATGTGTCTGGTAGTGAACGTTCTCTTTCAATTTCATTGAAGAGTTTGAGAAATATTGGTGTAAATTCTGTTTTGAAGGCCTTGTAGAATTCTGCAGTGAATCCGTCTGGACCTGGGCTTTTCTTGGATGGGAGATGATTTATTGATGTTTCTATTTCAATATTGGATATGGGTCTGTTTAGAAGATTTAAATCTTTATGGTTGAGTTTGGGGATATGAATTTTTTCTAGGAAATCATCCATTTCTTCCAAGTTCTCAAATTTGTTGGCATAAAGGTTTGCAAAATAGTCCCTTATTATTTTCTGAATTTCGGTTATTTCTGTGGTGATATTACCTGTTTCGTCTCTTATCTTGTTTATTTGAGGGTGCTGCCTTCGTTTTTTGGTCAGGTTTGCTAGGGGTCTGTCTATCTTGTTGATTTTTTCAAAGAACCAACTCTTTGTTTGGTTGATTCTTTCGATGGTTTTTTTCGTCTCTAATTGATTTAATTCTGATTTGATTTTAATTATTTGCTTCCGTCTATTGACTTGGGGTTTGGCTTGTTGTTCTCTTTCGAGGCGATTAAGGTGCTTCCTTAAATTATTGAGTTGCTGTTTCTCCAGTTTGTTGGTGTATGCGCTCAGAGATATAAATTTTCCTCTGATTACTGCCTTTACTGTGTCCCAAAGGAGCTGATACTTTGTGTTCTCATCTTGGTTGAATTCCATAAACATTTGAATTTCCGTTTTAATTTCTTCGATGACCCACTGATGGTTCTGCAGTGTGTTGTTTAGTCACTATGAATTGTAGGATTTTCTGTGGTGGCTGTTTGAGTTGAGCTCTAATTTTATTCCATTGTGGTCTGAGAGAATGCAGGGAATGGTTTTGATACTTCTGAATTTGTACAGATTTTCTTTGTGCCCTAAGATGTGATCTATTTTGGAGAATGTTCCATGTGCTGCCGAAAAGAATGTGTATTCTGTTGTTGCTGGGTGGAATATTCTGTAGATGTTGATTAAGCCTACTTGGTCTATGCAATTATTTAGTTCTGTGGTTTCTTTGTTCAGTTTTTGGCGTGTTGATCTGTCTAGAGGTGATAGTGGAGTGTTAAAATCCCCAACTATCAATGTATTTGGGTCTATGAGTGTTTTTAGAGTCAGTTTGATGAAGTTGGGTGCTCCTGCATTTGGGGTGTAGATATTTAGAATGGCTATATCTTCCTGTAGAAGAGATCTCTTTACTAGTATGTAGTAACCTTCTTTGTCTCTTCTTACCTTTTTTAATTTGAAGTCAATTTTGTCTGATACTAGGATTGCAACTCCAGCCTGCTTATGGGGGACATTTGCTTGATAGATTTGATTCCAGCCTTTCACTTTTAGAAGATGTTTACTTTTGCTGGATAGATGTGTCTCTTGGAGGCAGCAGAAAGATGGATCTTGATTTTTGATCCAACTTATGAGCCTATGTCGTTTGATTGGAGAATTAAGTCCATTAATGTTGAGAGTTAGGATTGAGAGTTTATCATTTGTTCCTTTCATTGTCATTATCTTGTTAAAAGCTGTGTCTTCCCATTTCTTTTTTTTTTTTTTTTTTTTTGGCCAGTCCTGGGGCTTGGACTCTGGGCCTGAGCACTGTCCCTGGCTTCTTTTTGCTCAAGGCTAGCACTCTGCCACTTGAGCCACAGCGCCACTTCTGGCCATTTTCTGTATATGTGGTGCTGGGGAATCGAACCCAGGGCCTCATGTATATGAGGCAGGCACTCTTGCCACTAGGCCATATCCCCAGCCCCGTCTTCCCATTTCTTGATCTGATGTTTACTATTTAGGGTTCATTTCTCTGTCTGTATTTGGAGCTTGATTATTTTTCCTGTATAGTACATCTTTAAGGATTTTTTGCAAAGCTGGTTTGGTGGAGATATATTGTTTCAGTTTTTCCTTACTTTGGAAGACTTTTATTTGACCTTCGGCTATGAATGAGAGTTTAGCTGGGTACACTATTCTTGGTTGGTAGTTATTTTTATTTAGTGTTTGGTATACCTCATTCCAGGCTCTCCTTGCTTTCATGGTCTCTGCTGAGAAGTCTGGGGTAATTCTGATCGCTTTTCCTTTATCTGTGATTGTTTTCTTCTCCCTAACAGTTTTAAGGATTCTTTCCTTGTACTCTACTGACCCTGTTTTGATCACTATGTGTCAGTGGGATGTTTTATTCTGGTCTGGTCAGTTTGGGGTTCTAAATGCTTCTTGTATCTGTATAGGCCTTTCCTTCTGGATATTTGGGAAGTTCTCAGCTAATATTCTGTTAAATAGGTTGCCTATTCCATTAGCTTCTTTCTCCAAGTTTTCCTCAATACCTGTTATTCTTAAATTGGGCTTCCTGATCATGTCTTGAATCTCCTGTAGCGATCTGTTTTGTTGATTAGACTGGATTTGTATTGATTTTTTATCTTTCTCCATAGATTCTAGGGAATCATCAGCTCCTGAGATTCGATCCTCTGCTTCAGTTAGTTGGGACTGTAGGCTAGCTACTTGATTTCAAATCTCTTTTCCTTCTGACTGGTCTTTCCTGATGATTTCCATGTCATTTCTTAGGTCTTGTATGGACTTCTTTACTTCATTAACTTCATTAATTTGGTTTTGAGTGCTGTCTCTCAAATCTTTAAGCTGGGTAGCTATCTTTTCATTTGACTCTTGAAGTTCATGGATGCCGTGAAATTCTCCATTAATTTTTGCTTTGCCTCCTCACACTCTAGAATAATTGACTGAAGAGATTCAAACTTTTCATTTACCATGTTTATCAGTAGACTTTGTAGAGCATTTTGGGGGTTCTCTTCTATGTCTTTGATTGACTGCTCTGCTTCCTGCTTGTTTTGAGTGGGGGATAAGACTTCATTGTTTGCCATCTTTCTTGTGTTTCTTCTGCCCATTTGGATTGGGAATGCCAGTCTACCAGCACCTGTGAGCACCGTTTAAGACCCAAAGCAGACCTTACCAAGCACTGTTGTGTAAATCTTAGAAGTTCACAATTAAATACACATACCTTTTATACCTGTGTATAAAATTAGATTTGGTGTTCCTAAAGAATACAATTTCAATACAACAACCAATACTGAGCCCTGTATTCAGTAGTTACTTATTTACTGCTACAACTCTATGAGCAATTCTTGTTCCTATATTAAGTTCCTTTTGGACTGGCTTTCTCTATGAACCCTTTTGTTTCACTCAAATTAAGTGGGGATACCCTCTATCCAATAACCAGGAGTCAATGGGATCTGGAGGACCTAGTAGTAAGTCAGGAGGGTAAGTTAGAGGTAATAAAGAAACTAGAGTAAAATGTATGGGAGAGGGGTGATGACTTTGGTTTAGTTTCAGTGACGTGGAAATGTGGAGGAGAGTAGAATCAGTAGAAACAACAAGGTTAAAATGATAGACAGTGGAGAATTAGCAGTAAAGAGTGGAGATGTTACTCATGGGAAAGTAATTTTTAAAGAAGGAGAGTACATAGAAAGAAATAAAGAGAGAATACTGGAAGACAGATGCACATAACTGAGAAAAATTATTTAAAACAAAATAAAATAAAAAGGAAAAAAAACAAAAAAAGAAAAAAGAAAAAAAAGATCAACAATAATAACAACAAAAAATGATAGAACTAACAGCTGAAAATGGGAAACAAAAAAAAAACCAATGATGTTTCAGAAATGAAAATATAAGAAAATATAAGAAAATATAAAATATAAAATATAAGAAAATATAAGAAAATAAAAATGAAAGCTTAAAAAACTTTTGAGACAAAACAAACAAAAAGAAAAAGTCTTCCTTGTTTGGATGGGCTTTCTGCAGTCTCTGGTTTCCTTGTGATGGTCTGCAGTCTATTCTGCCCCTTGGCTGGTTTGAAGTGCCTTCAGTTTGCAGGGGTGATCTGCTCTGACCCTCCTCCACTGTTGGTGCAATCCTGGGGCTCTGTGGTTCGCACAGCTTGCAGGTAGGCCTTGGGCGTGCTCTGTAGGTGGGGATGTGAGCAGTTTTGGGAGCCATGGCTCCTCCCATCTGCTGTGGGGCCGATGCCTTTAATGCCTGGCTTTGAATAGGCTGTGGACTCAGCAGGGCGGGGCGCCTCTGGCCTCCTCTACCAGGCTGAGAGTCACTTGCCTTGGGGAGTTTCCTCCCTCCTGGGCAGGGTGGCCTTCTGGGCAGAGCTGGGTATGGAATTCAGCTCTGTTTCGGGCTGAGAATTGGGCTTCTAAATGGAACTGTTTATCTAACTCGGAAAGTTTGTTCTCCCTTTGGCTGTTGTGTGCCACCGATAGCTGCTCAAAGCTTTCGCTTTTTAATTAAGGAATTCCGGCGAGCAGGGCGGGGACCTCTAGCAGGGCCGAGGCCCAGGACACACCTGCCACCTGGGCAGGGGGCGTTCTCCTGGGTGGAGCTGGCTCCCGCTAATTGGTCCCTTTTTCCCTTCTCAAAGATGGCCGCTTTGTCCTCGCTTTCCCCAGGCAGGCTTTTGCTCCAGTCTGGTCTGACCCTTTGCCAGTGTCAAAGATGGCGCTTTGCTCTGGCGGTTGGGGGAGGAGCTGCTCTGTGGGTGCGAGTGAGAATGTCTTTCGTGGGAGTACTCACGCTTTCTCTGAGATTTCAGCCCGTCTGTGCTCAGTCTGCAATCTATATGTTTGCTGCTGTCTGGAGAATTTCTCCCTGGTCTCCGTTGAGCTGTGCGGGGTGTGCAGCTCGGTGCTGGCGCCCACCCTGGCGTAATGTTGGGACTCCGCCCGGAGCTCAAATCTGTGTTTTCAGACCAGCTAAGTTGATTTTTCCTTCCTAGCCTGAATCCTTGTACTGTTAGAACTTATTTGAGCTGTCTATCTAGCGGTAAAAGTTTCTCTGGGGTGGGAAAACTGCGCTGTTGGAGGGAGCTCACCTAGGGCACTGTTGCTCCTTCACCATCTTCTCCCAATCTCTCTCCACAACTCCAAATTTAATCTGGAATATTATTCCTCCTAAAATGCCTAACATACAACCTGAGAGAAAATGTGAACACAATACTATAAATCAATAATATTGATTCATAATTGTGTATTACATTGATACATTGTATTTATTGCATCATGTTTATTATTGTTCCTTGTAATAACAATGTACAACAATATAAATGATCAATTTATATTGGATAGACAAGAAGCATGCATTTTAGTGAAAGTAGAGCAGAAGCATCTGCTTTCAGAACGGCAAGATTTATAATATATACATGTTTATATATGTATAAGTATACATATGTGTGATATATACATATTCATTCATATTGATAAGATTTTTGATTATGCAATATGAATAGAAGTTTCAAAATAATGTTATAGTGCAGTGTTATTTTTATCAGATATTGAGTGTTTATCTTACAAAACTACAAAAGATTATAAGCTTTTTTATTTAACTAATAACTAGTTATAAAAGGTAAAGAGCACCATGTTGACTCTTCCTCTATGCCAGCTCTAACTCAGGGCTTCCCATTAATTCCAAGCTGACCCTCTTCCCAAATGTACCACAGGGATGAGTGACATTGGTATGTACCAAGTTGTGCACGTCAGAAACCATCTAATGGTAGCCGTGGGTGTCATTTAGCCATTCCATCACACTGCTGATCCTTCTCTTGAGTTCTGCACCAACATATGGCTGCCATTTAAGTACCCATAATGTTTTGACAAGAAACAAAACAGAGAAAAGAACTTGGGAATTGAATAATGGTATGAGGCATCCTTGAATTTTTATATAAATTCTTCAGTAACATCTTCAATTCTAGGGCCTTGTGGCAGAAAAACACATCAAGGGAATAAAGCAAACACATACACCTAAAAGCTCTTTCTAACCCAGTTTCTGATTTTCTTTGAAGAAATTCTAGACCTACAACTACCAATACCTATGTTCTTTAATTTGTTCTTAAAACTTTGGGCATCTTTTATAATAAGTCTGATCATCGAATCTTTATTGTAAAAATCATCACTGTTTATTCATTGTATTATTTGCTGCTAGCAGAATGAATGTCTCTTTGAAATCAGGCACATGATAAATAAAATATTTTAAATTGAGGAAACTGAACATTTATATTTTATATTAGAATTTCTTCTCATCAAATACCTTTTCATAATGGTTCAATAATTTAGAATTACTTTGTTTTAGGGTATGCTTAGCATCTGTGCCATTATTTGTGTTATAGTTTTGCTCCTAGTTCTCTCTTCCTTGGTTTGATAAATTTGATTTATCCATTAAATTCATGTGTATCTTCTCCCAGACTACTTTTGTGACTCCCTTAAACTTCTTGTTTAGCTCTACTCTGCAGTCCCTGAACAGTGCATAAATCTGTGTAATAAACACAATTTTGTTTGCTTAGGTTAGGAGTCAGGGCTCACCACTTTTGTAATGCACGAAATTCATCAATAATTCCTCCATTTAAATTGTCTCCAGATTTTAAATCGGCCCCTGCCTTGCATTCATTCAACTTCCTAATCAGAGCGGCCTTCTAGTGGGCTGCATATTCCTAGTGGACCTCCTGCATTCTACCTTCACTTCATTACCGTCCACTTTCTACCTAGCAATCACAGCAATCTTTTAAAACTTATGTGAAGGCTGGGCTCAAAACCAGCCAATAACTTTCTATCTTCTTCTCATCCAAATTTCTTACTAAGAAAAGCGTTTAAGACAAGTCCACACAGATTCTTGGTAAGTGTACCATTATCCTCCCATACTGGAGAGAGCTAGCTGACCTATGAAACCAAGAGGACAGTGGGGTTAATAGTGTGGGACTCCTGAGAACTGGACATGAGAGATGCGAATGCTTCTGCCTTAGCTTTCAGGTATGAGAACACTAATGCACCCTATTAGACAACTACAACTATTAGGGAACAAAAGCCTGAAATCCTCCCGCACCTTGCCACTCAAGTCAGTGAGCTGAGCTAGAAATGGACCCTCAACTCCCAATCAAGCTTTCTGATGACTACAGCACCAAACCACAACTGCAACTCCCTGACGGAGTCTGAGATGAAGCATGCACTACATGACTTCTTCAATTCTGATCTGCGGAATCCTTTTTAGTAAGAGGTAATCATCGTATTCAAACTATTGAATTTGGGAGATTATTTTTCACACAACAATAAACAATGAATATAATTTCTCTCACCAAAGGAGTCATCTTTTCCTATGTTCTCCCATTTCTTCACTTGCTTCATCTCTTCCTAGCTCCTCTCTCCAGATACATAGATCTTTTCATTAAACTGGGATAGAAGGTCTTGCTATTTAGCCTGCTCCCTGCCCACCTCGGATTTGTCAATATTTTCAGTGCTTTCCTTGACACCCTCAAACTGTTTATGTTCTGTTTCCATTTTTTTGGATTATAGTAATGTTTGGCATAAGGTATGTGTTTTGTTTCTGTTACTGCAATCTCTCCCCATCCGTGATATCTTCTCTGAGGCAGAAATTTCTTGAGGTTGTTTAGTAATATCTCTGTAGCACTTAAGACAATGGGTGTCAAATATTGACGGTTCAGTAAATACTTATTAAATAAATTAGTGTTGTGGTTCTGAGCTTTTGTGACTTGTGTGTTTGGCAAATATCCACAGTGGAATTCTTAAAGTCACGTATTGTATTTTCAATCCTTCTTTTTCCCATTCAAATAATACTCAGGTCTAATACTGCTTAACTTCTGACAACAGACAAGATGAGGCACATTGAGGGCACTGTAGCCAAAGACTCATGTTTATATTTCTGTCAGCTCTTTGGTGATATATAGAATAACAGATCCATCTGATAAAATAATTTTAAAAAATCTGGGTTAATTTAGAGTTTATGCCACAGTGAATAAAACTTTAAGAAATGAGTAAAATATAAATTTTTAAATGTTTAAGAATATGTAATTTTTATAAAATTATCAAAGATTGATTAATGAGAAAACAGGAAAATTTAAGTTGAAAGGGAACAATGACAATTTATCATGTCATTTTAAAGCCAATTATATTTGCACTCAATAGTACACTAGAAATAAAACTTAATTTCACTGTATTTTAATTGCCCTTGAGATTTTTTTTTCTTCACTTGAACAGTTGTATCTAGACTTGCAAATTAATCTGTTCTTGTAAACTGGCAAACTAGAAGACATTAAAATATTTGATAAATATTTCAACACTTAGAGAACATTCACAATTATATAAGCATTTTTCTGTTACACACACACACACACAGTCTCTGGCTCATAGTGTTTGCTTGTTCAGCCTGCCTTCTATCACTTGAGCCATACATCCAGCTGGACGTTTTGCTGGTTATTTTGGAGATAAAATTTTCAGACACTTCTGCCCAGGCTGGCTTTAAACCACTTCCTTCATATTTCAACCTTCATTGTAGTTAGGGTCACAGGTGTGAGCCACCTGCACTGCCCATACTTACATCTTTGTGCATGAGTAGCCACATAGAGAAGAAAATTGATTAGTATACATTTTACTTTTCTTATAACCTTCAAATATAAATTTCATATGGGGGAGAATAAATCCATGAGATACTGGGACTGCTGATTTACTTCTGAAAGGTATATATTCTATATTCTATTGTATCTTAATGAGATCTCCATCAGATTGAACAGGTTTTGTCAAATTAGATAGTTCTGTTGACTTATTCAAAGTCAAATATGTAGTTAGAATGAGACAACTCAACTGTCTGACCTGGTTAATTGTGTGTCTCACTATCCTATGCTGCTTCCTGAAGTGTTAGAGGATGTTATAACAGGGTATTTCTCCTCTGGGAGTTGTGCATGTCATTATGTGAAACAACCCATTACTGAGGAAGTAATTGAGCAGGGGAGGGAGAGGGATTGCAGAGGAGGAAAATTTACATAAGCTTAAACTAAGCTCTTCATTGTTAAAGCAAAACATTTATAAATGGTTAATTCTTATTAGCATTCCAAAGATGACTTGGCACTAGAAGTAGGAGCAGGAGATGGGTTGGTGGAAGAGGTTACAAGCATTTTAGTCAAAGAAATGTGAAGTGTCATGGTGAAGTTGGAGACAGCAGGAATTAGTGTGTAATGCTACCTAACATTGTATATATTATTATTATATAAGCAGAAATGTATGCATTCCTAATAGAGGTCACAGAAAATTAATACAAGAGATGTGGAAATTCATATATTACTTACTGTTAAAGACCTTGAATAAGCTCCTTACAGTCCACTCGCCCAGGCTTTTGGAGTTGGACTGTTCAAACACAAGTTCAGCTACTTACTTAGTAGCCTTGAAATGTTATTTAAGCAATTAGTTTAATTAGTGTTATGTTCAAAGTACACTGAAGACAAACTTTGTGTACTAATAGTTTATTTGGAGGTTGATAGTAGAGAGTGGATTAAGAAGAGAGATAAGATACACAATGAATAAAAGTGGGTTCAAGTATGTGTTATCCAGAAACCCATAGTTTACTGCTTATCCAACTGGCCGTTCAGTGGAGTCTTGTGAAGTGCCTATCAGAACTCTTCTGGGAATGAAAGAAGACGTGCATGTGAGTTGGCCTAGTGTGGATGCTGGTTGATTCCTATGGTCTCTTTGAGGCACTGGAGGCACTCCGAGGTTGGATGTTTGAAAAAGGACACTGTATGAAGCTGTGCAAAGATTTCCTGATCAATTATCACGACACATGTGAGTAGAGGAAACTGGAGGACTAGAGGCTTGTGGGAGGGGCAAAGAAGGAGGACGTAGCTGACTTGGAAATATTTGTAATCTGTGTGTCCTCAAAGTCCTCATGGTGTCCTCATGCACCATTTACACTGACTAGATTGCTTTGAGCAGTAATTGCATTATTCAAAAAATTCTTGGCAGATAGTATATATTCAGTGAGCCATGATTGTGTTGCAATGATGTTATTAAATACAATAGTGATCAATACCATAGTTTTTTTTTTCTATTTTTTCCCTTTATTGTCAAAGTGAATTACAGAGGGGTCATATGTAAGGCAGTGAGTACATTTCTTGTTACCTCCTCCCTCAGTTTTCCCCCTCCTCCTCTCTCCCCTTTCCCCTCTTCCTCCCATGAGTTGTACAGTTGGTTTACACCAAATGGATTCGCAAGTATTGCTTTTGGAATGGTTTGTCTTTTTATCCTTTGTCTCTCATTTTTGGTATTCCCTTTCCCTTCCCTAGTTCTAATACATGTATGTATATACAGTATCCAGGGCACTAAGATCAGATACAGTGATAGTGGGGGTAAAACCACAGAAAGGGAATATGAGAAAAGAAAAAGAAAAAATTATGAACACATTAGCTGATGCGAAGTGAACTCCATGTTCTGGAAACAAGTGTTATATCATTGTTGTAATACCATAGTTTTTACTAGAAAAATGTCTTTTTACTTTAAATTACCTAAATTGTTTAGGACCAGAGTATTTCCAATTTGGGAATTTTTAGATGAATCAAGGAATTTATTTATATCTCATATATACCTCATATACTTAGCCTCAAGGTAATTTTATACTAAATGTTTAATGCAAATCTGCTTTTAAATTACTATATAATATGCATTATGACAATTTACACATATATGCTATATACATTATGTTATGTATATGATATATATGTCACATTGATCCCCCATTACTGTTACTTATGCCCTCTACTCTCTCCCAATGATTACCTTTCTTTCTATCCTTTAATGTTCTTTGTAATTTCATTAAAATTGCCCCATGTATAAGAAAATATGAGATACTTGTCTTTCTGATTCTGACTTATTTCACTTAACTTGATGCTCTCCAGTTCCATTCACATTCCTGTAGGTGACATAATTTTGTAGATGTTCATCCTGTCTATGCTTGACCATCTCTATCCTGTCACCACACTAATGGCCATAGAAACCTCATTCTAAGTGCCAAAGCAAATCCCTTGTTAAAACTAGAGTTAAAATTTAATATAAAAAAGACATATGCTTTTGTCTAGATCCTAATATGTTTTCTAATTTGTAGAAAACATGCAGTTTGAACATTATGTTGAAGAATTATAACTAATTTTGGTGGATTTGAAAGTATATCATTGGAGCTGGGAATATGGCCTAGTGGTAGAGAGCTTGCCTCATATACATGAAGCCCTTGGTTCGATTCCTAGCACCACATATATGGAAAAAGCCAGAAGTGGCACTGTGGCTCAAGTGGTAGAGTGCTAGCCTTGAGCAAAAAGAAGCCAGGGATAGTACTCAGGCCCTGAGTTCAAGCACTAGGACTGGCAAAAAAAAAAAAAAAAGATGTATATCATTTAGAACTGAGTCTGTATTCTCAGTATTAGAATAAAGAGTGCAATTTTATTAAATCAATTTGCTCATTCATTTATAAATGTGAAAAACATTTGTTTCAACTGTTCTCTCTTTCTCTTAAGACTCCACTGTTTATGTATTTGCTATAGAATCATAATTGAAACAAGGTCTCTAAATAATCATCTACTTAATCAAATTCATATTACCAAATAAACATCATGTCAATTTGACATATGTATCTATATGTGTGTAAAGGACCACAATTAGATTCTAAATGCCACTTGTGCATGTGGTTGAGGACTTGACTGTGGTGGAGCTGGTGTCTGTGTGGCCACATTTAAGTTTCGGAAGATGAAAGTGACTGCTGCCTGTTCTTTGTTCTAAGGGACAATAAATTTATTCCTTAGGCTCTGTGAAGTTCATAGAATAAGGTACCTACCCACATGTAGGCTGCCTATAGAAATATCACATTTTATTGCAGAGGGGTAGGGTTATAAATAATATTTGATAAAGTTTGCATTCTTTGAATCCTTGTTTGCCATTACATGTAATGATTCAGATGAGTATTCTTCGGTGTTGTTTAGTATGTTCTCTTTGTTGAACTTATAAGATTACTTTCTTTTTTCTGTTGCTACTGGGGCTTGACGTCTGGGCCTACGCACTGTCCCTGAGCTCTTCAGCTCAAGACTAGTGCTCTACCACTTGAGCCTCAGCACCACTTCCATTTTTCTGGTGGTTAAATGGAGATAAGAGTATTACAGACTTTCCTGCCCAGGCTGGCTTTGAACCCAATCTTCAGATCTCAGCCTCCTGAGTAGCTAGGATTATAGGGATGAGCCACTGGTGCCTGGTTAAGATATCTTTTAAGTAGTGAATTTCCTTCTGGTATTTTCATCTATGTATACAATTTGTTTTTGCTACACTTGAGCCCATCACATTTTGTGGTTCCCTTCCTCCTTCCTGATCCTTTTATGTTCATATCTTATTGTTTGCATGTTTGCTTGTTCTGTTTTTATTTAAGTTAAGATTCGGAGTATGTGAGAAAACCAGTAATTTTTTTTCTTTTTGATTTTGGTTGATTTTGCCTAATAACATGCTTTCCAGTTCTATCCACTTTACTGTAAGTAATATAATTTCATTTTTCTTTATGATTGACTAATACTCAATTCGGTAAACATACTATAATTTCTTTACTTATCTATTGTTTATCATGCAGGCTTAGTCCATAATTTGATTACTATGAACTGGGCTTCAATAGACAAAGTATGAAGGAATCTGTATTATTTGCTGACTTTTATTTCTTTGTGTGTATGCTCAGGATTGAAATAGAAGGATCAAATTCCACTTCTTAAGAAAATGTGCTTTAATAACATGGTTCTGAGTTTCCAACATGAAGTAATATTAACAGTTACACATATGCATATATATGTGTATATGTTTATACTTAATGACTAAATCATAATATTTGGGGGAAGAAATATGTACTTGTATAGAAAAACATAATTATATGTCAAAATACAGTGTTTAGATAAGAAAACACAGTTGAACTTAGGTTCAGTAATCATCTCTCCTATAGACATAGCAAAATTCCATAATTTCCTTGCATCAATACCATTACATTGCAAAGATTCTTACTCTTTTGTATGGTTTTAAACAAATGTAGTATGTTTTATGCCTTTCAGGTAATGAATAGGTTTTATAAATAGGATTTATATGAGATAATATGTTAATCTTTAAGACTAATTTTAATATCTTTATTAATTTACAGGGCTCCTTTCATCTTTGAACTCATATGTGTTTTATTTATTATGTGTGTGTGAGAGAGAAGGAGAAGGAAAGAGAGAAAAAGAGAGAGACTGAGAGAGAAAGAGAAGAGAGAGAAAGAGAGAGAAAAAAATAAAACTTTTCTAAGTTCCCCAGGTTGGCGTCACACTCAAGAACCTTCTGTCTTTGTCTTCCAAATTCTGGAATTATAGGCATGTACAACTGTTCTCAGTTTTATTTTTGACTTTAAAAATTATGTCGTATAATGTTATATCTCCTAACACTTTAATCACAGATCAGCATGACAAGGAACTCAATTAGTGTTTGATTGATTTTAAAAAAGGACAATACTGGATCAAACTGATTTGGCCTAATATTTCACATTTTTATAGTAGCTAAGCATTGGTTATTATAATATCTTTGGCCAGATTTGTTAGATAAAATACAGTGTACCAACTAGTGTATAAATTTTTAAAAACATATATATTGGGGATAATTTTATTCTAAAATTATTTGCTGATTTATTTAAAGTGAAATTTAAGTGGCTGCATAAAATTTTATTTGCTAAATTTTATAATACTTGTTTTGTTGTGTCAATAAATAATTGTTTTTATTAAGTGCTTTCGATTAGCATGCCAAGATGACCTAATAGATTGTGGCAGAGAAAGTCTACCATCTACAATAGATAACACTGGGACATGAAAGTGACATCATTTGTTATAAGTCAATACTGGGATTTCAACAATATTTGTCATATATTATGTTTAGATATTATGTTTAGATATTAGATATGTTTAGATATTATGTTTAGATAGTTTTACAAAAGAGTTGTGATGTAACAAAGCAGTTTAAGTATACAATATTTCTTGCCAATCTCACTCCTTCCAACATCACCAAGAAGTTCTAGACCAACCAAGTAAAATTCAAAAGTGCAGTTGTAGTTTTCAAATAAGACTTGAGTTGCCTTCAATTTGGCACTGATTTGTCTGTGGACCAACGTGGGGTGGTGACGTGTGAGCGAGGCATTAGATTCATTATCTACATCTGTTAGAACTCAGAGGTGATTCTGCTTTAATTTAATTAAAGTAAGTATTTCAATCATCCTTATCAAGACTTCATGGAAGATTGAAATGAACTCCAACTGTACATTCTAGGACCAAGTTGTTCCTCAACCTGAAATTCACTTGGTTTTAGGAAGAATTTCAACATGTATCTAGAACACTTACTGACTTTTAGTGTATTAAAGGACTCCTGTGGAACATTTGTATTCTAGTCATTTAATTTTCTTGTTTGAAATAAAATCATTTATCCTTCCCATAGCAGAATTTCGCACTTCTTAGAAAACAAAATCTAGTGAAGGCCCCGTTTCTCCAATTATAATTTTGAGAGTCTGGGAGTAAAGGGAGTATTTGCAAATATTTAGCACCTGCACCATAGTCTATCACTTTCCAAACTCTTATTTTTATTTAAGACCAGTGTGTATAACCAAGAACAACAGTTTACAGTGTTCACTTGATTTAACAAAAACAGTCATGGAATTTGCCTGGCTCCGTCTGAGGCCCACAGTTTAGACTGATGCAGTATGCAGAGGATGTTGAATCACAGAAGAATTAAAGGCAAGTATATGATTTTGGCAGTGAATAGGCAGCCCTATGAATACCATCAATTTAAGATTTTTTTAAAGTATCTAAGTGTGTTTACACAGCTGGATATTCAGTTTCAGCTTGATCTCTTTACTTCATGTTTCCAGGTTATTTACAAATGTGTTTCCCTCTGCTTTTTCCTTCATGCATTTTATTTTCCAAATTTAGGTTTTCAATCCTCAGATCGCAACATAATATTGTGAAACAGTTTCTGGGAGTTTTATATGTTGTCATGTTATCAGTGTTAGTGGGAGAAAAAAGCATCCAGAATGGAAACATTTTAAAATATAATCTTACAGCCTTATCTAATCAAAGAACACAAAAATTATAGAAAAAACATTTATTTCTAAGGAGATGATTAATTTTTGCAGACTTTGATTAGTGTTGACAGCACCTACATTTTAGCAATACTTTCAAATAATAGTCCTGTTTAATATCATCTTTCTCTTTGTATATCCTTGGTTGTGGTCAGAATTCTTTAAACTTAATCTAAAGTCAGTGGGATGTAAGGGATGGAGAATGTGACGTGAATTTCAACAATTTCTGTCCTTGTCCCAGTCCAATTGCTGGCTGTTTGATTTAGAGAAGTTATTTAACCTCTGCATGCCCTAGATTTCTCTCTTGTGAAATGGAGAGTTATTTTTCAACTGCCTTCTTCATTTAGTATCAGGAGGTCTAATGAGATAATGTGCCAGAAACATTATCCTGAATCATCTTTTTGGGGAGAATGTAAGCTCACAAGCACAAAGGCCAGTCCGCATGAATTGAGTAGAGACCATTCTTTTTCTGAGCAGCTCCTTACAGTATGAGGAATACTGTCAAATCTATTTTGGCCACAAAATCCACAAGAATATATACATATATATTGCATTGTGTATAATGTTATATGAATTGCATATATATGTATATGTACACACACTCATATGAAAAAGGTAAGGGAAAACATCTTGAGAAATCCCAAAAGAAAAAAAATATAAGCTATACAGGAAAAAAAGTGAATCTTCAAGATCTGTATTAAAGCATGTTACTTATTATCTGTAGCAATTTTTGTTTTTGTTCACTGAAGAATTTATTAAAATATTGTCATGTACAAGGTGAGAACTCCATAAATCGTTTGGAATGATGACTTAGTATACACTTTGCTTCTGCAGCAGTAATTTTATAATAGGCAGCATTGGCTATTTTATTTAATTTAAAATGTTTATTTTTTTATGTTTGGGAGGACTCACATACAATAGTATTTACTTGTAGAATTTTGTGTTATTTCAGTTTGGTTATGGTGCAAGATTGTCTCCTTATTGTTTAATATATATCTTTCTTTGATTTAAGATGGCTCCTTTATAGCATTGCTTTACTGTATTCTTTAGAAAACTTCTCACTCATAAAGAGCATGAAGTTTTATTTTAACAAACAATTTTCTTAGCAGGCAAGCAAATAGAATCCCTTGCAGCTGGAACTCTGTTTTTCTTTTTGGCTGAGAATAAATCTGCCTGAGAGGTGACTGTAGATAGAATTGAAGGGAATGTCTCTCTTTTGGCCCCAGAGGGACCGTGTATACCCTGGAAAGAGTGAAAAAGAACACTATTCCATTCCTCTCCATGGTATGAATCCAGTTTTCCTCTATCCTGGTGGTTTTCAATCTCTTTTGGCTTCAAATCCTCCAAGGTTCCATGTGCAGCATTGTACTTTTACTAGAATTCCCATGGCAGCTGCTGCTCTTAACTTTCAAAAGAGCCTTTTATTTTTCTTTTAAAAAATTAGTTAATAAATGTACAAACTCGCAATGCTTAGAGCCATGTATCTGGCTTATGGTCACATCATCTTTTCCAGATGATAGCTATTTCAATGAGTTTACCGCTTTCGGTGTTGCTCTGTACCTCTAGGATCTATTTCCATGCATTACTGTGAAATGTAACTGAACTTTTCCATGCCAGTTTTGTAAGTACATTTTTCCTTGTGATTTGTATATGGCATGTCTGACAGCCAATAAAGAACAAAAGTCATGGGTCAAAGACTCTGCTTCTGGTATTATGGACCAGATACAACAGACTAAAAAAATTCCTTCAATATCAAACACCTGAAAAATTCTGGATTAAATATTAAAGTATATTAAAAGCCTTGTTTTAGTAGTAAAGAAAAGGAAATGATCAGTGGCCAAAAGTGCTCAAATCCAGATGTGTAAGCAAGTGCTAGATCTGGCACATTCTTGAGGGTAACTCCAATAGCTGGCTTTCTAGACAATGAGTTCTAATACACAGATGTCAGCAGAAGAAAAGACTCAAACCCACAGCCAAAGTTGAATGGGAGATAGCAGGACAAATCTTGCATGAAAATTTGACAGCATAAATAAATAAATACACAAATAAATAACATGTTTTTAAGTAATGAAAGTCCACAGGTAGCATTTGGGTATGAGTGTGTATCAAAATCTGGCCTCAGGGTAGAAATAGGCTGTCTCCTTTGAAGACTCTTAAGCACAAGTTTATGTTCATACAGATTTAATTGGAATTAAAATTATACTGTGTATATGAATTCTACCTATCTCCCTCACAAAGAAGCTGAAAACGTAGATTTATGTTGTTGTGGCAGATTTAATGTCAAATATATATTGGCTACTGACTCTTAGAACTGACTGTGGATGTAAACCCTGGACACTCCACGCATTATTTCAAACTTTATCAAAGTACTGAGAGATTTCCAAGGAAGGAATGCTCTTAGGCGTCTGAAAGTAGTAGCTATATACCAACTCATTTTGGTATAGTTCAGTTATGGTATGGGAATTTGCACCTTAGGCTTGGTAAGTCACTCAACTGTTCTCAGTCTTAGCTTCCTTCTTTTTATTCTGGTCTGTCTGCTACACAGGGTTATAAAATAATGTCTGTGAAAACACTATGGGGGACCAAAAAAAGTAGCATTTAACGAAGGCCTAGTTTTTATATAGTTTTGTTTCAATGTACCAGCTAATGCTTTATGGTCTGAAAAAATTTAGTTAGTGCCTCAAAGTGCCTAACGTACATTTTTTCATATGATTTTCTCATCTGAATTCCTATTGGATGAATAGCCTTTGCTGTTAAAGGCAATGTAGTGAAAGATAGCCAGCAAAGTATACTTGGGGGAGAGAGTGCACAAAAGCATAACTCTTTCCTTGGAACAGTGCTCTCACAAGTACTTTAAAAATGGGGATGAATGCTGAAGGTGTTAATCAGGAAGGTGACAGCATAACAGGACAGTCTCAGGGGCTCTCTGCGGAAGGTGCCAGTACCTTAAGGAGCTGCTGTTAAGGCCAACAGCTTAATGCTGCTGAAAGGACTTATGAACTGAATGGGCAGAAGCTGGGCTCCTCTACTTAGAAAAGAAATCAACAAAGATCAAAGGAAAGGGTTTAAGTTCATTAAAGCAAGAGATATTAAGGGAAGGTTAAACATTAAACCAGGGAACAAAAGGCCCCCCTAGGTTTCCCCCACAGAATACATGAGTTGGTAGACTGAACACCTGCTACAGTATCTTGAGGGTTAAAAAACATAAAGCTTTAAGGGGATACCCTTTGTTTCCCTTTGTTGCTTGGAAGTGGAGGGTAGGTCACAAATGGAGGTCATCAAAGGTGAGGAATTGAGCAGCCACTGAGTAGGTCAATCAAAGGCGGGCCTCTACTAGAACAAAGCAAAGGGGAAAGTTGGCATGGGTCATCCGGACAAGCAGCTCTCACCCTCAGTGCAGGATTGAGTGCTACACGATTTCCAAATGGAAACATCCTTCTAAGAACGCAAGGAGCTGGTACCGCGAGTTCACCCTGTAATCTTAGGTATTTAGGGGGCTGAGATCTGAGGATTGTGGTTCCAGGACTTGGGCAGGAAAATCAGTGAAACTCCCATCTCCAATTAACCACAAGAAAAAACGGAAAGTGGGGCTGTGGCTCCAATGGTGGAGTACTAGCCCTGAGCAAAAACTTAGGGACAGCATGCACACAATCCCTGAGTCCAAGACCCAGGACCAGCACACACACACACACACACACACACACACACACACACACACACACACACACACACACACACACAGAATTCATGGAATGGAAATATGTGTTGTAAGAAGGGAATGTTTCTGACTGAGAACTTGTCTTAGAAAATGTCTTTGAGTCCCAGAGACTACTTCTACCTCAGAGAGCACAGAACATGGTAGAAATGATGGAGGAACTTTACATCTGCCATCCTTAATTAGAGAGCTGGGGAGGATGGTTGTCTGATCTTATGTCTCCTCTTGAATGAGGGCTACATATTTGTTTCTGTAGTATATTTTTCACACATTGAACTTCTTTCCTTCTTTGTAAAGTCATTAGGGTTGGGACTGCAATATCTTCATTTCCATTTGCAAATTTCTCAAAACTCACAGCCATTACCAACTTCTTACAAAATGATAAAAAAAACAAACACAACAGTCTTTAGATTCATCAATGCAGTATTGATGGATCACTTGCCACTCCTTTCAGTTGTACAGTGCAAGACAGAGTCATACTGGATGAATTCTTTCAGAGGCCTTCACTCTGGTGCTGAATTCTAGGTCCATCATTAATGAAGTTTGTAATCATGAATTCTACCTTATTACTATATTGAGTTTTATTTGGTTAGTGAATAAATACAGCATTGGGGATCTACTAGTTTTGACCAGCTGTTCTCATTGATCCTAAATGTTCCAAGATTAAAGTATTTATATGAGGAAGGAAAGTTTTCTGCTTCTTGTTTAACTGTACAAATTCTAGGTCAGGAAATAAACATGAATTTCACCTAGCTTCCTCTCAGCTTGTTGTGAGTAGATAAGTTGAGTGACCCATTGCCAGCTATCATATTCCTTCCTCTGCAATTTACATGAAGTGAAAGAGCAAAGCACAATGTTTTAAGTTCCTCAAATCTTCTCCACTGCTCATTCACAATTTGTCATCACATTTTCATCACAAGTGTTTTTTTGTTCCATGTTTGTCTTTTCTATTGGAGTATAAGCTTGGTGAGGGTAAAAGTTAATTATGCATTGTTTGCTATTATATTCCGAAAATTTGATCCCTAGTACATAGTAGTTACTCAATACACAACTGGATAGTGATTGAATATACACTTTTGTAAGTGAAGGAGAAGAAAAATATCCTAAGTCCGAAAAAGAGTTAACAGACTTATTCTAAAGTTAAAAAAAATTAACATTGACTGTTTTTTAGTATTTACAGACCATTAGAATTATCACATCCATTTACCCAGACTGGAACACAGGCTGCTTTCATGAAAATTGTAAAGAGATAAGGGTATATTTATCTCAGTGCTCTTGACTTTCTGTCTGACTATTACTAACCTCTGTGGATCTCCAGTGTCATTTAAAGTTCAGAGCTCAGTCTATAACTGATTATCCCTCTGTTACCTAAATGACAAATTGGTGGCACATTTAGCATCCTTTTGCCCTAAGTACAATTTATATAGAGGTCCCAGACCAATTGAAGACAACCTTGGTGATTCAAAGTTAATTTGTCTTCATGACCTATTTCTGTTAACTGAGATCATTAACTGTCCTTTACAACAAGGTTTGGATTGATAATAAGAAACTCTTTTGACATGTGAACTATTGAAGGAAGTGCCCTGAGTAATTTTCTATGCCATATTAATGTTTTCTATGTACTCTAGTTTTTATTCAAGGAATTAGTGGTCCTCAACTATTTGAGTAAGTCTGATCACTAAAACTACACTCTTTACTGGTGGAACTGCTTTTGCTCATTGTTTCACCGAGCAGTTTTTAAGCACCTGAAAGGCTCTATCTACACGTACAGTAGAAACCATCATGTAATTGCTGGCCTCAGAGTTCCTTCCCCCATGCTTAGTAGGGAATGAGGTTACCCAGCCAACTGACCACTACAGTACAATTGATGGATATTATGTCAGGTGCTAGCCTAGAGAATTCTGGAACACATTGGGAGAAATGCATGGCAAGATTAGGGTAGTCAAAACATCCTAAAAATATTTGTCTAAGGAGTAATCTTTTGTCGCTAATTAATTATCATTTTTATTTACTCCATGCTTTCAAAATTTTATTGTTCATTGCCAAACAAGTCATAGGAGTATTTTTCTTTTCTTCCCTCATTCCTTCTGTCCCTTCCCTTCCCTTCCTTTCTCTCCTCTCCCCTCCCCTCCCCTCCCCTCCCCTTTCTTTTCCTTCCTTCCTTTTCTTCAGTTCTGGGACTTGAACTCTGGGACTGGGCTCTGTCACTGAGCTTTTTTTTTTTTTTTTCTCAATGCTAGTACCCTCCCACTTGAGCCACAGTGCCACTTCCAGCTTTTTTTTTTTTTTTTTTTTGAGTATTTTACTGGAGATAAGAGCCTCACCGACTTTTCTGCCTGCACTGGCTTGGAACTGTGATCCTCATATCTCAGCCTCCTGAGTAGCTAAGATTATAGGTGTGAGCCACTGGCACAGGGCTAGAGGCACTTTTTTTTTTT
Organism: Perognathus longimembris pacificus; assembly: GCF_023159225.1. NCBI lineage: Eukaryota > Metazoa > Chordata > Mammalia > Rodentia > Heteromyidae > Perognathus > Perognathus longimembris. The sequence goes on from NC_063172.1 coordinate 19,012,955, forward strand.
TTTAAACAAATAGAGTTACCTTGCTAAAAGGAACTCTGGCATTAATTGTTTAAATCATGTCTTAATGGATGAAGTATTTTTTTATTTTCATAGAAGAGAGACTTAAGATGAGCTTTAATAAAGTAACTGTGTGTACATGATTTTTATGATAGGAGGCAAAGTGCCTTTGGCTCACACCCGTAATCCTAAGTAATCAGGAGACTGAAATCCAGAGGGTCAGGTTTACAGCGAGCTGGCTAAACAAGTCTGCTAGATTCCATCTTCAAAATTATCAGCAAAACGTAGGGTTGGAGATGTGGTATAAATGGTAAGAGTACTCGCTGAGCAAGTAAACCAAACAGGTGTGAGGTCCTGAGTTCAAACCCCAGTACTGTCAAAATAATAATACTGATGATGATGGTGGTGGTGGTGGTTAGGATGATGATGACGATGATGAAAACAATGCTAAAATACAGAGGAAAAAACATTCCTGGTATATTTTGTGGGTTTTTTTTTTTTTTTTTTTTTGGCCAGTCCTGGGGCGTAGACTCAGGGCCTGAGCACTGTCCCTGGCTTCTTTCTGCTCAAGGCTAGCACTCTATCACTTGAGCCACAGCGCCACTTCTGGCCGTTTCCTATATATGTGGTGCTGGGGAATTGAACCCAGGGCTTCATGTATACGAGGCAAGCACTCTTGCCACTAGGCCATATTCCCAGCCCTCCTGGTATATTTTGTAAAAGAAGGAGCAGGCTATTAAGTCTGGAGTTGAATATTGTAGGTTTCCTTAAATATACAGTTTTAAAGGCCAGTCTGAGCTACTGTATTCAAAGCTGCGATGAATTTTGGATTTATTTTGTAAAATGAGTTTTTATGGTCTGATCAAATCCATGATACATCTCAAAATGCCTTCCATGTACATAAAGCCCTCATTGGCTTTTGGAGCTCTACTTATTGGGTTACATCCACTGCCCCTATCACACCATGTGGTTTTGTAAATCACAAAATTTAACATGTGTGTGCATTTACAACTTAGATATGAGTGGATTATATTTCCCTTTCTTGTTTACACTGCTGCTTTTTCTTCATCCTCATTTTGTGCAGGTGTCTTCAGTATTTAGGATCTTTAAATCATATCTTATACATAGCATGGTGTTTATTATTTGCATGTGAGTTATCTCTAACAGACTGTAAAACATGAAACCAAGAATTCTTCCTCCTTTTCCTCCTTCTCTTCTCATTTTCTCCTCCTCTTTCTTTCCCTCTTCCTTCTCCTCGTCTTTCTTTTCCTTTTCTTCTGACATTTTCTTTTTCTATTTTTGACACCTAGAATCTATTGTAGTACCTGTGCCACGGTATACATTCTCTCTATATTTTTCTTTCATAAAATTGAAAGCTTTCTTAGTGAGAAATTTATGAAACCTCTTTGAATCATTTGTAAAATGGAGGCAGAGCATTGACCATGATATGAAGTGAGATATGAAGTGAGATTGGATAGGTCAGTACCTTGCATATAGATACTTTCAAGACTGTTTACCCCTAAGTTATTTTAACCATGTAAATTGGATATAATCTTCTAAATACAGATACCTGCTTGCTGCACTATTGGGATGCAACAATATTCTGTATATCTTTGACAAAGCCAAGGCACTGTAAAAGTTGATGGAGAGAGCTTAACTCAGTGACTAATGGAAGACCATTCAGGAGAGAGAAACAAATGCACCTTGCTAGTGTCCAAAACAAGTAGTGATCAGAAGCTAAGAACAACATGGAAATTGAATGATGGCTTAAGAAAATCAAATGACTTAATTTAGCAGGGCTATTTAAGCTGAATTGTCCACAATAGCACTCAAAGACCAATCTGTTTATGAGTAAGCATCATGTATGGTGGAGATCATCAAGATTAGTCTTTCCAGATTTTCTGGGATAGTCAATGTTTTGAGTTTAAAACAGGTACAGAAGTCTATTGTGTCTGGTTGCTCAAATTCCCTGAGCCATCAGAACACTCAGATCTCCAGGCCTAAACTTTTAAAATTAATCACAAGCACCTTATGAAAGCATGTGAGGGTAATGAGTTCTCCATTTATAAGTGACTCAGCAAACATCAAAGTAGCATAAGGTTTGCATTTTATCCAATTATTCTTCTTTAAAGATTCCATGCTTTATTCTTTTAGCTGCTAAGTACTTAGAGTTTCCAGATACAATGTAGGCTGTAGCAAAGTTTAAAAATGTAACTATGTCCCAAATGTTTCCTGGCATACTGTTGTTTATCTGAAATTAAAAGTTAATTGGGCTCACTGTGTCCTTATGTAAACATGACAACCTCATAGGTAGTATGTATGTGTTTCTCAAAGATAAAAGTTTATAGTACTTAATAAACAAATGACATGCACAGTTAAGTTCTTTCTTTAAAAGTAAATTGAAAGAGCCTCTCTCAATACTCATATATAGCTGATAGGGCAGGAAAATATCCACATGAATTTTAAGGTGTTTTAGTTGCATATGTTTAGTCTCTTTAGTTCCTTTCGAGTTTAGTGCCCAAATTATCTTCATTTTGCATATCTTAACAACAATAATGCCAAAAATGAAGGCCTATATGAAATCTGTATTTAAATTATTTATTTTTTTCTGAAGTGCATACCTAGTACTCAAACCCTCCATCTCCAAACTGAATTGGATAACCAGAAGAAAATAGACAATTACTTTAAAATACTCCGTGTCTGAAGAGAGTTTTGAAAAAGCAAGCTTTGTCTTAAGCATAGTATTATTCAAATATGTACCTTGAATGAAATATCTTCATTTGAAACTTTTCAGACTTATATATTTCTTAAGAAAACATTCCTCACTAGAACTTTAGATTTGAGTCAGGAGTAATTCAATGTCCTCCTGTAATTTCTTAGTTGGAGGGCTCAGAGATTTCATCCAGGAAACAGTTTGGAGTAAATTCAATTTCTCTCTATGTCCTACAGTGAGGCTCACCAAATTAGTTTCAAAAAAGGCAAGAAAACATTTTGAAACAAGACATGAGGGGAATTTCAACTACTTAACCTTAGTAGCAAAAAAGATTTAGGTAGGTTGATGCCCTTGCTTTGAGATGCTTATAAAGTTATTGTGCTTTGAAGCATGTAAAATAATTATAGAATGAAGCTTTCTTTTAATTTAATAAGTCCTTCTATACGTATAAAGGAATTCAACCATGTTAAGGAATGGTAATGTAATAATCTATATAAAAATTTCATTTCATATTCTTACGCTGAAAGGTTGGAGTACTGTTAGAAAATGAAAATAACAACATTTTCCTTCAAAAAATACTCGTTTCAAGAGTAATGTTTCAGAACAGAAACTAAGCTCATAGTGTTTCATATTTGACAAGAATATTGTGCATTATATGATTATTTTTCACTGTTATAAAAATATCCTTATTACCTGAAGAGATAGTAATGAACATACATATATTTTATGAATTAATAAAAATGCATAACTTTTCTCTATGAAATTATATAGACTGAATGCAGCAGGTCCTCAAGAATTCTATGTAATAAAAAAATGATAATACTAAAACTATTATACATAGAAAAATACAAATAAAATCTGCCATTTATAACATTTCACTTTAAGAGATTTGAATAATGTAATCAATATCTTCAACTGTATGGCAAGATCTAGTAGAAGAAGAGATTAGAAAAAATAAAGTGTGAGTGTCTGGCTTTTTGTTTTTCTTTTTGCTTAGTGAAGCATTCAGGCTGAGTATAAGAAAATAAATTGCCTAGAATGTTACAGAAGATTGGTTTTTAGAAACTAGGAGAGAAAGGACGAGGGATGAGAAAATGGCAACTTAGAGCCATAGAGACATCTAGCATGAAATTTTTATTGTTTTTCTAGTATGAACAAATTCTTTTCTGTACTTGCTAATGCAATTTTCTGCAGAATATAGCATTTCTGTTTAATATATTGTGGAGGGGGATTTATCCTGACCATTGGTCAAAGGGTAAACATGTCTATAGGCAGACAGTGGGAAAGGAGAGCTACTCTGTCTAAGGAGGTCTTCTACATCAGGATATAAAGCACATCATTTTATTCATTTCCTTGCTCAGAATTCTTCAATGGCTGTTGGTAATCCATAGCAGTGATTTTTCAAATCAGCTGGAAAGGAAGAGACGCTGTATCAATCATTGGAGTCATTTTTCAAAACACATCTGGTGACCATGTGTATTTGGACAAAGATTGCCATGTGATTCTCCTGTTTTCTCCCTAGAGCCTTTTTCCATGTATGAGCGACTGACCTACAGAATCAAACCAAAACTAGCCTTGTAGAGAAAGGTGTAAAGATGTGCTTCTTGCTTTTCTTCCCAAATCTTGAGAAATAATAAGCAAAGGATATTTTGTGTACAGCCCAGCCTTCTTTTTTTGCATTTTCAAATACCGTTCTTTCCACTTAGAATATTTTGTTTTCTACTGCCAACCATCCTGCAATATCAGCCTCTTACTTGTGTAATACATTGTATGGAATCAGTTACACATGTTATTTGCATATCAATTTTTGCTAGACTATGAAATACATCAGAACTGGGGCTACACCTTTCTATATTTGTACTCTCAGAGTACATTGTAAAGTTCGACTTGTAGTACGTTTTTAAATATTTGAGGGAGGAAAATAGAGAATAAAATGGTGGGAAATGAAGATATACAGGTCTCTGTTCTCCATTCTTTTCCCCAAAGTAACATCAGAAACAATCTCAAGCATATTTGTGAAGTAATCCCATTTAGATATATTTATTTTAAATCATGTCATTGTGTAAATTACTTCATACCTCTTATTTTAAATTGGGGGCTATAGAGCTTAGAGGCCTATATATGTTGGGTCATAATTTTTGTCTTTTAAAAGATAAATCAATGTTATTATTAAATATGGTACTCTATATAACTAGTGAAGCAGCCAGTAAGCCTCTTTATAGAAGACTGCATCCAGATAGCTCAGATATACAACTTTCACATTGTCAAAAACCAGTTGTGATATAAATGGAGGGAAAATTAAAGAAGAGAAACATTAACTGAAGTATTGTATTTACATTTTGTGTGGATGATCTAGTAGGAAGGAAAATGCAATTTTGTGGGAGGAAGTTGAGGAAAATATGGAAATATCAAAGAGGAGACTAGAACTGAAGAAAAAGTAGGTATAAGAAGAGAAGAGCTACTTGTCAAGGTGTAACCTGAACCATGACTTACTGTGAGGAAAACCTCCTTCCAAGATAAGAGTTTGAAATTAGGACCGTACTTGACCCACTCATACTGATTTTTTTTTTTTTTTTTTTTTGGCCAGTCCTGGGCCTTGGACTCAGGGCCTGAGCACTGTCCCTGGCTTCTTCCCGCTCAAGGCTAGCACTCTGCCACTTGAGCCACAGCACCGCTTCTGGCCGTTTTCTGTATATGTGGTGCTGGGGAATCGAACCTAGGGCCTCATGTATCCGAGGCAGGCACTCTTGCCACTAGGCTATATCCCCAGCCCCTCATACTGATTTTGGTAGATTTGGAAGTAATTCTCAAGGATCCTTATTATATTAGTCCAGAAGTCAAGGTAAGTTCAGCCTTGGGGAAAGAGGTTTTGCTGCCTACATCCTGAAAGCCTGCTCAGGGAGAATCTACTGTTGAACAGTGTGACTGGTGGGAGTTTTGTTATTTTGTGCTTGCTTTTTAGTAGAAGACAAGTTTACTAGGGCATTGAACTTTCATGATAAATTATGCTGAGGTGACATTCTGTCTTCAAGAGAACTAACTATGCTAGATTGTGGCAGTGATTCTAATACTGTGTGTCCAGATAATGGGCAAAAATGTTACAACATCAGCTTCTGATTTAAATTTCAGCATCACTCTTGCAGCAACCTCATAACTAATATGTGGACAGGACCTGCTGGTGAATAGAGCAGATTTTCTCACCTTTTCTCTCCATACAGATTCTGCCTACTTCTAAATGGGCTATGAGCAATTGTTGGATACCTTATAGGAAAGATAGAAAGAACAGATATTTGCATTTAAAATTCTAAGCTTATACCACGCTAAGCATTATAAATGAATTAAAGCTATTTAAACACATGTAAAATAATGGTCACCTAAGGCCTTGAGTTGTGCATTTACAAATTTATATTCTTTCTTTATGATTTCTATGATATCTTCATAATAAACAATCAGCCCATTTGTAGGGCTAATTTGAGTTACCAAGTCCTGTTCTCAAAAATATGGAAGAGAGGAACATAAACCTAGATTTATCAGACTTCATTGAACAAATATGTTACAAGCATGGAAGCTGTGTTCTAGCTGTATTCACCAGCTGGAAGAAGATGATCAAATGTGGAGTCCAAGGATTTAGCTCTGGGCCTGGTCCAGTGTATGCAAACTTTGGCAAGCCTCTGCTTCTAGGATTCAGTTTCCTCTTATATAAAATAAGTGGGTTAAGGCTCCAAACTCTACATTTTCTTCTAATATTAATGGTTTGAGTATGTGGTTTCTATCCATTTTCCCCTGTTGCATGCATTACTAAAAAGTGGATCATGGCTGGAGAAGATCAGTTCTTTGTTAGACACAACAAATATTATTTTGAAGTATTGCATTTGCCTGGAAGAACAATAGTCTTCCATTAAATAAACACATCAGTAAGTAGAGTCCAGTTCATTGAACGAGAGCATTCACATTTGGTGAATGTTCTTAGACTTTAGATCTAAATGGCTTAGCCAGTATTTTTATGTATATCCAAGATTTTATTCATTTGCTTTATGTGTTGCTCCTTCCATAAATTCTAGCTTTGTAGAAATCAATTCAGAAATTAATAGGCAAAGACATTCTAGTCCTAGAAGCCAACATAATTTATGGTTCTCTTCTCTATACTACCTCCCAGAGGGTTGAACACGGATTTTCTGCTAGACAAAAATAAAAAGTAAGATCATCCTATAACAGACCTGAATACAATGCATTTGTATCATTCCATTTTAGCTCTTTATATTCCAAACACGTTATTTAACTAAAAGTCAGGCTTAGTTAATTTTTATGCGTAAGTTAAGCCATCAAATAGCTCAAAATATGTTCAGATATGTTTATAAAAATCATAAAACAACCTCCATTTGATACTATTTTACATCATGTGATGCCATATAAGACCTTGTCATAAAAAACAACCAACAACTATTATTAACTTTATTCAACATGCCTGTGGGGATTGAAGAACAAAAGAAAAGTGATCTTGGACTTTAGTCAAGTTATACAAAGAAGTAAAACTTGAGAATAAATGTTTTTATTGTGTTTGTTTATTTTTACTCCTTTTGGAAACAGTGAATTGTGCCTTTCATTATAAAGGAATGCATACTATTGTGGCTTCATATATAATGTTAATTAGTTATCCATATATGTGGTTATATACCCACACCAAATGTTATTTGATGTACAGAATCAGCACTAGTTGGAACTTTCACATGAAAAGCTTAAGACCACCCAGCTTGAACTAGTAATTACTTCAGCAAATAGCTCTATCCATTTGTTCAGGAAAAGTGCCTTTGTAGAACATGGACTTTAGTCCATCTTAAATGATAACTCTTCCATGCATTCTTCTTACAAATTGTGGTGTGAATTATAAATATGATTCATAAAGAAACATTTTCTATAATTAAAAGAATAGACTGGAGAGTACGGACATGGATCAAGCTATATATAGTCTCACTTTCTATACACAATAAAGCTTTATATCTAATTAAGGTACTCAACTCATTTGTTTCTATCTACCACTACAAATATAGTATAGGTTAACCTCCCTACTTTTATCAACTATTTATCTATTTTTCTTACTATGCAAGTCATTTCAATAACTTTTTTTGCAATTATGTAAACACTTCCCTTTAGCCATCCTAGTAAAACCAATTCATTCCTCCTCAAAACACTTGGTTATTAGTACTACCTGCATAAAGAGTAGTAATAAAGAAGGCCATTCCTTAGTCCTCATTACTCCCACTGTTAACTTGGAGCTAAATGGGCTGATGGTACTGCTAGGCTGTTCTCATGTTCTGAGTGAATTTTAAAAAATGATGTATCTCTCTTCTATGTTTGTTATTGCATTGTTTCTATCCTCAAAACATTCTATGCTTGGCCTCTACCTTGTTACTTTCAGCACCCAAGATCATTTAAAAATCCTTCCCTTCTCTCAAATCAGGCCAAAGTTGAGGCTTTTTCCATATTTCCATTAATAGTTTCCTCTTCCTCACTAAAAAGACAGAAGTATTTATATCTTTCTTATAACTTCTTCCTGAGTTTAGCATCTATCTCCTACCTACCTTTTCAATAACTATACTTTTAAGCTTTCCTTCTTTCTTCTATGCCTTTTCCCTCTTTCTCTAAAGAAATTTCTTTTTATATTCAGATTGGTCTAATAACCACAGATCAGACAAAGGAACTACATACATACTGCCTTTTACTTCACCTGCTTCCCTCTCAGTCAATCCTAAAAATAATGATTTCTATTGGTAGCTATCATTGTTTCAATTTTATCCTCATTTTAATCCTTGATCTTGAGTTTTACCCCACCATTTTACAAAATGGTAAATTTAGTAAAATGATGGAGTAAAAATTTTAGCTTTTGCTAAATGGATCCAAAACTGGATAACATTGCTTTAACAATATAACATTATAGGAAATATCACTGATGTTAGGATCAATGGATATAAGTGATGACAAGAAAATTTTGGGCAATGAGGAGAACATTTTAGAAGGTTATCTTGGTGACATTTCAGTGTAAGTACTAACAGTAGTATGATTAAGAATAATTTTTTGCAAAAGTATGTACATGTATGTTGATTGTGGTGGCAGTTAAAATATTTAACATCTAATAGCTGCATGTGAAAAGTTTGAAGTATGAAATAAGATACGGATAACCCAAAACAAAATTTCCTAAGTAAATATTCCTATATATATATTTGATGAGTCACATTTTATTAGATATTTATTCTGTTCCCAATACTTTTTCCAATTTACACAAAAATTGAGACACTCTACAGGACTACAATACAACAGCATTACACTGACCTGACAATATACCATTGAAAAATAGAGATGAATAGTTGCTCAAAAATCCTTTCCCTTGTTTGTGATCATTTGGGTAAATGCCCAGGAGTGGAATTACTGGATCATAGGGGAGCTCTATGTTTAGTCTTTTGAGGAACCTGCATAATGCTTTCCAGAGTGGTGGAACCAGTTTACATTTCCACGAACAACTTTTTGTTTTGATATTTGTTTTGATCTTAAGAAATAAGATCAAAATTTTCTAGTCTTGGTAGTAGAAACCCATCTTTCATTAGTGTCAATTAACCAACAAAATCATATAATCATCTTGACCAGTCTGTCTACTAGTATTTCTTCACTAGGTTACTCAGCCTTAATTGTTTTGATGGAGTTGAGTCCAGTCTTTTTATAAACAAGGTCACAGTAAAGCTACCAGCAAACTATGTTCATTGCAGCATTATTTACCATAGCTAAGCTATGAATGACCAATCCAGATGCCCCTCAGAAAGCCAAACTTAAAGAAACATAGGCTCCATTGTTTTCCTCATTTGTAATAATTAGTAAAGGGTCTAGGATAGTCCTAGCAGAGGATCACAATAGCTCAGTAGCTATGTCTATATGACTATATAAAATGATTTTAATTGAAATGAACTCCAACATATGGAAGAAATTTTTTTAGCGTGCTGGGTGTAGTTACTTCTTTTTTCTTTCATTTTTTCCACTGGTTTATCATGATTGAGATAAACATTGGTTGTCTCTGTGTTTTATTTTGTTACCCTTTGTCTTTTATATATTTATCTGACTGGAGGAAGGAAGAACAATTAAAAAATGGTGAGACAAAGGACAAAGGATGAGCCAATACAATAACTGTACTTGCAAGACAGTATATTGGAAGTGAACTTTACAACTGTGGGCGGGGGAGGGGGAAGTCAGGAGGAGGGAAAGTGGGAGAAAACAGGGAGGGAATAACACTACTACACAAGAAATGTACTCATTGCTTTATTTATGTTACTGTAACCTCTCTGTGCATCACCTTTACAATAAAATAAAATTTTAAAAAGTTAAAAGAAATGTTCTACCTGTTTACAGTTATTATCTGTTGTTAATTTCCATAACCCTTTCTTTTTGCTCTGCATGTTTTGTGAAAAGATGTGAAGTGTTCAGACAAGAGAGGAGCTGGGAATCAGAAGCAAAAAACCAGGAAGCCTAGTTTGGGGACAGCATACATAGGTCTTATCAAAGGAGTTTATATTGGGGTAGGTGGAGGGGAAAGTGATGGAAAGGAGGTGTTGATAAAGATGCAATATACTCATAACTTGCCATGTTGAATTGAAACTTCTTTGAGCATAATAAAAGTCAATTTAAAACTAAGTTTATAAACATGATGTATTTGAAAGTTCAAGATTGTAAGGGATGTTAAAATATGTATTATCCTATTTCTCAAATACATACATTTTTCAATTCACTTAGTCAAATAAACCTTGCAAGAATTCTTTTCGTATACTTTTATCAATATTTTTTGTGATTATCCTTTGTATGTTTATTTAGTCTATTTGGGGTGTGAATTTCTTCTGGCGGAAGTTAGAAGAGAAAAAGGCATTTGTGTGAACAGACATGGTTCATTACACATTATACTATATGTAAAGCTTTCGTATAGAATTGCAGAAGATAAATATAAAGGGTGGAAGAAAGTTGTCTTTTACACTCACTAAAAATCTTTCTAAAAACAAATAGTAAAGAAGAAAATGTTATATTAAGTAACACAGGAAGATGGTGGTTATAATACCAAAACAAAGCCTAGAGTGCATACTGTGTGGAACTACATTATTAGATTTGAATGTAAATAAGGGACAATACATTCAGTTCATAGACTATTTTTCAGAGCACTATAGGACCCACTGAATAAGGGAAACAAGTATTTAAGGGACCCATACAGTAAACAAAGTATTTTTCTGTAAGGAGAACTTGCTATCTATACAATGGGGAGAAAAACCATGGAACAGGAAACAAGTGTATGTACCCATGAATTATTATTCTATGACTAATCTTGGTGTTGGGATTCCTCTAGACTAATCATGAACACTGGAAAATCCACATACCTGCATGTCATATATTCTTTTTTCTTGTATAAAACTCGTCACAACTTTGACAATTCTTTTCCACTTACATCTTTGCCATCTGGAATTGGTCATCTGAAAGAAATGACATAATCTGCCCTCCCCTCTGAGCCATGTGACTTCTATCCCATCTACAAGGAATACTGGGGAGATGTGGATATTTGGTGAGCCCTCATTTTTCTGCCACAGTGACAGACTTCTAGCAGAAGGAAATGAAGAAAGGAATGATGGAGAGTTATTGCCAAATTTCAACAAAAATGCTCAGGACAAGTGGTTCTCATTTAGAAACACTAATGTCTTCAGAGGAAAAATATCAGATGGAAGACAAGAGCTATAGGAATGGTAGTTTTCTTGGAGGGGTGTTAAGGAAGAAAACTCCTGCTATTAGGGGTTGGAATTACAACATACCATCCTCATTGGTCCCCTCTTGCATCATCCCACATTTGCTTAAACATAAATATTAAGCTGGAGGGAACAAGCCTTAGGCTTATGGACGGATACCACATTTGCCAGGTTTTGTCTTTTGGATCTCAGCCATACTTTCCCCCTCAGTACTCTCTACTGTAATTTCAAGGACTGTTTTTTGCAGATGATTGAGTCCTCCTGCAATGAAGGGGTTTGAAAAACCTCTACAATGAGCAACTGTAAAGGCTACACTATGAGGGAGGATGGGACATCCACAAGCAGTGGTGGAAGGAATGTTGCTCCATAAAGTCAGTGGTAGGCACACTTATAACTAGAAGTGATACTACTTCCCCTGCTTGCTTCTCCTGTCATGGCTTAGTGATTACTGTGTAGCATTATCACTAACCCTTTGTTTCTTCTGTTCTTCCAACACATCTGAATAGAAATCTGATGTCTGACGTATTATTGACAGTGGTCCTTGCTAGCACGATAATCTTCACCTTAGGTGCAGAACAAGAAAATATAATGGAGGGGGAAAACATAAAGAAAAAATAAATAGGAATAAAAATGTGTGTTATAAAACAATTTAACAAAGGAAAGCTCTCTTGAAAAAATATTTACTTTCTTAAGAATGTTGTAAATGATGCAATTACCTTAAACTTTTCAGCTCAAAGAAGAAAGGTCAGGAGAATGCAATGTAATTACTACTATTCAAGAAACAAAAGAAATGACAAAACTCAGGATAGAAATGGAAGGGAAATAAACCAGTGCTGGAAAAATGAATAGATATAGTACAATAAAGATAAAGGTAAGTGTGGGCTGAGAATGTGGCTTAGTGGCAGCATGCTTGCCTAGCACACATGAAGCCCTGGCTTCGATTCCTCAGCACCATATAAACAGAAAAAGCAGGAATTGGCGCTGTGGCTCAAGTGGTAGAGTGCTAGCCAGGGACAGTGCTCAGGCCCTGAGTTCAAGCCCCAGGACTGAGGAATAAAGAAAAAAAAAAGGTAAGTGTGATAATTAATATATACAACATGAAAGAAAACATGGACAAATAATAGAGAAAACACAGATACAGAAAATAAATTGGAAACTATAATTGACTAAAACAGTAATAGGCTTAAAAAGATAATAGGACATATTCTTCAAAGAAGCACTTGAATATGTAGATAAAAAAGAAGCTAGGAATAACGATGGTAAATTTATTCGAACTGAACAATGAAGAAAGAGTTATATGGGAAAGTCCATAAAAGAATACATGTCAGCAGGAAGTTCTTCACTTTACCCAAATCACTCACCATCAGAAAATATTAGAGGAATACATATACATTTTTCAAGAAAGGATATAAATTTTCCTGAGCAATTTTTCTTTTGTTTTTAGGTTTGTTTTGTGTTTTGTACACACTGATGTAAAATGTAAAGGAACAAATGGAATCATAATAACATGAAACTGTAAACTTGAAAAGAATTACTTGACATCAAAATTATTCAAACAAGAGATGATTCAAAGCATCTCAGAGAAGAAATGTCTTAGAAATTGAAATAGTAGATTTAATTGAATCCATTTAAATATGAACTAAAATAAAATTATTAATACTGTCGTTACTGAAATAAAGTTAGAAGGCGTTATATAAATAATACATACTAACATATTATAATGCTATGCTATAATATAGTCAATAAAACCAGTAATTTTTAGGAGGAAAAGAGTAATTATAATGGTACTAAATTTCTTACTCATATAGTAGTGCAATTTATACATTATGGACCTGAGCATTTGTTTTAAAAATTAATATGTTTTATGGTTTTTATAACATTACTAGCTTTTGAATGCAGAAGGCTTTGTTTTACATAATTAGCCTTCATTGTGAAGACAAGTATATAGAGAAATTTTCTAAAACAAAGTGATTTTCCTAAAATGTAAAAAAGAAGAGGCAAAATTTCCAGACCACCCTGTAAGTAAATTTATTTTAATAACAAATCAAGCCCGTAGGGGGAACGTGTCAAAAGAAAATAAAGCAACAGCCTTATTTACACAGAACTCATCTAAGGCTTTTTACCCTGTTAAATAGAAAGACCATAAGATTAAGCCACAGAATTGGGCAAATAAATGTAAGTATTACCATTTACTGGATGCCCCCAAATGAGCACTAGCAAAAATATCTGCAACATAATTCCATTCCGTGTTCCAGAGTTCCTGCTGGGATGACATTTTCTGCATTTTGTTAATTTGGGTTATGGTATATAGTGTTCCACTAATGAGTGGAATAAATGTATCTGCATGGTAAAAATGAAACCAAGAACGCTTGAATCTTTAATTATTTAGGGCAATACTGTACATGAAAGCCTGGGCAACATTTCCATGAAAACCCACAATGTCGATGGCTTTAATACAAAACTCTAAACATTTCTTTCAGTGTAAATCAGGATCATCAGAACAAATGTAAGTTTTACATGCTTGGAGTATTTACTGTTTCAAGTTCTTGTGTGCGCATGCGTGTGCGCGCACACCCAAGGAGGAAAGTTGAATGTTTAGATTTACTTTTGTTATCCTCTACTGATAGGAAAATTAAGGACTTTGGGAAGTACTTGTCCATAATTAGGCCTAACATTTAAGTAATATGTGAAAATCATACTTAAACGAATATTTACATAGGACAATCAATTAACACTGTAGAAGCAGAAATGTCTTCTGTGGTAATAATTCCATAGATCTACTTACTTTCCAAATATCTACTCACTGAATTTTGTTGAAAGACATATAATGACTTCTTTAGAAACGTAATAGCTAACAGTAAAAAAAATAGACGTGTCTGTTGAAAGATATAGTATGTGCTAATTTAACATTCAAGTAACTTGTAACTTAATATACATTTAAATATTCCAATTTAAGTATCGATAGACTTAGAAAAAATAACCTAAAATTAGAAGTACATTTTATTAGCATAAAAGTCATCATAACTTATAAAGAACAAGAGTTTCAGCTGGGCACTAGTGGTTCACAGCTATAATTTAAGCCACTCAGGAGGCTAAGATCTGGAGCTCAACGCTGAGAGCCAGTCCAAGATGGACAAATAGTCAACTAGCAAAAAGACAGACGTGAAGCTATGGCTCAAGTGGCAGCATACAATTGTATTTACTGAATGATACTGTCTAGGGGCATAGTGCCTTGGAAGTAAATTATGCTTTTTCAAATATTCTCCTTTTAAGCTATTACACTGTAGATCCCCTTGTCACATAAGTAGCATCTACTATATGTTAAATTGTTCCTGGGTGTAATTGTTGATGGCTGAATAGATTCTACTAGTGTACTTTGAATTTTTAATTTGCTTACGTTAATATTTATAAAAATCCTACATAGCAAATCTCCTTACTTTATAGGATGTAGCATTATTTTAAAGTTACATGGAAATGTACTAAATACATCCTTGATATTTCTTCCCATCAGCTCACCTATGTCGCTCTATTGAATATTAAAAGAAAAAGACTACATGTTGTTTTGCTTTATAATTCTATCCAAGAAATTCTGAGTTTATATAGTTTTCCAACCATATGAAAAAGTGGAATATTGTAAAGAGTTCATTTTCTTGTAAGGGAAAATTGAAACTTAAATCAATGTTACCAAAACCTTAGCGAAATATTTATAGTTAGCTTGGAACCAAGGAGAAATATTTGAATATTTCAACTCAAGGGTTTAAATATGATTGTTTGAGGGAAAATACCTATGCTGATGAAGCTGGTGTGCCACTTTGTGCACCCAGCTCTTTTTGCTTTAGTTATGTTTCAGTTAAGGTCACTCTTTTGCCAGGGCCAGTCTTGGATTATTATCCTCCTGCCTATTTTTTTCTATATAACTGAGATTATAGGTGTACAGCATATCTGGATTTTTTTATTTGGTTTTAGCGTAGTTACAAGAATATTTAAAAAATGGGAAATGGGAGTCACATTAACCTCATTTTTTTGGAAATATTCATTTAAATAGGGCATCAGAGAAATCAGTCAAAATTATCATTTAATCTTTGTCTCTCTGTACCAGGAGGAATAGGTAATAATATTACTTCACACAAAATGTGATATGGCATCACCAACAGTTCTAAAATAAAGTTTTATTGGAATATACTCAATGACTCTTCCCTTGTATTGCCCTCCAACTAAATCAGCTTCCACACTGTATTGGCAAAGTTGAATAATTGCCATAGAGATCCTATGGCCTACAAAGCATAAATGGTTATTATCTGGCCCCTTACAGGAAAGGTTTGCCCCTTTCTAGTCTAGACCATGTTGCAATAATAAACAATGTCAAAATTGTTATGTCTGGGTATGAGAACATTTATTTCTCACTCATTCTACATGAGTCATGTGGATGACCGTGCTCATTAAAGTCAGGATACTAGGTTGACAGATACTGCATCTTAACTTCTACTGCCCAGGTCATTGGATTCATAGAACGTTTACTCAGAAGACATGCATTGATTCTGCTCATGTTTTCTGGTCAAAGCAAGCTATAGGGCCAAACTTATCCTTTTCCCTAGCAAGGGAATGAAATTCTACTATGTATCTCGAAGCAAAACTTGAATATTTGCAAGTAGTTGTAAAATATACTGCAGAAAAAAGCTATATAATCCAAAAGACAGTTATGATTATCTTAAATTACTGAGATGACAATAATCTGGCCTGGATTTCTAACCATGAAATCCAAGTTTACAATAAAACTATAGGGTATATAACAGCCATAAAATAAAATCTATTACTCACCTCATGAGCAAAGGACTTTAATGTATCTATAACACATATTTATAAGGGGATAATATTAAATATTAATTATTAATGTATGTCTTTAATGATTTTGCCATCTCTAGTGTAAATTATAAAGTGGTGATTAAAGATGTTGCATAAAATATTTAAACCATATGTTGGGTGTTGCTATTTCATAATTGTTTAAAACTTTAATGAAAGCTGGAACAGTTTCCTAGATCTATGCAGTTTGACATATGGATAATAAACTAGATAAAAGTTAGATAGCATGGTTATTAATTCTGTTTACAAGTGTACATGTTAGTGCCTTGCAAATTTTCAGTGTCATTTATGGACTATACATAAGTCTATAATTCTTTACAATAAAAGGGAAATAAATTTGGGTAATTTTTATATATAATCTCAAAACATAAAGGAAAGGAAAATGCAGATTGCTATTTAAAAACCTCACTTACTGTTCTATTCACAGATACATTTTTGAAATGAACATTGAAAACAAGACTAACCTTGTTCATGAGTTCATTCATTTAAGAGAAAGTATTCTGTTAAAAGACAACATCTCTATGGATGTAACTGCATAGAAATGCCATAGAAAATAAAACCAATGTAACACTACAACTCTGAACTTAGCAGCAAATTCGTTTCCTGTTTAGTATCTACTTCAGCTGGAATGAGAGACATTTTCCCATTTTACTTGTTCTTTTTCTTTTCCTACTCACTCCTGGGCATTCTTCATCCCTTGAGGTCAGGCAAGGGTAGGAAGGAGAGATGTTAGTGTCTGAACAGTTCTTACTGGATTTGTTCCCTCCTAAATCACTGGTTGCTTCTGCAGCCGTGCCCCCTAGAACATTCATTCAAACAAGCTTGTCAAATGGAGTCTTTCACACACACACACACACACACACACACACACACACACACACACACACAGAGCTCTCACTAAGTACCATGCACTTTGCACTAGAGGTCTTTACTTTTCCTTGGGGGTCATATCATCAGTCCAGAAAGTCTTCTTAGACTGTAAAAATGATTTAACTTTGGAATGCATCATGGAGGGCTACTTCTGCCAATTAGCTTTACTTCCAACACAGTGTAGGCCAAGCTAACCACAACCTTTTACAATCTGATTTCTGTGGTGTGGTTCAGAAAAGCAATATCATGCCCTTAAACTCAGGGAACACGTATCACTCATTTCAGTGTGCTCTTGGGCCTGTTCTCACAGGATTAACTTGTGAGGAAAAAGTTCATTCTTTTCTTCCATTATCATGTTTAAGATAAGCTGATAGGCAAGAATCACATATTTCTCTTTGGCCACCACCTTCACAGGTTTTATTTTTATGATCTAGTGAATCACATGGATAAGCTGGCTTAAATGCAAATCGAGTCATTTTGATTTAAGCATTAGATAGTCTCAAATAAAATGGAAACAGAGGTAGTCTGACATGTTAGTCTGTATAGGTAGAACACATTCAGCTTGTCTTATTACATTCCATCATCCTAAATAGAAGCAAGAATTAAGCAAGTCTCTCACTCCCTATAAACAATGAAGGACAGAATAATTAGAAGGAAAAGCAAACAATTTCTATAGATGTTATAGAAAGCTAAAGAGAAGAAGTAGAGTCTATAGCAGTGGATTGAGATTAGAAACTTTTCTTTGAGGAAGTCACCAATATCATTAAGATGGAGCATAATATTGAGCATAGCTTTGGACAATTAGAGGCTGTACAGTGTCAGAGGGTACAGAATGCTCAGAGCACACAGGTGTATGCTCAGTGTATTCAGGAACAAGGACGACAGTGAGACTGAAGTATAAAGGAAAGTAATGACAGCTAAATATTATTTAATAATCCCAGACTTGTTCTGGGATGCTTAACAAATACCTTATTTATATTGCATTGTAATTTTGAAACATGTGTACTATGATCTTAGATAAAACTCATTTTCACAGGTAAGAAAATGAAGGCATAGTGAGACTATGTAATGCATGAATGACAGGATATGTGACTAGGTTTTATCCATAGTGCAATATGTAAACATAGGTATTTGTGGGCTGGAGTGTCACTCAAGTTGTAAAGCATTTGCCTAACAAGTATCAGATCCTGAGTACAAACCGAAGCTTTCTGGGAGCAGATTCTAGTCGGCAGCCTGAACATTGAGAAGCAGCACCTTGAGTTCTGACCTTCAGGACAGAACGATTTTGATCATTCCTCAAGATATGCTGGTGAAGGCAAACTCCATTTCCCACAACAACGACTTTAATAGCTCCATTTATGTAGATTCCACCATCCTTCCACCTGCCTGATTCTTCCTAATTTCTGGCTTTTGCATTCCTATCATCCTCAAACAAATGACTTTGGTCAAATAAAGTCCTTATTCCAGACTCTCCTTTCTAATTCACTAAAATCACCACAATTCCAGAAACCAGACACTACCATGGAGAAAGCCATTGGAAAATAGGCCATTTGTATCAAGAAGTATCACTTACTTTTTATTATTTATGACTATCATTTGGACTTTTTGCCAATACTGATGTTTATGTTTAAGAAGGAAGACCTTTGGTTCTCCATCCCAGATAGTATGCAAAACCCTCAGTTTCTAATTGGCAGAAAATTTTCCCTGGGGTGATGGGCTCCTGCACACCAGCTTTGGTGGCTTTTGAAAAGGTCCTGGCCTGAAAAGGACAACAGAACCTTCCTGAGGCCAGAAGCATTCAAGTCAGGTGAGTCTGAGCACTGATGGGATTGTCCACAGTGACTACAGCTGAACTCCTAGGCTGAAGGGAGGGCTGATATCAAGTCATGAGTAACTTTTGCTACACTCTACCGGAATTCTTTCCATGACACCCATTATAAAAGGATCAAAATTTCCTTTGTTACAAATATGTTCAACAATGTAAGAACTGTTAACATTTAGAAATCTCCCAAACTAAGGATGGACTCACTCAGAGACACTGAGAGTAGCTTCCTACTTTTGTGTTGAACTATGGATGTATCATTCATCCACCCGAGTCCCAGTTACATTACACAGGATAGATTGCCAATCCACCCTATCAGGCTCTCTTCATATTCCATTGTGCCTTCCTCTATTGATATGATAGGGTCATTCATTTCCTAGTGGTCATGTTAGCAGTGGCCTTATTCTGGATCTGGTACAGTGGCAATATCTTTCTGATCATAGAAATATATTAAACATGGCACTGGCAATGGTGCTCCAATAGTACATAATTCTTGATCATCGAAGCAGCACTATGTGGTTCAAATGTATGCGGGAATTAAAGCCATTTCTGGAAGTTCAAATTATATTTTGTTTCTTCAGCTGTCTCAATAATTCTATAAGCCATTTAAGGCTATGATAAAGTCTTTTTGTACTGAAAAAGCAATTTGACAACCAGATCATGATCCACAAAAATTAAATTTTGAATCAGATAAAACAAGTCTTTGCTTGATAAGTCTTTTGATTCCTGTGATCTCAGATCATGTTATTTCATTCAAAACGTTGACAGGTAAAAATGAATTTGCTTTTAGTTTTTCATTCAAAGAAGTCTCTTTCATTAGCATAGAGATGAGTTGCACGTAGTCCCTAAGTAATTTTCTTAATGAATTTCTTTTCTAACACAGTGCTTTAAACTTTTTCCCACCTTTTTGACCACTTTGTGATGAGAAGAAGGCAACAATATACTCTCATTGATACCTCCTTGGTTAGGAGTTGGATTTTTAGATTTTAGGAAGATTCCAAAAGTTGGTTTTTAAAGGGGGTTATTGGTAGAAACAATAGTAAGTAAAAAAAACTATATATTAGGACATCAATAAATAATGTCTGCCACTGTATCAAATCATCAGTTTTAGTTTATCAAAAATAGGTTCTATTTCTTGCCATATCTGCCTTCTTAATCTATCAATTTCCTTTCTACGTTTCCTCTTTTGTTTGTAAAGGATCAAAACTAGTTTTCTGGGGCATATCCATTATGAAATCACTATCTGCTTGATTATTTGTTGTTTCACGTAGTATTCCAAAGGATACAAAAATGCAAAATATGAGGTGTTATTAAAAATAATAACACAATTAGAAATTGTGCCATTATCAACCTAATAGCTTTCTCTCTTTCTCTTTCTCTCTCTCTCTGTCTATCTGTGTTTCTCTGTCTGTCTGCTTGATTTACCTGCCTACCTACCTGCTGTAGATCATGTGGCCTCAATGGTATATATTCAATTTATATAAATTTAAGCTATACTACTGGGTGGTATAATCAAATACAGATCTTGAGAAAGATCTGACAAGGCTTTAACTATATTAGTTATATATGTGTGAGTACATATATATATAGTTATGTACAGAATATGTTGTAGTATGTATAATATATTGAGCTACACACATATCTAGTTATGTATAGTATACATAGCTTTATACAGTATATATAGTTTTATATCGAGAGAGATTACTCAATATGATTGAATGTTTTATATCATTCTTTTTGATTAAGATCAGAGGACATAGTTGATATAATCTAATTTTAATTGTATTGAACAGTGATGAAAAGTGAAACTGTTTTAATTCAGCAAACATATATACTGATGGCTTCTGAGTCTTTTTACAGATAGCACTCTCAGCTAATAATTTGCAAGTAAAAATGATACTAGTGTGGTTATCCAAATTCAAATTTATTTTTTAACAGAAATGATTCTGACTTGTATTACTGTGGAAAATGTTGAACACTTTACCACAACTAATGACATGTTTACTTGGCTAATGCTCTATCTGTGACTATCCCTGGGGACAAAATACTGTTTCTAACATAAACAAATCAGCCCAAATGAAGGCATCGGCTAAAACCATTTCTCTAAAAAAAAAAAATTGACTCCATCAGTAATAACTAGGCAACTTCCTTCCTCTGATTTTCTTTAACCAAATCATAGACTTCAATTTGCATATTTTGTTGGCATATGGACTTATGTAGGTGAATTAGGCAGGTGGTTATATTAAAATCCACAAATTGTGCTCTGCCAAAACTCACACAGTGCCACATCATTACTAATTAGTTGTTCACAGCAGAGAGTTGAGTAAATGGAGTTATCCAATGTGAAGTTAAGAGATTTTGTTTTCAGTTGTTGAAGTGATACATAAGGAACTCATGTTTACCCAGACATAACGTATAAATCAAAAAATTTGCCCTGTAACTACTGTATGTTATGACACATTTTTCAAAATAAGATAAATAGATATGATTATTAAAATGTTATAACATAAAAAACAAAACAACAACAAAAATGTTATAACATAGTTTGAGAAGTAAAACATCTAAAATGATTGAAACCTTACATGTAATATAAATACTAGGAATTGTGTACTGTCTCTATCACTACCCTACAGCATAGTATCAACAAAAGTAGCTTTAATACTAATATTAATACTAATCTGTGTATACTAAAATGTTACTGCATTTCAGGAACTGTACTAGACAGTTTATCTAGATTATCTCAGTTTTGTAAGTCACATACTTAAGGATAAGTGTAGATAATATTTTATCTTAACCACATTGATTTTACATGAAATTAGACCATTCCACAGGATATCAACTGTTCAACACTGTACTAGAATACCACTTTGGTTTTTTTTAAATAAATATATAGTTTCTTTATTAGGGATTTTAAACATGAGCCACTGGAGTCTGGCTTACTTTATTTCTTAACCATATACTGTTAAAGACAGTTTGATATTTTGTTGCAATTTTTTTATTAGCTTTTCAGACAAGGAAGCCACTTTTGTTGCAGTATGATACCCCCTCACTAGTGGTTCCCTTTTCTTCATATGAAGGTTCAAGTTGACTGTGATTGTGTATATTAAATGCAATGTTGGGAGTGAATGACAATGACTCAGCTCTTCACATCCTCTACACCTAAATCATCTGTGCCAGGATTATTTTCTCCATTCGAATATTTAAAAATATACATTTACATGCTTTCATTCAAATATGTTTAAAGAAGATTGGGCATGTTTTTTCAAGATAGAAAGATTTGAGAATATAGAAGGTATATCCTGCTTAAAAACAACTTCACTAGAAGATTGAGTTTTACTAATCTTTGACAATTTATTTATTATTTGCTGACCTACTACATATCAAAGACATTGTACTTACTAGGTGTTTACTAAATATCATTACTAATTTTTTGAATTATAAATCCTGTAAATAAAATGATCATAGATTGCCTAACCAAGTTTCAGGGAGATTCAGTAACTGTGGAATTTATTTTGTTATGAAGTAATTTATAGATCTCATAATTGCCAAGCAAGGATTCATATTTAACTTAAATAAGATCTCAATAGATATTATTTTTGTGACTAAATATTAATTGCACAAAATAATGGATTTTTATTATATTTACATATATAATACATATTATATAGATATAATGTATCTCTAACGTTTAGATTAAAAAGTGATTAATTTGATATATCAAGAAATAAAATTTGTTAAGTTTCTGGTGTTGCTCTAAATGCTTATTTTCCAAATTTTACCTAACCATTAAAAATAAAAAAAATAATCAGTGTATGCCAATCAGTGTATGCTATGCTCCTATGGAGTACATTCATGAATGGATTGAAGAGGAAAGGGAAAAAAAGGAAGAAACCAGATGCGTGAGCATCTGAATGTCCAACATGTGCAAGACTATCTCTCTCTGTCTCTGTCACTCTCTCTCTGTCTCTCTCTGTCTGTTTCCTTTCAGGTGAGGTGGTGCCATATTTTTCTGAGGAAAGAAAAGGAACTCTCTGATATTAAAATTATTGAAGGGTTGAGGATGTAACTCAGTGGTAGGACACGCATTCACCTAGCATGCACAAAGCCCTTACCCAGCGCCATGTAAAAAAAGAAAGTTAAGATGCATAGATTATTATTGTATTCCAAAATAATTGAAATCCTGCTTCTTCCAGCTCTGAATACAGCAAACAATAAGAAGATAGCATTTGGACTCCTATCTTCTAGAACCCATTCCCCTGAGTAAATTTTTTCCCAATACTGGTTTCTGACGAGCTGCTTGGGGATCATTTTACCTATGATAACTATGGCATCCATGAATCAAACCTGATACAATCGCCCCATGTGTCTCCAGCTTGCCTCTACTAATGTTGAAAAACACAACTTGGTATCTATTTTTAAAGAGTTTACTAAACTTGGAGTCCATAGTTGTTTTCCTTTCCTTTCTCTCCAGGACAAACGTAAGCTTCTAATCTACTATGATTTCATGGTCTTAAACTGCTCAGATTTTTCATATTTTCAGGGGCAGCCAGCAGCAAACATTTTGAGAACCTGATACAGACAGGAAGCAATCAGAGCACATGGAGATGTTCTGAGAGAAGGAAGATTTGAGGGAGCCAATTTCTAGTTACTCATCCTCTACAGGTTTGTTTTTCTAAATCTTACCTGCACAGTCTGTTGTTGCTGTACTTTGACCTTGATGATGTGCATTTCTCACTTTATGAAGATGTCATCTTGAACCTTACTTCGGTGTGTTGCTCCGAGGTGTAAGTCCATTAAAGGACTCCAAGCAAAGAGCGTGTCTGTGATATCAGAGAAGCTCCCTTTGTACATCTATATTAGAATTTCCTAGGTCTCTTTTGAAGGGATATAATAAAAGGATGAGGGGTGACAGGAGAAAACATGAACTTTGATCTACATAATGATGCTCTGAATTAAGAAATTACAGGTTTAACAATGGAAGTGATGACTTTTCGTTGATTCAGTGCTCAGCATGTTTGATTCCTTGACTATAACAAAAAAAAATTAATTGAGCCTAAATGAAAAAGCAGTAAAAGCCACACAAAGAAAGCTTTGCTGAGAGATACTCCATCCTACACAGTTCGTTTAATTTTGAAGACAAAGTCCTGGCCAGGCTCCCAGCTTTATATTTCTCAAAATGAGACATCAGAAGTGGATTTTTGTTATGAGAATGTGTTTGTTTATCAAAATAGAAATATCAAGTTAGATGTTTTATGACACGAAGTAAATCATACTGGGCTAATGAATCTGATAATAAAGATTAGCTGGTCTAATTAGTTTATATGTCAGGCATTTCAATGATATTAAATAAACCAAATCTGTATCTCTGAGAGTTCAAAGAAAATTTATTTAAAAATTTGGGAAGATAGACCTATTACAACTACTATAGTGGCAATGTTATTAGCCTTGATAATACTTTTATAATCAATCCTTTCTGTGAAAATGAGGTGTCTCCAAGTAAAAGAATAACAAATACCATTAATATTTTGATGACTTGTTGCAAAATTGTTAAATGCTTCCACAAAATTAAAAATAAATGACTCTATAGACCAATTATGCAAGAAGTCATTTTAGAAGTTTGATGGTATCTATTATTTGTTTTAAACAATGTACCCAGAGTTTATTTATAATCTGTTGTATAATTTAAAACATTTAAAAAATAGAAACAATATATATATTTTTCTAATCCTGGAAAGAAGTCAGTTGCCACTGCCTTATGTTTATAATCATAGCTACTTAGGAGGCTGATACTGAGATTAGGCTGGGCAGAAAAGGAAAAAAAAATCATAAGAACCTCTTCTGAAGCAAAAGCTACATATGGTAGCCACCTATGGTGGCTATGAATCTCTTACCCTACCTACTAGGAAGTCTAATATACATGGATTATACACAGATCTGTGCCCACGCAGAAAGCCAGGCCCTATCTAAAAAATAACCATGAATATCAGGGCTGACAGTGTGATTCAGTGGTAAGAGAGCTTGGTTAGCTAGGGTCAGGCCCTGAGTTCAAACCTAAGTACAAACAAAACAATAAAATATGGAAATAATCAATATTAAAACTGGAGTGGAATACCAACATAAAATTCCATTCTTTCCCTTACACTGACTGAATTGTTTGGCCATTCTCATCAACTAAACTTTGCTCTGAAAGATAAAATTGAAGTAAATTATATCTGCTGCATTCTAGGGACAGATAGTATATATTCACATGGGAAAAGTCTGCCACGTTCATACCATTAATTCATTTTCATGGTAAGATGCTTTAGGGTTGTTAGTTATCTATAAACTTTTGTAGTGTTTCAGTGTTTTCTCAATTTATATTAGTAACTTACATATATGTGTTGCAAAGATTCTATGGTTGAAAATTCAGGATCTGTAAATCATTATGTATGAACGTTCTACTCATTACCTCATTTTTCGAGCTTCGAGTTTCCAGGCTTATGCCCCATGTGCCACATGGCTTCTGAGTAATATTTTAGAATCTCTTTCCTAATGAAATCAAATATATACATAGATTCTTATTTTATTTTACCTTTTAACACATGACTCTATAGCTTGTTTTTTTTACCTGAAATAGCTAATTATCTTTCTACAAATAGACAAAAGTGTTAATTTTTAAGTTGTATGATGTTCAGTTATATGGTGCTACCTCACTTAACTGAGCTTGTACATACAAAACTTGTTAAAAATTATTTTTAATCATTATATAATGAAAATTGACTAAGTAATCATTGCCAAACATAACCAGAATTGGATTGTTAATTGCTTTAAACTAATTTGCATTCTACAATAAAATTAAAACAAAACTTCAATGAAAAAGTTCGATCTCAATTTTTTTTAACTAATGAAAAACAGCTAGCTAGTTCATGTTTTTTTAAAAAAAATTATCATTGTAAATCTGTAGGAATTTTAGATTTCACCAATACATTTAGTGGGTTATGATAAAATTCCAATATGTATAACACATATTATGTTTTATAAGTATTTAGAACCAAGAGGAAAAATTACATGTGCCAACTTAACATTAGAATTAAGTTGGTTTTAAATTTTTGTTCGAGATGATAAATGAATCATTTTGAAAATGAGTCCTCTTGCCGCTTGCCTGGCTCTCAGGAATGCCTACTTGAGGTGTTTGAGGGGAGCTAATCCTTCTCAGTCTTCAAAAACTTCTTCCACAGATACCTCCATTGTTGAAGTATTTGTGCCTTTCTGGTTTTATATTTTTGCCCTGTGGAGATGGTCGCTACCCTAATGCCCCCTTTTTTATACTATAGAACTACATCCTTATGTGAACCACCAATCTTTAAAAATAATCTTATGTATATGTCTTTACTATAGTGTCCTATTATTTAGAGTCAGCTATCTGCTACAATTCTCCACTTACTTCCAAAACACCTCTGCAAAATAGAGCAAACTCACACTACTCCTGCATCTTCACACCGCTTAAGCAATTTTACTGGTAACCCATCATAAAGATTTTGCTCTATGAATTTTCATCTTTAGGATCCTTCTCAATAACTGTATCTTTATTTTCTAGGGCATATAAAGCTTCAAAAACACCCAGACTGTCATAAGAAGTGTCTTGTCTGGAAAATTGCCAGCGAAGGGTCTGAATGGCAAACAGATCCTTATTGCATACAGCTTCCAGTCATAAGAAAACATGCTCATAGGGATGCTGTCAGTTGTTTCTTTCTTAGAAGAGAATAAAGATACTTATGGTAAAGATGATAAAACAAAGGAAAGGTAATCAGAAAACTAACATTCTTCTTAACTCTTGCCACAGTGAATTAGGGAAAGTTGAATTCTTCTGGTCTATCTCCTCAGGGCTGAGTTGTGGCCACTGACTATGTTACTATGACATTTAATGAAAAGAGAAAGAATTAAAATGGCAGTTAGCAGTAAAATTTGAATATCTGAATGCTGTTAGTTTTCCTATTCTTTCTACCATTCATTCTCCTCAAAACAATGAAAGAATATGAAGAACAAAAAATTGAAAACAAATAAAACTTAATATGCTCCATTGTGGTATGGGAAAAACTATTGCTTTCTTGGAATCAAGTTTTGTGATAAGTTAAGCAAGGGAAAGAATGTTCCTTAATTTTGATCTATTGAAGGATAAATTTTGTTTGACATCAGGAACCTTCTTCCAACTCTCTCTCATTTCTTGATCATAGAAGTGTTCAGAATAAGTGGAAGAATTAGAATATTTTTTTTTTCAGAATGGGGGTAGGGGGTGGGGTTTGATGATATAAGTTGCTTGACCAAAGTAGATGCATGGTCTGAAAGTCATCATGAAAATGTATGAAGGAAATAGAATGAAGGTAAGATATCAGAAGGATCAGCTAGATTTGCCATTAAGGAGGTAAGGAAAAATTAAAATAATGGAAGAACTTGAGGAAAGTTCTGGAAGTACTGAAATCATAAACCAGCCGCAGGGTGTGTACAACAATATGGCTCATGTGGGAACAGGTCCTGTGGTTTAGGCTCCTACTTTGGGTGTGATTATATTTTCTCATATAATTAGATGCCTAATTGCACTCCTACACTTAGCAGAGACATTTAGAGCACCATGTAATTGTGATTTATTTAAAAGCTCTTCATAAAGTGATCCTACCACTGCATACATATCAGTGTGCCATATTTAATTGCTGAAGCTATTTGTGATATTTTCTGACTTGTTCTGACAGGATTTTGATTAACTTGAAAGGAAACCCACAGTTGCTCATTCCGTGGAGCATCTAAATATTAAAAAGTTTCATATACCTCTTACTATGCCATAAAAGGTGCTGACAATCATCTATATATACTACTAATATCACAATTTAGGGCATTATTTAGAGGACATATTATTTTAATAATCAAGATATGAATTAGGAAAAGTACTTTTCCCATTGAAATCAACAATTTTATTTCTAGAAATGTATCCTAAAATATTAATTCAAAATATATACAAGAACGTAGATACATAGATATGCAAAGTTATTTTGTCAAGAAAGTACAAACGCTGACAAGAAATTAACATTCAACAAACTAGAATACTACAGAGCTATTGAAATGTTAGTGTGGGAATGTGTTCTAATTTTATAATGAATAAATAAATAAGCAGTGTTTTCTACTAAATTATATAAAAGATAATGAGAATGTTAATCATTGATAATATTAACAGTAATTTTCTATTCAATGTGCAAGAGGTTTCCCTTTTTCCTCTACAGAGAATATATTTGGTCTTAATATGATCTCTCCGAGCTCTACTTTATGGTATATCTCATAGAATCCTTTAGTCTACAATTTTTTTTATCAAGAATACACATAAGGAAAGAATACACATAAAGAATAGAGAACTGATATTTTTGGAGGTTCCAGAAATTTCATATCCCTCTGAACCTCTGCTAAGACTGATGTTAGATTAGTTTACATGAGATGTTTATTTAATGGATCCATTTTCATTGGTTGCTGCTGTCATTGACCATCATTGCGATTAAGTTCTAATCTATTGAAGGAATTACTGAATATACTTAACATTATCCTTTTTTATATTGATAAGAAAGCTTCCTGGCCCAGTATGCTAGCATAACAGCAATCCTCAACACAACAAAAACAATAGGCAAAACCCAAATCAAAGTAAGCAACAAACCCTGAATTTTTCATACTATATGGTTATTTAGGCAAATATGTTATATAAGAAGAGCAGAAAAACATTAAAATCTTGGCTCCTTTTCTCCCTATGCCTAAGGATACATCAAGGAGAGGTTAACTTCACTGTGACCACAAACAATGCAATAA
This sequence comes from Perognathus longimembris pacificus, assembly GCF_023159225.1. NCBI lineage: Eukaryota > Metazoa > Chordata > Mammalia > Rodentia > Heteromyidae > Perognathus > Perognathus longimembris. The sequence continues at coordinate 19,041,801 of NC_063172.1, forward strand.
TTGCTATACTTAAGTCTCTTTCTCAGAAAGCACTGTGGGGATTTTCACATAGCCTCTGGGACTCTACTGATTTCTATACAAATTAGAAGCTAGCTTTTCACAAAGAACTATCTGGACTTTTCTAGGGGCAACTTATGTCAACACATACTTTTTAAGTTTTCTTGATCTTGTTGCACTACTTATTCATTAGCAGCAGAATAATAGAGGAAATCCTGCTGGGAAACTACTCTAAGTTCTAGGAGAATAATTCCCAATGTTATGTGTTCATAGAAGTATCTCAAGTTCAATTACTGTGTAGCACCGTGAGTATTCCCTTAAAAGAGATCACAGAGAAACTTTTTTTTAATCCTGAAAAATTATGAACACATGGTTAAAGGTATAAAAAATTTCTGCATAAAAGGTAGATGTGTGATGTGGATAATCGCAAAAGTGTTGCTATGAAAAATATACATATATAGCCTCTTAGTTGAATTTTGACAGCGTACTTAGAAGAATTTATTTGTGATAGATACTTGTGAGAAGTCTTATAGTAGAGAAAAGTTGCATTGATATTATCCATGTGTGTTTAGAATTAAATTTCAAAAATATCTCCAGTAGAAACTGCAAGTACGTAGTATGAATTTCTTTTGTGAGAAAGACAGAACAATAGAAAAACAAGGGTATAAATGGGAATATGTGTGTGTGATATTAAAAGACCTTGATGAAGAGATAATTGTACTTGATAATTATGAAACCAGGTTTGTAGAAACCAGGAAAAAGTCCATGAGTCCCATATTAGGTCTGGTCTCTAGTGCTCTACCAAATAAAGTGATGGCAAAGGACAGAGAAAATTGATTTACTTCATATTAGCCACAGAAGTCAGTATGTAGTACATCTGCAGGTGTCTTTACAGATACAGGCACTGGCCTTAGGTAACACAGGAACAACTGGGGACAGAGAGTGAGAAAGGAATGCACAATTAAAACAGACCCAAGTTGCAGGTCAAATCAAATGAAATATAAGCATATAAAGCTACTTCTTTGGGGCTTCATAGAAAATATGTGACAAATTTTGGATCAGCACCTTCAGAATTGAGGAATTTCTAAAGGAGAAAAATTAAACACACTCTGCCAAACATATTACCTAAAAAATCTCAGCTCACACATACACATACATACTATTCAAACAAATGCCTTCTCTTTGACATTTGATGTACAATTTGGGAACTGAAGTGGTTCATCACGTAACAAAATTATATTTAAAATACACAACAAAGCTGCTAGCATTTTAGGGTAGAAAAGCTAGATCTTTAAAACTATCTTTCAAATTTTAATCTTAAATGATTGGCTCAAGACTCTAGAGCCAATGTTACGATCATATGTTTTGATTATTTCAAACTACAGTATTGCAATACATTATGCTCCTGCAGTTCCAACATTTGGATTAATTTTCTTTGTTTCTTGTGTATATGTTAAGGAGTTGGGATGTTGCATCTGTTTGTCATGTATGGGCCATGTCGATCTCATAGCAATCAACTTTTACCAATTCAGCACTTCAGAAATGTTTTTGTGCATCTGGGATTCTTCTTTTATACACTGGGATTTCTCTAAGATGGCAATGTTAATCAATATTTATTAAATCTACTATGCTTATGATGAAAAAACAAACTAGCCTGTTGTTTTAATAGTGAGCAATTTAGTCCTGTAGAGCATAGACATAATTGTTCATGTAGTACTGTCATAAAAGCAAAGTAGAATTAAAACTCTCAATTTCATCAAGTTCATGTATGTGGGAAAAGCAACCCACCTTTAAGAAATCATTTCTTAAAGGGACTTTAAGAGAAAATGGCAGTGACTAACAACAAAATCAGTGGGAGTACTTGCTTTTAGATCCCAGCTGTTTGAAGAGGAACTCTAAACATAATGCATTACTACTTTAACTCAGACATTTCTTCATTTCTTTACAGAATACATATTTGAAGATAGGTGAATGACCCCATTGACATGCATTTTGAGACTTCTTAGGAGGTCAAATATACATCATATAGACTATTGAAAGTTTAAAGAAAAATCCAGAAGAAATGAACAGCCATAAACAGCAATCAAAGAACAGCTTTTAGCCTAAAAGCTGGAAATAGGATGAATCATGTCTGAACTTACTCAGTGTATTTCCTTGCCAGGCTGTGACAGTGACAAGCTAGTTTTATCCCCTTGTGGCTTTTCTTGGAAAAAATAACTTGAGATTGAGTTAAATTTGAAAAAGTCATTCCTACAGTACATAAATCATGGGCATCTTGATGGTCCATATGCAACACCATTGAACAGCCTCTGTAGCTATGAAAAGGAAGTATTTTCCTTAGGGCATAAAAGTGCAATTCTACTTTAGTTGTACAGTTGCATCTGTGAGGAAGAAAAAAAAACTCTCTTGGATATCCTGTTTCATTGGCTTTGAACCTGGATCCTCAGATCTTAGCCTCCCAAGTAGCTATAGGCATGCAGATTATAGGTGTGAGCCACCATTGTCCTGCTTTATTTATATATTGCTAACATTGTAACCTGGTGAGTTTTGTGGCAAAGTCACATGACTGTTTTGTTATCAAATGCATTTGGATTCTGAGAGCACTGACTCTGGAACCAGTGTGTTTCAAATTTTTACTGTACCATTTGCTCCTTAACTTCCCAGTGCCTCTTTTTTCTTATCTGTCCAATGAACTATTCACAGCTAGTGTAAGCAATCTGGAGATGAGATGAAGCACACAGGAGGAGGTGTGTAGCTCATGAGGAAATACATCGTTTTATGTATATTCTATAATGAACTTGAACATCTGTGAGCTTTGGTCTGCATGGTGAAAATCTTGAGACAGTTCTACATAGTCACCACAAATTGTACAGAAAAAAATTATGTTAGAGATTGATATATATTTAATTTGCTGTGGTATTTCTAATGTCTATGAGAGTGTTTTTTTAACTTTTTTAATTTTTTTATGAGAGTGTTTAGTTTTTTTACAGGCTTCAATACATTTCGGGTTGTGGTAGTGATGACAGAGATTGAGATATGGGTCTTTGGCTCATAATAACTAGGTAAGGTTTTAATGTACAACATTAACTTGAGAATTAGGTATCATTTTAAAAAATAGCATATAGGATGATATTTGCCAGTTTGCTTATAGATCTACTTCAAGCTATTATTTGCAGAGTTCTTTATTGTATCATATGGAAATGTGTTTCTGATACTTCTATTTCCTTTGGCCTTTGGCAAGAAACCAGTAGCAAAAAGAAAATGTATTGGAGCATACTGATTGGTGGGATCAGATTAGGGAATAAATATTCAGTAATTTTTCCAGGGGACTTTTAGAGAATTTTCCAGTGAAGTCTCACTTTCACCATGTATGCTTAAATTATTTTCAGCTTCCAAAGGGATGTTCTGCTGCTTCTGTTTCTGGAGATGTAGAAGCTTCTGCCTATTGCTAACTACTTGATGGCCTAAGAATAACCTTCTTGAATACTTTAGCTATTCAATTATCAATATATTCGATCTTCTGTCCATTTCTCTTGTCTTGGAATACACTGAGTAGATTCTGGTTTTTCATTGGATTATTGTACCTGTTTTAAACATTATCTCCTATTCCATCTCCATGTAACACATTTTCTTGCTTTTGTAGGCTATATTTTGAAAAATCTCCTAAAAATTCTATTATTAAGTCATTATTACTGTGTCTTGTTACAGCTGGGTTAGCTAGCAGTATGTTACCGGTTCAGTGAATTGTTCAATTTGTAATACAGATTTTGTTATCTTCATTTATTTAGTGAGATTTTACTTGTACCGTGTTCCAGGAAAAAAAAATCCATTATTTGGCAGACAGATGACTGTGATAATTCTCTTCCATATTTATGTCCTTCCTTTTTTATTAGGTTTGTTGACATTCTAGAATCATTGTACTTGATAAAATGTCCCATAATTGCAATTTTTCTGCAACTATATTAGTAGATTATGAGTAGCTGGGTGCAGCGACTTTATTTTCCTTTACCACAGCTTTATATTTTTTAAGTTTATGACTGGGATTTGAACTCAGTACTTGACACTTTCATTCATTGCCTAGCTCTCTACTGACTGAGCTACACATCTAAGCCTGCTTTTATTTTTTATCTCCTAAGATACAGGTAAAAGCCAGTGTGGAAGTGAATTAACTTCTCAGAATTCTCCTGTTCTGTTTAGCGGGTTCCCAATTCCAATTGAAGAGAAAGTAGAGACTGGAAAAATTTCATGAGCTTCTAGTATTTCCAATTAAAGAAAAGTTAGAGAATGTGGAAAAAATTTAGCTTCCCATCTTCCCTTTACTAAAATAATATTATTTCATCAAAGGTCTCACATTTGGATTGACTAATTACTCTTGTAGAACAAGTAGAACACACCCATAGAGTACAATATATTTGTAGATGACTGAAGGAATGGATGGATAAAGAACTCTGATTATACAAGCTGGGACTTCTCTGATTTCTTATACAGACTAGACTTCCAGTAAAAAAATAAATATCCAACCTTGGTACAAATAGTAGTGTGCTAACCTGCCTAAATGCAGATTGACAAGGCAAGTTGTGACAGTTCCCATTTTTGTTCAAACTGGCGGGCCTGCAGCAAAGTACATTGGCAAAATGCCTAAACTTCCACAGATGGGTCTAGTTTCACATCTTTGCCTCTTTTAATTTTACCCTTCTCATGATAGTCAGGCAGGCTATTTTAGGAGTGCCTCCAGAGATGAATATGTATTTAATCATCTAGCTATTTACTTGTGAAATATTAAGTACCTAGTTCACCAAGGACCTTCTCAATATTTGGGATAAAAGAGAAATAAACCCCAAATTATACCTTCAAGCGACTTAGAGTCTTATAAGCACTGAGGAGTTGTTGCATGGCTTAGGGGAAAAAATATAGAGTTTTATGATCAGTACAAATTTTAAACAGAGTTGTGCTGCCGAATTTTGCAGTAATAGCTAGGCATGATTCGTCTGCTTATGTAGTTTTAGGCCTGTAGGGCTTTCATTGTGAGAAGTCAGCAACTGCTCCTTTAGAAAAGCCCTGCTCAGCAGTGGAAAGGAAAGTGTGAATGTCTACTTTTGTCTGAATTGCTACAAAATACTTTAGACCAGGTGATTTATTAAAAAACAGAAACATTTTTCAGAGTTCTGGAGGCTGGAGGATTTGAGGTCAAGGTGCTGGCATCTCATGAGGGCTCTCTTGCCTGGTCCTCTCAAGATGAAGTGGTGGAAAGATAAAAAAGGCCAACATTGTGTCCTCATATAACACAAGATCAGTACAAGAAATGTACCCAAGGCCTAACGTATGAAACTTACCTCTTTGTACATCACTTTGACAATAAATAAGAATAAAATAAAATAAATAGGTAGGTATATTTGCCTACCCTTTTGAAATAAAAAAAAAAAAGATCATAAGAGCAAACCCAGTGTAGCAACTTCCTTCAACAGAGACAGTTGTATTTCCAACGAGTATGGCTCTTTCATTAACTTAACACTGCCAGTTAGATATCATAGTCCAACACAGCTACACTGGATTAATATTTCAACACATGATTTTGGGTAAAGCCTTCATCCAAATAGTATCAAAATCCTACTTTACATTCATGTTCATCACTGTCATCCACACCCAACCTTTCCAACCCACCCTTCCCTACACTTCTTTTTTTTTCTTTTTTGGCCAGTTCTGGACCTTGGACTCAGGGCCTGAGCACTGTCCCTGGCTTCTTCCCGCTCAAGGCTAGCACTCTGCCACTTGAGCCACAGCGCCGCTTCTGGCCGTTTTCTGTATATGTGGTGCTGGGGAATCGAACCTAGGGCCTCGTGTATCCGAGGCAGGCACGCTTGCCACTAGGCTATATCCCCAGCCCTACACTTTTCTTAATTTTGTAAGATATGTATTGAATTCTTTGCCATTTAATAAAGCAGTTTATGTATACAATGCTCTTGTTACTTTTCTGCTTAGTCTTACATTTTTACTTAGGACCAGCATTGGGCCATTATCCTTCTGAGTATCTGGGATTACAAATTCGTATCACTACATACAACTTCTTGTTGAGATGAGGTTTCATTAACTTTGTGCCTTGGGCTATCCAATCCACAATCCTCTTAATGTTTGTCAGCCAAGTAGCTCAGATTACAGACACAGGACACTGTGGTCAGCTGTAACATGTATATTTTAAGATTAAGAAAAACCCAAAACATGGTATGATATTGAAAAGGGAAAATCAGAGAATAATACTTAGTATTTAAAGCTTTCACAAAAAGATAATTATTGTGTGACAATTTGTGTAGCATGTAGGTGACAAATTTGTACTTGTCTCTACCTAAAATATGACAATCAGCTCCATCCTCCAGATTTCTTGTACAGGAAAATAGGAAAAGACTAAACCAGCTTCCTGGGGCTGGGAATATGGCCTAGTGGCAAGAGAGCTTGCCTTGTATACATGAGGTCCTGGGTTCCATTTCCCAGCACCACATATGTAGAAAAAAATGGTCAGAAGTGGCGCTGTGGCTCAAGTGGCAGAGGACTACCCTTGAGCATAAAAAAGAAGCAAGGAACAGTGCTCAGGCCATGAGTCTAAGGCCCAGGACTGGAAAAAACAAACAAACAAACAAACAAACAACAACAACAATAAACCAGCTTCCTCTCTCAGGTAGTGCTGCAAGGAAAGCAATCACAAATAATTGGTGACATATATGAAAAAGTATTTCCTTAGTCGGAGTGAAAGAGGGCCAGTCTCTTAGAGCTAGTAAGGGTTATGAAATGACATGAGGAAAAACAGAGACATTGAGAAGGATAAATTTTAACAGATGGGGAGGGGGCAGGGCATGGATGCAACCAGACTCTCATATTCCTTATTTCATCATTGTATTTGAAAAATCTATTGGTATTGCCCAGTAGTGTAACTGCTTTGACAAAATTATGCTGGTGGCAAGAGCCAGTACCAATGTCTTCCTCAAACATAACCTCTCTTATTACTGAGTAGAGGCTTGTTTTACTTCAGATTAATATTTAACAAAAGGCCTACTATAGACCAACTATTGAACTAAGGAGTTGTTCTGTAATGATGTGTAAAGCAAAAACATTCATTTATGCTTATCTGTTTGCATACATGTATATATACATTAGAATACACAAACACATTATATATTTAACATAGAGTATAGTTACTGGCAAATGTCCAGATTTTCCTATTCACACATCCTTATTTGCCCCATATAGACTTGAAAAGTGAGTTATGAGCTCAGAAACTGTTACAAAGAAACTTCTGTCAAACCGTTGTTTTATTTCTCCAGTGACTAGAGGTAAGCGACTCTTGGAGTCAAAATGTAGCTTGTGCTTAGTAAATATCACTGTGGTAAGAATGGCAGGCGGCCTCCTATAGCTTTATGTGACAATCGACTTTATTCGCCTGTGAATAATGAATAGCTTCTGAGTCTCAGAGACATAAATTATTCTGATAATGTCTGGAGTTTAGTTCAATACATTTTGAAGAGCTGGATGACATCACATTTTCAAAACCCCTCAAAGGAATCATTTCAAGCCTAGCACATGTGCTCTTCTATACGAGGGTTGCACTTAATAGTTTAGATTTATATGACTTGCTTTCACCTAGGTTTTTGGCTGAATTTTTTCCTCATCATCAGAATGTATGTTGGGTGGTAGTAAACAATAATGGATAAACAGGCTTTCAACAAACCCCTTCAGTGATGAATAGACTACTTTGGGCTAATCCTACCATAAATCAAAATTGTATGATTCTGTAAGAACTCAGAAAGAACTAAGTAGGAATCAAAATATCATACCGATTTACATTGTCTTCCTTCTTCCCTGCTCATGACTGTGGAAATGTTCCAGAACATTTCTTGCTGCTTTTATAACTCCTAAGTTAAAGAGGACAGAGCAATATAGGCTGCTTTAGAAAAGAGCACTTTATATTTCTTTGGAGAAAAGTGCATAGACTTTTTAAAGAGCCTGTTTTAGCATGTGTTAATGGCTGCACATCTGGGAATGTCAGTACTAGCTTTAGTAGGATTTCTTTCTATTCCTGTTCTGCCACATGGAAATGTGAGATCTGAAATATTATTTCATTAGCCTGCAGGCTTTCTTAGCTCTGTGTTCTCAACAGGCATTTGCTTAGTCTGTAAGATTGAGCATGCCTTTTCCATGGGTGGAGGGGGATGTCATTAGGGATTTACCATGCTGCCAGTAAGTAGTGAGGTGCTCCTGCACAGGGTGATTTGGTAATTCTAGAGATGGGAAATCCTTCAAGGTGTACATGGAATTTGCACTTTTACGGATGGGAGTTCACATAGCAGAGATAAACTGACTTTCATGCTATGAACAGATGACAACTTCCTCTCCCTTGGCAGCCCAGATAGACTTTGTATTCCCAACCAAGGTTCAAATATGAGCTCATGAAGGAGAAAGATAATAAATATAGGGAGGACATATATAAGATTTAAAATTTCTCATCTGTTCAACACTTGATATAAGTCAATAATTTCAGTATCTTTACCTATTTAGTGGTTGGTAATTTTTACTAATCCTAGGCTTTGTTTCTTTTCTTTTTCTTTTTCTTTTTGCCTGTCATGGGTTTGAACTCAGGACCTGGGTGAGGGCCCTGACCTCTGCTTCTCAAGGCTTGCATTCTATCATTTTTAGCCACAGCTGCACTTCTGATTTTTTTCCATTGGATAACTGGAGATAAGAAACGTACCCACTGACTTACATATGAAACTTCAACCCCTCTGCACTTCATTTTGACAATAAAGAAGAAGAAGAAAAAGAGTCTCATGGAGGCTTTTCTGCCCAAGCTGCCTTTGAACCTTGATCCTCAGATCTTAGCCTCCTAATTATCTGGCATTACAGGTGTGAGACACTGGCACCTGGCTGATTTATTTTCTTCCTTATTAATCCTATCATTATTTCTAACAGAAGTGTTTTCTATTTTTTCTGGATTATACTTTAATATGTGCCTACACATACATCCACTTCATCCTTAGGATAATCATGAATTTATCCCATTTTCAGTGAAGAAAGAAGGCATACTTTTTGCAGTCATCTGTGATTAATGCACATAAGACACAATGTTCAAGACCAGATATTTTGGATTTGAATGGGCTTAACCATAGCTGCCTCTGCATTTAATCCCTGTACTGTTCCTTATCTTTAGGATGATGTTTTAAAACAGAGCATTCAAAAAAGACTCATCCAAGGTCCTAAACAGACAATGTCTGATTCCATGAAGTATCACGGATCTAGTAAATTTTAGTCTATGAGTAATCCCTGGAACCATTTTCTTTTCAAGGTCTCATGCAATCGCCTGTGCAGTGTAGATTATCAGTTGTTAGTGTAATTTGTGACTTTAAACATTGAAGCATCAGGGATAAGACTCTGCAAGTGTTAGAGTGATTCTTCTCTCCTATACTCTATTCCACCAGAACTCTTGCAGGACATCTTGGCTTCTGCTTTCATGTCTAACAATATTAGCCTACCTAATGTCATAATCTTCAGTGCAGTTATTGAAGTCTTAATCTGTTTGGAAACCATAAAGTTATTGCAAGGCTTTCTATGAGAAATCTTTTCAGTAGAGTATAATGAAGTTGTGCACAATAGAAAAGAAAATATTAAGCTTAGCGGTGGTGGCTCACTCCTAGAATCCCAGGAGTGATACTTAGGAGGCTGAGATCTGAGAATTGAGGTTCACAGGAAAGTGCAAGAGACTCTTTTCTCTAACTAATCACAGAAAAAGCCTGAAATGGCACTATGACACAACTAGTAGAGATCAAAGCTTGAGTAAATGGAGTTCAGGAACCGTGCTCAGGCCCAGACTTCAAGACCCAGAACAAGCAAAAATAAATAAATAAAAAGAACAATGAACAAAGAACAATAACAAACTAAGGCCCAAATAAAAATCATTATAAACAAACTAAGACAAAGCAGTAGAGAAACATAGAAAATGATGTTACTTCTGTTTAGTTTTCTAGTGAAAAGGAAATGTGCACCTTCAACAAAGGATATTTTTTTTCATTCTTTCTCAGTACTTCTTGTTGAGCTATTAATCCTTTGATAGACATTTTTACTAACTCATATTTTTTTTATCATTTCTTGACTTCTGTCTACTCCAATTAAATGAAATCCATTTTACAAACAGAAAAGGAAAATACAGAAATACATTGAAGTATTCTTTTATTTTGGTAGTACCACGGTATGAATTCAGGTCCTTGTGCTTGGTCAGCATGCTTGTTGAGCTTGTGCTCTACCATTTGACCCATTCATGCAGCCCAGTTTAGTGCTAGTTATTTTGAGAAGGAATCTCATGGATTTCTCTTCCCCAGAGCCAACATCCAACTGAGATGCTCTGGGTTTCAATTGTCCATGCTGTTGAACTCCATTTGCTGTTTATACTCTTAGTATAAATGCAGTTCTGTATAGTAGCACTGACAGTTTCCCTTTAATGCTTTGTGTTCTAAAATGTATAAACTTTTTACTGAGTTTTCCATTGACTTTGTCAGAAGCTTAAAATCCAATTTCTACTCATAAGTTAACTCACAGTGTTGTCACAATTTTTACTATAATTATTAGTTGTTTTCTCTCTTCAGGCTTTTAACTTATAATTTCTTTTTCCATAAGACTTTTTGCATTTTCATTTCAGACAGAAGTGACGTAGTAACCAACTCAATGAACAAACAAAATATCGAGACTTTAAAATTTTATTCGGAATAAAATTCTTTAAGTAGCAAGAAGAGGGTCCTTGACACTGTCTTCTGATGTTGTAAGATGTGGTGTATCTTAGTGTAAATGCAAGTGCATTTTGATCAGTGTGAGCTCCTGAAAAAAAAACAGGTTAAATTTCTCAGATTGCAAGTGACACTTTAAAAAAAATGTACTCATAAAAGTAAAAGTAGGATTAGAGCAACCAATGATGGAGAAGATAAAGGCTTATGGACTAGCCTATGTAGCTTGAGCCTCAAGGGGCTAAAGCCAAAACATTTATTAGAGCCTAGAGAATATATTTGGGGGCTGCCTTCAAAGAGTTAGCAGTTCTGATGAAGGGATACCATTAACTCACTTGGCACTTGGGAGAGGAACAATGCTGACTTTTCTACTTTGCCCTAACTCTACTCTCTTGAAAGTGACCAAATGTAGAATTCCAGAAGACATGGAGCCTATTGACACTCCTTTCTGTGATAGAGACAAAAGTAGAGGTGAATCCTGGGTAAAACAAAACAATCCAGAAAAGTAAGAGCTTTCTTTTTTCTCCATATTCACACAATCTTTTGGTTTGCATCTTGAGACTAAACTATTTGACAATTGGAAAGCCAGCCATGATAGCTACAGTAGATAGCCTGAATGTCATCCTCCTGAAGTAACTAAATTATAGAGAATATATATTGAGCTCATATTACTATGTGCAAGACATTATAAACTTTTCATATACATCCTTTGTCTAATTATTCTGAAGCCCTTGGAGATAAGTACAATTATTTCCCTGTTTTAGTAAGAATTTAGAGGCGAAATGTTTAAGCAGCCTTACCAAGATCATACAACTGAACAATTTGCTTAATATACTTTTTTATATATACTTACATAAATGCATCCTGAAGTTCAATTCTTTATGACCAAATTAACTGAAAAAAGCAACATAGTTAAACTTAAAAGGTAGCTATAAGAGTGAATACTATGATAATGCATGGTGCTCTGGAATTTGCTAGTTTTGCATGGAGAAGATGAACTTTGGGGAATCTATATACCTGAAGTCTAGGCCTTCCTTAGTGCAAAGGGACATTAATCTCCATTAAAATGACAGAGAACTGAAAAGTAGTAATTCCCTTAGAAAGAATGTCAATGATATTTCCTGCCTTGTGAAGATTTTCTGGGAAAACTTCAGTGCTGTAGAATCCTACTGTTCTTTCTGTGATTTGAATCTTTTCCAGTCCCATGGTGCTTCACCCTACTAGATTGCAATTGCTGATGGTGTTGATATAGTATTCTGCCAATTTTCATTAGGAAATTAAAAAAAAAAAACCAACTATGTTTTACTGCTTGGTTCTTCCCTTAGAACTCAGGTAAAACTCTTTCTGTCCTAGTTCTTAGCGTATGAATTAAGATGGTAAGGAAGATTAAAACCAACTATAGTTATTGACCATCCACTATTTGCCAAGGAACTGCAAAGGTTTTTATAATTATTCTTGGTGAATCATCACATCTCCAGGAGATTAATATCATCTTAGTTTTACAATGAGACTGAAACTGGGTCTCTGAACATGAAGTAGCCTGCCTCAGGTTACACCCTGCCTCTTGGGTCATACTCTTTTTGAACCACACCTGAATTTGAGAGTGAATGCAGGCTAGGCATTGATACCCCACATAGGAGATTTGAAATGATTTTCATAGATATAAAACCTTCCGTTGATATCTTAAGAGTCACAACATAGAGGTAAAGGATTCCCTAAAAGTGTTTTCTCTCCAAATGTCTGTTTAGTAATTGACTTTACTATTTTCTACCTCACTTCTTTACATTGTTCTTTTTTTCAGTTTGCTGTTATTATTTCATATAAGTATTCAAGTCAAAGGTTCATCTTCATTTTCACATATATTGGGAATTGGATTTTAGAAGCATTCTGCTTCATGTACTTCATTTGCCAATAACTTCTTTTGTGTCTTGTGGGTGTGTGTGTGAGAGAGATCAAGACTCAAACTCGGACCAGATCCTATAAGCTCATTGGCAGGCTGCTTACTGTTGTAAGGTAACTCGAGTGTAAGATACAGAGGAGCCACACTTTGATAGGTTGGATCAGGAATCTTTCTTGGAAAGTTGGAATCTGCAGGCAGACTACTGTCACAAAGACCTGCAGCCCCAAGCATACATTTAACACTGTTAGAAATCTGAGACATGAGAACTGGAGAGGAAAAGAAAAGCAGAGAAACAATACCACCAAACCGGATCAACTCCAGTGGAGAACTGAAGCGGGATACCATGTTGACTGGAGGAGAGCCAGGAGACAGGACAGAAGCACAAGGCACGGTGTAAAGGCACCTGAGCTGCTCTGTGCCTAAATAGGGTCACGTCAGGGGGTAGAGTGACAGGGAGTATGAGAGGTCCTGACCCAAGATTGGCAGGTCCAGTAACATATTGTCAAAGTCCCTGCCCCTGCCTCTAGGAATCCAGGCCCTCCCATCAACCGGGAGATGGGACTTCCCATTCTTCTACCATGAGGACAAGATGGAGCCAGTAAAACCCAATACTCTATCATCACTATGTGGCCAAGATGGCACCAGCTAGATTCAGTGTCCTCACTTTACTACTACCTGAGCCATGCCTCTGTGCTCTAGAACTGATTTATTTTGCAAGATGAAAAATCTACCAGATGACTTTAGTAACTAGTATCTCTGCAGTTTACATTCACAAATGAGATGAAATAAAAGAACTATTTATACTATTTCCTCGATTTTCCTACTTCTATGAAGGATACAATGCTCGCTACATTGTGACATTAGGGCTGCTGCTCACCAGTTTTCAGGTCTGAGCTGGCCTTACTAAGCTTTCTGCCTAACTCAGTTTAAGTGCACCTGTTCTCTCCCTCTCTTGGCTTTTATCTTCTTTTTCTACTTCTTTTCCTCTCACTATAGTATCCTTTGTTGATAATCTTCTAGCAGATTAAGATTTCTTTTACTATAAAGTGATACAGAAAACAACAATTGCCATCTGTGTTCTCTTTGGTGGGGCAAACCATACTTTTATTTTTTCACAATTGCACGGTTCAAAATTAGTTGAACTTCCAAAACACACTTTAATAGTATGATGTGTCCATTTGAAGTTTTTGGAATTCATTCTCTCCACCCCCTGAATTTTTTTTTTCAGGAAAACTCCTCATCTTAACGACTTCTAAAGGCATCTTTTGAACTTTAGGAGGTTTCTGGGAATTGGTCTTTATAGTGCATCAATGATGTACAAGAATCCAAAAATCCACCACTGTTAAAAAAAAAAAAAGGGTGGGGGAATGGCAGCTGACCCACATCCAGTCAGGTAAATGGTTCTTTATACAAGTTCTGATAAAAGCAAACAAAAGGCTCAGTGCTGTGGAACAGGAGCCTATCTGTGACAGCTTGTACTGCCATTTGACTGGCAGGTATTTTGCACACTTTTAATAGCATTTCAACAAAGGTCTGCTATTTAAACATCTTCCTAGCTGGATTATTAATGAGTGCTGAAAATTTTCACATATTTTACACAGTCAGTTCTTGGTTTAGTATTTCCTGATAACAAAAAGTTGGTTGGCAAATAGGAAGTTATCTAAATTGTTTAAGCAGCTCTCATGGTTGAGATAAACCCTTGTTCAGAAACTTGTTTCCCATTTGTACAAACAAGCTAGATAAGCCTCTCTGGTTGAGGTTATCTCAGCTCATTCAGAGGCCTCCAAACACAGCCCCAGTGCACAGTCTTCCTCAGTCTTATGTAACATCACATTTCTGCTTTGTAAATGATGCATGGAAATTTAGGCAAAGATGCCTGGAAACCTCTAGATTCAAATAGGAAAAGATAAGAACACGAGTTTCTTGAACTAGATAAGATAGGAGAATGAAGCCTCCAGGGATTCTGTTTCAGAAGATTGATGAAGAAGATTCTCAAGGGCAATGAGCCAGAAATCCAAGAGCTTCTTTGAGAGACACCAGAAGTTTTATTAAGTCCCTTCCTGCAGCAGGCATTTTTGTCTAGACTTGAGAAAAATAACACCTTGGAATAATCCTATCATAATAATGGTAGTAGGTCTTATGTACTTGCATACTACGAGGTGTTTTGCTTCCCTGAAATTTTACCTTTATCAAGCACTCTGGCATTTAATTTTATATTCTGGTGAAATCACACTTATTGTTCTTGTATTTTCAGACAATAAACTTTTATTGAACAACATAGTTTCTTGCATTGATTTATTTATTTAATTATTATTAAGTAGATGTACTAGGAGGTTTCATGTCCATAAGTCTGGCTCTGCGTTCAATGCATCTTGATCAATGTCAGCCCTTCCATTGCTCTCCCTCAATCCCCCCACCAATCCTTACCATTACATATGTCAGTGTTTACATAATACATATTGAATATAATGACTACATTTGCTCGCCCTTTCTTTGAAAACATTTTGATATGGGATATTATTCTTCCTATTCTTGAATAGTTTATTTCATTTTGTACTTACAAATTTGTGAAAAATATTTTTATTATCTCCATGTTTTTAGGCTTGGAAAGGAAACAGAGAGATTAAGTATTTTAGGTGGAGAATCTTGGACATGAAGCTCTCTTTATCTAACTCCAAGGCCTTTCTCCCACAGTCTGCTTCCTTAATGATACTGTAAATTCTTTGGAAGTACAGAGGGATCCCAAATGGAATGAAGTTATTGTTTTTGGAAACATATTTTACTAAATTAACTCTTTATTTTTTGAGAGAGATAAAAGATATGAGTAGGTCACCAATATTTGGAAGACATTCTTTAAATATGTGACTTAATTTGATCTTCAAAAGAATTCCATGAGTAAGAGCTAGTATTACTAGCACTTAGACTTGAAAAGATAGCATCTTAACACACTTTAGACTTAGCAATTTCACATAGTTAGAAAACAAACAAAAATTGAAGCTCACATCCATCTGGTACTAGTTTCCAAGTTATTCCACACTGTTTTATATGGCTATTGGTGAATCAGGGAGCTTTTAACCACCCACTCACAGGGACCTCCTGACACTATAGACCATCTTTTGAAAATATAAACTCCCTCATGTCCTGATATGCTCTCAGATCATGATTAGTTTTATACAGCTGTCATCATCTTTATTTTTATCATAACTAAACAAATAATTTAGTTGCTTTATAACAACATGTCTCAATCATATCAAGAAGTACAGAGAATAATATGAACATTTACAGAAAAAGGCACATATGACTTTCTTCTTGCTTTGGATTTTTAAAAAGAAATAAAATATGTCTGTGTGCATGTATACAATTTAGAACTAGATTTTTGCATTTCAGAGAAAATATGTTGCCTTTGTCCTTATGAATCTGGTTCATATCACTTAACATGATGATTTCTACCCATTATTATTATTATCATTATTCCATTCTGCTTTGTGGCTGAATAATACTTCATTGGTATATATGCCAAGTTTTCTTTATCCATTTATTATTTGCAAGGTATCTAGGCTGCTTCTGTAGCTTAGCTATTGTGTATATTTTGAAAATAAACTTGGGTGTGTGAGTGTTTCTATTGAATCTTGACATAGCTTGTTTTCAGATATATACATCATATGATACCACTAAATGATATGGTAGTTCTATTGTAGATTTTAAAAAATGGCCTTGCACTTGAACATGTCTAGAGTTTTGCTTTTCTCTAGTTATTGTTGACATAGGGCCTAGCTTCTGGCTCATGATTGTGTTTGAAATGTTGTCTGCCTATTTTAGGAATCCTATGCTCACAGACCAGCTTCCTTCCTTGAAAGTAGAGTCATGTGGACTTTCCTTATCAGGATGACCTATAATGACAGTCCTTCCAATCTCACTCTCTCATATATTTTAGCATGCAATACTGTACCCAGAAATGGATTAGGAAAGGATCTCATGAACATTTCTGCCAGTGAGACCCTCGAATTTAAACCCTCTCAAAATCAACCTCATTAGTAGCTAGAATAATAAGTTTGAACCACCAGCACCCAGACGTATTTAGATTTTTGAAGAAGCTTCATACTGATTTGCAAAGTAGGTTCACTAACACTGCTACCAATAACGGGCCAATGGTCTTTCTTTTCTACATTCCAGATAGCATTGGCTTTTGTTTATATTCCCGAGTATAGCCATTTTGAAGGAAGAGAGATAGAATATTATCATTTTTATTTTCATTGCCTTTAAAGTCATAGATGTTGAGCATTTCTTCATGTATTTAGTGTTTGGAGGGTGGGTTGAGTTAAGTGGGAAGGTAAAAGGATGTCAGAGGATGAATAACATCAAACTATGTCATGTGTACATAAAAGGAAACTTACCAAAAACTGTTGAACATTGGAAGAGTAGGAAAACATAGAAAGAGAGAGAACAATAAGAGGAATTAACCTGACTAAAGTATAAGGTATGCATGTGTGACTTACCAGAGTGAAAATCATTGTACAACTAGTACACACTAAAAAGTGAGTGAGAGGGCTGGGAATATGGCCTAGTGGTAGAGTGCTCGCCTAGTATACATGAAGCCTTAGGTTTGATTCCTGGATATATATATATATATATCTCCAGACTTGGCGCTGTGGCTCAAGTGGTGGAGTGCTAGCATTGACCAACAAGAAGCCAGGGACAGTGCTCAGGCCCTGAGTTCAAGACCCAGGACTGGCAAAAAACAAAACAAAAGTGAGTGACAGAAAAGTGTTACAGGTGCTCAGGGTATGGATACCAATGAGAGTGGAGAGGGGGAATGGGAAGATGGAAGGAGGTCAAATATGTGCAAAGTGCTTAATATGGATATATGAAAAGAGAACAACAAACTTGTCCACATTGCTTTAAGAAGAAGAAAGGGAAAAAAGAAAAATGATTGATGGGGTGAAATTAATCCAGGAATTTTGTGTGAACACATGGAAATATAGTGAAACTCCCCTTCTACATCCAATATAGGCTAATAAAATAAATTTAAAAGTGATCAATAATTATGTCAAACTAAAAAAAATGAGAAAATATAACAACATTGTTCTCAGTTCCTTTTCTTATTCCTCTTTTCATTCATTCCTGTCACTCGTGTGGCAATAGGCATCTTGAAGCTGCTGTTTCAATTTTTCCTGTGGTATAGAATTCATGCACCTTCCTGTATTTTTGTTACATGGGTATTAATAAGTGTTTTAAACTATTCATTTATTAATTCACTTTTATATTGGTAAATGTGCATTCTAAAATTGTACTTTTGTGATTTATTCACATCGATTTATATACATTGCAATATTTCATTGCTAAAATGGCCAAGCTGAATCTTATTATATAAGCATGTTGATCTATATTTTTAGTAGTATATTTTTTAACTTGTAAAAATGTTAGTAACTACTGCTGTTAGTAATATTGGGTTGGAATGCTACTAATTATTTTTAAAAGTGTTGCTCATATCCAGATAATCTTAGATCCATTTTAGTTTTTGAAATTCTCTAGATTTTTCTACGAATTTCTATGAACATAATTATATTTTTTATAGCTTATAATTTTATTTTGTAATGCAGTACCTTGTTTCTTATACACTAGTATTTATGCTGCATGATCTAATTCATGGGTATATTTGTACCTATATCTACATTTGTATACATTTAAAAATATTAATCACAGTTGGGTTCCACTTAAATTATACTTTATTTTAAAGTGTATATGTTTAAGATTTTATTGTAACATAAAATGTTTACTGTTGTATTTGATCAAGTGAGAGGGAATTCCTTTTCATTCTTTCTATACTCTGTTTTAATTTATGAGACAATGTGGGAATCTATAAGAACATTTTCAGTGTTTCTGAGCCTTGAGTCCCTTTGAAGACTTAGAATACAACTGGCCCCCAAAACTGGGTATAGACCTCCTCTCCAACTCAACTAGGGACATGCAACCTCTTGAGGAATGTAAGAAACATATGGGCCCAGACCCATCTCATGACAGGGATCCATTATTCTAGGTGGGTGGGGTCTAGGCTTTGTTGTTTCAAAAACTCTTTAGTTGTTTTTAGCTGAAGTTGAGAAGTCTTAAATTGTCTTTAAAATGATGGTGTTGGAAGAAAGATAGAGAGATCACAGGAGAAAGATGTTTTACTAGAAGTGGATGTATTTTTGTTCTCATCGGGCCTTTTTCTTTTCTCTTTTGTACCTCCTTTCACTCTGGATTATGGCTTACAAGTTACAGGAGGGAACATTCAAATTAACAAAGACAGCTACTTTACATTTGCTTTAATGTGAAATCATAACTGTCTTGGTTTTTATTCCAATTCTTGGCTAACTGTAAAATATTGCCTCTCATCTTCTGAGAATTTGTACTATCAACTTTTCCTTTCCCTCAGACAAGTGAAAGTAATTTCCCCTAAAACTCGACTCCAAAACCATGTGGTCATCTAAGTCCTTGGAGAGAAAACAAACTAGGAGAGCTGGAGGGGCTGACTAGACAAAGTTTTAAAAATATTGCTATACCAGCAAACCCCTCTGTAGACAATATTAATCAGTCTTAAAAGAAGAACTTTGCACAAAGTTGTTCACAAGGTAGCTTGTTTCTCTAAGTGAGGTCCCCACCTATGCCCATTAGCATCACTAAGAAATGGTGTGAAATGCAGGACTTCATCTACACAGAATTCACATTTGGAGTTTAGCATCAGTACTGGTGATTGCTAGGTGTCCTAATGTTTGAAGACACTCTAGTTAAGGGATTAATTTTTTAAATTAAAATGAGATTTTGACTTTCCTCCAGGGATTATGATTTAATTAATGTTGGATGAAGTATAATAGAACCAGCTGGAGGAAGAATTCAACCAATAGATGGAACCCAAAAAGGAGTTAGTGCATCCCTCATGATGGTAGGTGCACAGTTCATATGCAAGTCAGTGGAAATTTAAGGGAAACTCAAAGGAGTTTTAAAAAAATGAGTGGGAATTCTGCAGATAATCCTGACTACTGTTTCAGTCCTGAGGTCCCTGTGCAAAAGGTATGTTCTGTTGCACAAAAGTTGCACTTTTAGGATAAATGTGCAGAAAACGGCAATTGAAACAGGAAAAATAGGATAAGAAGCAACTCAGATTGAATCTGTAAACATAACAAAAATATAGATTAAGCTTATGGATAACTGTAATTTTCACACCATTTCAAATGGAATAAGAAGGGCTGAGATATAATCTGTTCTTTTTTTTCTCGTACTTATTGTCCAAGTGATGTACAGAGAGCTTAAAGTTTCAAACGTTAGGCCTTGGGTACATTTCTTGTACCGTTTGTTACCTCCTCCCTCATTCCCCCTTCCTCCTCCCCCTTTCTCTCTCCCCCCATGAGTTGTGCAGTTGGTTTACACCAAACAGTTTTGCAAGTATTGCTTTTGTAGTTGTTTGTCTTTTTATCCTTCGTCTCTTGATTTTGGTATTCCCTTTCACTTTCTTAGTTCTAATACCTGTTTATACAATTTCCAATGTACTCAGATAAGATACAGTCACAACAGAAGATCACAAGAGCCTAATAGCTATGCCCCTATGAATGTATAAGATAATGCTAAGTCAAATGAACTCCATGTTATGGAAACGAGTGATATATCACTGTTGTAATTACTTTCAACATGCCATGTGAAACCATTGCATCTATCTATTGATGATCCTCTTGTACCCCCTTCCTGTGGTTGTACCTGCACTATCACTGTATAATCTGTTCTTATCCATGAATTTAAATATCTCCTAAATGTCATTTGAATGCTGGTCATTCATTTATTTACTGAGCAGTTAACACTAAGGCAAAAAACATCTTGTCTTCTCACACTTCCTATTTTAAGAAGCAGCTTGTGTTCAGTTATTAAGTCTTTATTTCATGGTATAATTGTAACAATATACCAGGAAATGAAATTTTAACGGAGGCTTTTATTCCTCAAGTGAAGCAATATGTGTCCATATAGATTCTTGCTCTAATTTGATCACCAAACATGAAATAGTCCCAGCTGCAAAAAGAAGTACCAGATGATCATGTCTTATGTGACTACTCCTTCACTCTGCTCTGTGTGTAAGTTCTTCCCAGAAGAGTCTTTCAAATCTGTGCTGTTAAGACATCAGTACTAAATTTTTGTTACAAATGGCTCTAGAATGTTGATGAAAGCATATTCAGAAACAGTTACCTTTTGTCCCAATGGTAACATGTAGAAATTAATTCATACTCTGACTTAGAGCTTTGCTCAGTATATTATGATTAGTGCATGTAATTCAGTAGCTACCTCATCAGAAATGTCAACTTTACACCCTTCTAAAACACACTAAATTGTACATAAAATGACGGTTTCAGTAAGTCTATGCGAGAAAAAGCTACTTAAACCTACAATTCAAAATAGCAAGTAAATATTTTCAGACATTTTATATACACTGTCATCTTCTGTATCTAAAAGTTACATAATTGTATTTTAATTCTGTTCCAATTAAGTCTCTTTATATCTCTTTTCTTTTTCATTTGGTGTATTCCTATGTGTACTATGTGTATGTGTACAGATACTTCATTTTTAATCATATTTTATAGTGACAAATTTAATATTTGTAACTTAGCTCATTTGATCATTCAAATGCAAAACTTCCTATATTATCTCATTTTATTTCATTGCGGCCCAGCATGCATTCAAAACTCCTTTAAATTTTATTAAGCAATTTTGCACATATAAATTTAATATTTATTATTCAGTACAACATTATGATAATCTCACTTAAGAGTTCTTTTAAAAAGAATAATCTCCTATACTCATTTTGAGGTTATTTTATTCATAATTTAAGAATAGTACACAATGTTATTCTGCTGCCTCTCACTTTTCTGTGTGTTTCATTTCAAATACTGCTGTTTCATATTCCCAGAATTTTTCTTTCTAGTGAATTTCATGCTAATGTTTTGATTCTTTTTTCCCAAGAATTCTTTTCACGTAGATATTGTTTGTAGTTTCCCAGTCCTGCCTCATAAACATATTGAAGTAGTCTAGTGTTTATCAAATTCTTTAACAATTTATCAATTCTTTAGCAAATTCCCTCATCTTTCCTCCTGATCTTTTCTGATGTCTTTCATGAAACAAAGACAAGACTCTCCTCCCATTTCTGACTCACTTGGCTTTGAATGTCTTCTCAAGAACAAGTAGGAATGATAGACTGATTTATGTGATTTTTTTTTTTTTGCCTTGGTGACTTATTTGCCATACAAATTCATTCCTGTTGTGTTCATTCATGATATTTCTAGCTCTTCTGGATTAGGCACTGGATCTCTTAATTTTCCTAGGTTTTAATTCTGAGTGTGTTGATTTACTGAGGAATATACTCAATAAATAAATATTTTATAGAAAGAAATTAAATTAAGATAACTAACTTTGTTTTATTAAACAAAACATAAAATAAGTTTTAAGTTTTGAATAGAAAGTGATTTGCAGAAGTCAGGTAGATAGTTTGGCACCTTTTCAAGTACCTCTACCATTGTGCACAATTCTGTAAACAATACCTGTCTCCTCTGAAAGGGTATTGAAAATTTCCAACAGGCTTTTTATCAGTAATTTTTCTCATTTGGCAGGAGATTAAAAGCTGCTAGAATTTCTCTGAATTTTGTCCCCACAAGTAAGTAAAGGTTTATATTCAATGGCTAACACAATGAATAATAGATATATCTAAGTCCGATACTGGGCTGGACTATTGGACTAGAATTTTCTAAAAACCCAATCCTATTTCCAAATTACATGTTCCTCACAAAACTATTGTCATTGTGGTTGGAGATCTGATTAAACTGACTTTCACAGAATGTTCTACATGAAGAAATGAGTGGAGAGAACATGAAAGAAAAAGAAGTGTAATGATCACAATCAATAAAAGCGACTACTAGTAGTTCTCTTGCTATTTCCCTAGAAAGTCCACATTCTGTTTTCCTATAGTAGTCCCAAAGATCCTAAACAATGCCCATATCTCATGCCTATAATCCCAGCTACTCAGGATGGTGAGGTCTAAGGACCCCAATTCAAAGCCAGCCTAGGCAGGAACATCTTTCAGACTTATTTTCAAATAATCACCATATACCTGGAAGTGGAACTGTGTTTCAAGTGGTAGAGTTCCAGCCTTGAGCAGAAAAGCTAGTTGACAGCAAGCAGGCGCTGAGTTCAGGATTCAGCACACACACACACACACACACACACACACACACACACACACACACACACACTAGTTCTGGGACTCCTAATAGGGTTTCCTGTGTGTTCTCAATATTTACTCATTTTGAATAGTGTCTAGCGTCTGTCATTTCCTTCTTTCCAGTTCCAGATGGCAACAATGACTCCTAATATTGACATTGCACAAAGCTGACTCCTGTATCACTAAAAGAATCACATCAGCTCCTGGGGCTCCATGAAGGCAACATCTGTGCATATGGAACTGGATGGATATCACTACTGAGATGGACTCATTTTGCATCTGGACTGAGGTCCCTAGTAATCCAGTCGTCTTCTCAGAGAGGTCTTGGTCATCCTTTCATGTAGAAAAAAGTGCTCTTTTGTTTCATCAATCATGATTATTAAGTATTTATGTTGTTCATTGCATAATGCCAGACATAACATAATGTATGGAATGATTGAATGGATGGAGAGCACCTACGTTTTATTAAGTATATTATTAGACTTGGTCACCAGGGATTATGAATCATTATCTGGAGCTGAATCCAGTAGACTGGTTCTTATAAGTGCTCTTATATGATTCTGCAGGTGATCTATCTAGGGACTGTGGGTTAAGAAACTCTGCTTCAGGAACAATAAATATGAGTCTTAGCCAGATTCTACACATGAATTGTGTTTTCCCTTTGGGGAAAATTTATTCAAAGGAAATCCAGAAGGTAAATGATGCATGGATTTATAGCAGATTATTTACATGTATCTATAACTAATTATAACATTTATCATACAAATGCCAATTTTGAATCACAGCACTATATTCAGGAAGTATTAACAACCCAGAGATCAGAGGGAAAGTTCTAGTCCTCATACTCTTGTATAATTATTTCTCGGCTCATTTTTATCTCAGTTGTAATGATGTCTAGGTTTTATTTTTATGACTAGACTGGCTAATCATGCTTTTAAAATGATTTTGCCCAAGTCAATGCTTTTTTTGTGAGTATATTTCACTTAGTCCATTTCACATCACTCTATCATATTTTGCATGAAACTCTATGTAGATAGGCTGATATTTTTATATCATATTCAGCAGAAGTCATGTAAATCATGTGGGTTAAAATAACTTGAACTTTCTGTCTATGGTCACCTTTACATATTTCTGGAGGGAACCCAGGTATTTTAAAGCATTTCTGCCCTACTAATTCTCTCAGCACAAAATGTGCATGCATTTGGCCCAGTTAGGAAGAGGTATGGTGGGGCTGACTATCATCAACATGTACGAGTTGTCCACAGACCGTACTGGAGTACCTAGGCTCCAGCAGCTATTTTTAGCAATCAGGTTACGACCACAAAATCATTGCAAGTTATTGACTGTACTCACAAAAATCTCTTTCCTGAAAGAGACTTCTTGGATTCTACTACTAAATCACTACTGGGAATTTCCTTTTTTTCTCTTAGCCTTATTATTATTTTTTTTTATTGTACAGAACAGTGGATTTCAACCTGACATTTTCACACAAACTTGTAATGAACTTGCGCACATTCTCCTTCCATTATATTCTTGTTTCTACATTCTCTCAAACAGAACCATTTGGGGCTGATGTCTCTTTTTATTATTACTATTCTCTTTCACTAGTTATACAATTTATTATTTTTAATTTTTTTCTTCATTGTCAATGCGAAGGACAGAGGGGTTACAGTTTCATACTAAGTCAGTGAGTACATTTTTTATCCAACTTGTTGTCTTTCTATTTTGGTATTCCCCTTCCCTTCCCTGGTTCTAATACCAGTATATACAGTATCCAGGGTACTAAGATCAGATACAGTGATCACAGGGGTAAAAACACGGGAAGACGAGAGAAAAAAAGAAAAAAAAATGTACGGTTTCACATGGCATGTTGAAAATAATGACAATGATATGTCACTTGTTACTATAACATGGAGTTCATTACACTTAGCATCATCTCAAAAATATTGTTTTGTCTTATTTTGGCTATCCTCAGAAACATGGGATCACATTGACTTTTGCATATGGCCTGTATACTCTTTTCACTTTTCCTGTCTCAAGATTTTACCCAAATCTCACCCTCCTCCCAGTACTCTTCACTGAAAAATATTTTTTATCTTTATTGTTCACTAGT
Organism: Perognathus longimembris pacificus; assembly: GCF_023159225.1. Lineage (NCBI taxonomy): Eukaryota > Metazoa > Chordata > Mammalia > Rodentia > Heteromyidae > Perognathus > Perognathus longimembris. Next base: position 19,066,802 of record NC_063172.1, read on the forward strand.
TTGTTTATTGAATATCCAAATGTCTTTTCCCCGTCTCCAGTTTTGCCTTCCATTTAGTTTATTTTTCATTTTCTGTCTGTTTCATATTTCTTTTGTTTTCAAAACAGCTTCTTCTGTGCTTAAACAGGAGAGCAAGTGGAATTGACTCCAGGAAGAGATTAGAATACAAAAGTGAAGTTTCCATTTCCCATAGCAGCATCTGACCCTTTGGTTGACCAGGATATGCTGCTACAGATCAACCCTCTGCTTGAGTACAAAACAAGAATGGAGCACAGTCCACCTTTTATCCTCTGAACCCATAATTGACTGTATAATTAGATAGTTCTGTATAGGTCAGTGAAAGATGGCATATCTCTATGGACAGTGTAGGGAAAGATCACAGCAGTGAAAAAATTGTCTTTTCTCCAGTGGCATTACTGGCTGTCCTTGAATTATAGAGTAGGGATGAGTAGAGAGTTAAAGATGACAAAATATGAAAGACAGATATGTAAAAGCTTACCAAAAAAATTCTAGATGTATTTCAGAGGGGCTTGAAGAAAAAATAAGGAATTTCTTCTAAAGAGGCTGGTGTGATCTACTTTCTGAGATGTATTTGGAATTAAATGAATGTAAACATGATTGTACAGGTGAGCACTGTAATAAATCTATATATCTCCTACTCCTCATTTTTATTCATGCTCGATGACTTTAGTAGAATCTATTAAATACTAAATATTTATAAAATACGTTAAAATAGTTAAATCAATAATTCTTTTTATGGTGTTAAGTTGCTCGGTCAGCTCCTTAATGTATTGGCTGACAATCAGGGGCATTGCCTTTACTTAAAAATGTATAATATATACTGTATCGCTTTGGTTTCATTTATATGAAAACATGTACTCATCTTTACATATATATGCATATATATATAAAACATTTTTTCTCAATTCTCCAAAGCATATGGTTAATACTTCTCAAATAGTTTTCTGAAGATCTCTAGAGTTCAGCAAAAATATAGCAATGGCAAGGGCATGGAACCCCAGGAAACAGAGCTAATTTGTGCTTCCTCTTCCCTACCTCAATCAGATTATGTCTATTTTTGCTCTTCTATATATTAGATCTCCAAATAGTATTTCACTTGAAAAAGAGGATCTCCTGATATAATCAATGGAACATTTTAGAAAGTGAAATTCATCCATCTATTGACAGGATTCTGGAGTGAATATCGAACGTATTCATTTTCCTGAGATTCTACTGCACAATATGTAACCCCCTTTCCCTACCACCAGCTTGACAGCACCAAGTCTTCCATAAGGGCTTTCCTGTGAACACAGAGTTTTAGCAGTGTTCCTAGGGAGCTGGGAATCTAAAGCTTGCATGTGAAAAAACTGCATTCTCTCACAACTCACTGAAGCCACTGAATTAATTTGGTTACTTCTGAAGAGAGGTGACTCCATAAAATATTAACCAGATCTAGCTTCAGGGATAGAGGCCTAATTCCTGCTGTGTCATCAGCACTTCTGAGACCAAAACTTTGCAAGAGCTGGAAAGTTTCCTTCTTTACATTTTCTCTGCTAGTGTCAGTATTATTCTTTCTGACCTTTCCTTTTGCATGTGAAGTAAACTTGCAATAAAAATTACTGAACTACCTCAAATTCAACAGGATTATTTTTTAAAGATAGTACCTTACTTTTTTATTATGATAACTTCAGGTGATTAGGAAGTTATTGTAATTATCATTAATCTTACTAAAGCATGTTATCCATGTTAACTTGTTGAAATACTTCTTCTGAACTACATTTTCTGGTAACCACATTCAGAATGTTGTTCAATCATTTATGTAGTTTGCTATTGGTGTTAAGTTTTAATAAAGTCTTTTTAATGTTGTAAAGTGGGAACATGGAGATGCCACATGTTGAGATTTAAAAGATATGCATAATTTTAGCAGTAGATCTATATCTCACAAACATACATCATGAATTATAAATTGTTTTTTTCCCCCATAGAACTACTACCTGATCCCAGGGCCTCCTGCTCACTTGGTTTTCTTGCTCACAACTGATGCTCTACCCCTGGAGCCCTGCCTCTAACTTGGCTTTTTTCTGATTAATCAGACATTAAGTTGAAAATGTTCTCAAATTAAATAAGATAAACAGGAAAGTGTATACTCATGTATATTTTGTTTTTCTCTTATAGAATTACTTTTTACTATTGAAAGATTTGATATAAAATATTTAAAATTCTATTGTATTTACTTTAGAGATAAATTTGCATCAGATCACTTTTGGGTTACATGAGAAGGAAACATTAATCATGGTGAGCTTTGCAGGTCAATCTAACAAGTTCTAGGTTTTATTCTCAGTGAGATGGGAAGCCCTTTAAAGGATTTGGTGCAAATGAATGGTCATTTAAGTCTTCAAAGCCTTTCCCTGGTTACTCAGAGGAGAATAAACTGTGTAAACACATATATGGCATCTACAAAGTGGTAATTATGGTTATGCATGATGTTATTTAAGCTAGTAAAAGAGAGAAAGGAAACAGGGCAAAGGGGGGTGGCTATTAAAATCAATAGAGCTCTTGGTGTGGATAAAGGACTTTTAGAACTGATGTACTAGAAGCAATGAATACAAAATTTGGGGGATAATGATCACAAAATGAGACTTTCAAAATGAGATGATGACTTTCCTATTTTTAAAGTTGACATTCGACTGAGCAAAAGTAATTGTTGAAGACTCTGACATCAGAATGTTGTGAAGTCCTTAATATATTGCAGTCACCAAGAAATAAGAAAGACCTTGCATCATGTTAGACGACTAAGCAGTAAAACAATGTGAACCAAAGGGAAAGTTTTGGAAATAAATGCATTGTAAACTGAAGAGTGGGAAAAGATACAATCATATGACAGGAGATTCATGGTGAAATTTATGGTTAATTGTATACAAAATGGAAGAAAATGGTTTGTAAAAGCAATGAGAAAATAACAGGATCCTCTACTTCTCACTTCTATTTAAAGGGGGGAAAATGTTCCAGTGATTAGCTTTTTCTTTTATCTTAGACTGAAATGTAGGTAATGAGCATATTTGTCTCTGTTTTGACTATATAAAGAGGAGATATGACAACCTGAAGTGGGGATATTGGAAATTAAGAAAATGCAAATAGGAAAGATGCATGCTTAGAAAATACAGGATTGGAACAGAGATGAAAAGAAGCTACAGGTGAATTTTAGTTTTTAACTTAGACAGTTGTAAAGCCATTAGAATAAAAAAAATACCAAAGTAAAACTAATTAAGAGGAATAATACAGTTAAATTTTAAATTTTTATATATAAAATATCACTAGACGTCAGTTTGATAATAAAAATTTGAGAAAAAAAAATATCACTAGAAATGTAATAGCTAGAACTGGGCACAAAGCACATGTCTGTAAGCCTAGTGCTTCAGAACTTGAAGCAGGAAGAGAGAGAGAGAGAGATTCTCTCTCACAAAGAAATAAAACAACTGAATAGAGAGAAAGAAACACAGAAAGAAAGAAGACGAGCGAAATATGAAGTAGATAGTTCCAAAAATCAAGGGGAGGACTAGAATGTTGAATCCCTACTGACACATGGGTATATCATAGAAAGTTTCTATGGATAGGAGGAATAGATTAAAATCCATTAAACTTTTTTCTACTCAAGTAATTCTGCATTCAACTTCAGTCATAGATTTAACCTGAAAGAGTATTATAGTTATCTCTATTCTAAGTCAATCTCTATTTTTCCCATGATTTGCATACACACAATCCACCATGATAAATGGCTACCTCGTGTGCAAAATCTCCTTGTTGGACACATTTAGAATTATGATATAACGGATGGGCCCTATTGATCTGTCCTCATATCAATATAAGTGTCAACAGTAATGAAAGAGACCCCAAAAGAAAGTTTTGGAAGAGACTTTTAGCTCAAATATGCAAATATTTGGCTTATAGATCAAATATACCCATGTAGACAGAAACTCTAGGTAGGCAATTTTAGCACCTGAAATTAAATAGGAAAGATACTTCATAAATCTGTTGTTCTTGATCTTCAATATGTATTAAAGGTATTCAAACAATTGAACTTAAAAAATCTCTTCTTATTGTAAAGACTATTACAGCTATACAGTTTTAGTAAAGCAGTTTAATTTGCTCAAGATTGTATGTAATGTATTGTATTGTAATGTCAGTGTGGTCATGGCCAAGAAATAAAACATTTTTATGCAGGTGGGCTCATAATATGACCCACTACAGAATGTTATATTTACTAATTTACTTTACTTGACTGTATTAGATGTAAGTACAATTCTTTATCATATCTACTATTATTTTTGCTCCATTACTTAACCATATTTATTGATTGGGCCATTCTTGTTTGCAGAACTTCTTTGTAGTTACTCTGTACAACAAAAAAGACAAGCAAGACCTATCATTTCTCTAAGAATGATGTGGTTTTCTAAGACAGGATAAAAAAAAACCATTCCGAAAATGAATTGTATTCTGTCTAAGAATATGTGAATTATTGAAAATTAAACAATGTACTTATGTTCAGTGCAAATATCAGATGGATATGGTCATGGAAGTGTACTAGTTTTCTCTAAAAGTTCAGAAAGAAATTAAAATATCAATAGAAAAATAGAAAAGTAGAAAATATCAATAGAAAGTAGAAAAATATCAATACAAATGGTTCTGAGACAAAAAGAACTAAATGTCTAATAAAGAAAAACCCGACTGTTATTTCTCTGTGATACATTAGAATTGTGAAAAAATGTTTTAAACCAAATATTTTGGAAGAGCTTGGGAAAATAAAAAAAGTCTAAGCCTATTGTAATAATTAGACTTCTGTTCTTTTAGATTCTGGGGAAAAAACACAACTGTACTTATTCTTCAAGCTTATTCATCCGTTTTCTTTCTTAGCTTTTTTAAGGGATGTTGCAAAGTTAAATGCCGGAGGAGTGGGTTAGTGTTTATAATTCTTTTCATGTGATGTAGCCAGTGTTTAGTATGCATATGCAAATTCAGTGTTAGAATAGTAATTATTGAACAAAATGGAATTATTTATACATTTCTAATCAACATATTTCCCCAAAAAAATTAGTAGCTAAAAGCAGTAAAGTTTTATTAGATCAGAATTTTTAAAGTCAGTATTTGGGGAGAAGCAAAGCCAGATGGTCTGGCTCGGGGTCTTTCCTAAGGTTTGACTCAACATGTTGGCCAGGTCCACAGTCAACTGAAGACCTGCCTGGGGCTGGTGGATTTGCTTCCAAAGTGGCTCACTCACACAGCTCTTGGCAGGAGGTGTCCGTTACCAGCTAGCTGTTGCCAGAAGACCTCAGCTCCTTGCTGAATGTTCTAGCAGTCTTCATTCCTCATTGGAGGATCACTTGGGTATATTTCGTGATATGGCAACCGGTTTCCCAGAGAAAATGATCTCTGAGAGCAAAGGGGAAGTCACTGTAATTTATTCTCTATCCTGTGGGTTATGTATGTCATTATTATTCCATGTAGAAGAGGACTACACATTCACATTAATCCTAAGGGGTAGACTCATTTTGGAACTGTCATATAAAAGCTCTCACAGAAACAGCCAGAAAAAAAAAAACAAAACCCACACTCAGGCACACAATGCTCTCTGGTAAACAAGCATGCTTTGTTTTATGAGCTGTTAATTAGAAAGCCTCCTTTTTAGTGGAGGATGAACAGGTATGGAGAATGGAGAGGTTTTTTCTGAATAGTTACTTATTTATTGTCAAAGTGATGTACAGAGGGGTTACAGTTCCATATGTAAGGCAGTGGGTACATTTCTTGTACAATTTGTTACCTCCTCCCTCATTCCCCCCTCCCCCCTGCCCCTTCCCTTCTACCCACATGAGTTGTTCAGTTGGTTTACACCAAATGGTTTTGTAAGTATTGCGTTTGGAGTCATTTGTCTTTTTATCCTTTCTCTCTTGATTTTGATATTCCCTTTCCCTTTCCTAGTTCTAATACCAGTATATACACTATCCAGGGTACTCAGATGAGATACGGGGACAACCACAGGCAGGGGATACAAGAGGATCATCAACCAAAAACAAACAAAAAAGCTACGGTTTCACAAGCATGTTGAAAGTAATTACAACAGTGATATAACACTCCTTTCAATCATGGAGTTCATTTCATTTAACATCATCTTATGTGTTCATAAGGACATAGCTATTGGGCTCTTGTGATCCTCTACTGTGACTAGCCTAAACCTGTATTAATTATTATCTATGAGGGAAAGCATAGAGTCCATATTTCTTTGGGTCCGGCTCACTTACTTAGTATAATTTTTTCAAGTCCTTCCATTTCCTTATGAATTAGGCAATGTCATTCTTTCTGATAGAGCATAATATTCCATTGTGTATATGTACCACATTTTCCTGATCCATTCATCTACTGAGGGGCATCTGGGTTGGTTCATATTTTAGCAATCAGAAATTGTGCTGCGATGAACAATGATGTGCTGGTGGCTTTAGTGTGTTCTTGTTTGTGGTCTTCTGGATAGATACCCAAAAGTGGGGCTGCTGGGTCATAGGGGAGTTCTATGTTTAGCCTTCTGAGGAATCTCCATACCACTTTCCAGATTGGCTGAACCAGTATACATTCCCACCAACAATGTAGTAGGGTTTCCTTTTGGCCACATTCCCTTCAGCATTTGTTATTGTTAGTTTTCCTGAAAATGGACATTCTTATTGGGGTGAGGTGAAAGAGAGGGTTTTCTTTTGTTGTTTTTTTTTCCATTTTCTATCAGAAATAACAATTGTTTATGTAAATGAATGCCATTAAATGCAATTCATATTCTGATTTTATAGCAAAAATATTGAATACATAGTTGCTCTAGTTTCTTCCTAAAACTTTCCTCATAGAACCAAGTGTTAAGGGCTATGTCCCCAAGTTGGTGCTCATGAGAGTTATTAGAACCTTGACGAGAAAGAGCAGAGTGGAAGTTAGGTCACTGGGTGCATATTGATAATTTTGTCTGGCCAATAATGTTATTACACATATGTCAATGGCCCTTGGCAAGAAGAAGAACAAGAAGAAGAAGAAAAACGTTTTACACACCTGCAAGCATGATAGTCTCTTCCTGACCTCTCCCTTTCTTTCTTCTTCTCTTCTGGCAATGAGCTGGATGGATTTGTTCCTAACACATTCCTCCCATGACCCTCTGGGCTTAACCTTTTCCTCATCTGCCCTTTTAGAGGCTGACAAGTAGTTGATTTGCCTAATTTTACAGAAAGAAACCTCCAGAACTGGGAATCACACTGACTCTGTTTTTTTGTAAGTTGATTCTGTCAGGTGTTCTTGCAGTAATGGAAAGCAAGCATAATGTTCATCACAATTATGTATTTCCTGATTGCTTACGTACCTATGGCAATGTCAGTCTATATACTAAACATACACCTACTTATTCTTTTTAAGTATGAAAAGGTGTTTCATAACTTTCTCCCCAATGCTTCAGTGATATTGTGACACATACCCCATGTGATCATCATTCCACATGAAAAAGAGTTCAAGAGAAAATAAAATGTGTTAAAAAGTCAGAGTATTGGTCAGAATGTTAGATGTAAAGGAGAAAGTATGCAAGGGGTATGAATTATTGTACTGTATTTTCCTTTCCACATACCAACAGCCTACCTCTATTAGAGCCATCTCACCTTCATGCCACTTGGTGATAGAATTGGGCTAACACATCTGACCATCTACTACCATCTCTATCTAATATCCTGACAATATTAATATTTCTGTTAATCCTATTGTGTCAGGAAAGGAGAAATTTTGCATGCAAATAGAGCTCTTAAACCTATTGTAGACTAATACATTCAGGGATGATAAATCCATTAGGCTTGAATAGCTATTTGTGAATAGCTGATATATACCATATCTGTGCCAGAGTATATTATTTCATGCTTTATAGGCAACAAGAGAAGATGAAAAAAATTTTTCAGTAATATCTCATTTTTTACTCAACCTATAATAAGGAAATTAAAGGAAAAAGAGAGTGTGTTTTGGGCTAAATTTTGTTCAGAATTTTCTCTTCCTATTAATAAGAGTAAAATTTAAAATTCACTAAATAACCCCAAATTATCCACCCTCCACATTTAAATTATCTATCTTTTATGAGTGAGATCCCTTCTTTGTTTTAGAAAGCAGAAAAGGCACTGGTGTTATCTGGATGCTTTCATATTTCCATATGTCACATGTAGAAACTTTATTTTTTTCACTGAACAAATAGAATCATGGTTAACATACTTCAGATCCTTGCATGTGTTTATAAAAGTCTTGAAAGAATGGACCCACATTCAAATATAATTACTTGATTAAAAAAATCACTTCACAAAATCCTAGAATTGTTAAATACAATTTATTTTCTTGGCAAAAGTGAATCTCAAAGAGAATTTTACACCTTCTTTTTCTTTCTTTCTTTTTGGCCAGTCCTGGGCCTTGGACTCAGGGCCTGAGCACTGTCCCTGGCTTCTTTTTGCTCAAGGCTAGCACTCTGCCACTTGAGCCACAGCGCCACTTCTGGCCGTTTTCTGTATATGTGGTGCTGGGGAATCGAACCCAGGGCCTCATGTATACGAGGCAGGCTCTCTTGCCACTAGGTCATATCCCCAGCCCTTTATGCCTTCTTTTTATGTTAACTTTTCTCTAACTAGAAACATCTAGAAAAAAAGCTAGCTTGTTTCATCGTTCAGTTTATATTTCTCTCCTATTCTCTAAATAGAGTTATTGATTTTATTGTGCATCTTCCTCACTTTACTTCTCTTAAACCAGCAAAACACATTGCCTTGGAATGATAGCATCTGTACAATGTGTAGTCGTCCTTATAATGCCACATGGAGGGAGGAAAATGGATGTGATTGATTTGAGAGGGTGGGTGGATACAGATTCCTGACTTTATTTTAAATACATAAATATAGTTTCCCCAAATTAAAAGGAAAAAATTACTTGTAATGGAACATTTACTATGAGTCTTATTAGGGAAGTGGGCGTTGATGGATGTGTGTTAATGTGATTTCTAATTGTTCATAATTATTTGTTATGAACTTTATAGCTTGGCAAAATGTAGGACTGAAAATAATCAAGAATGAAGTGATTCATGGTGTCTCCTATAATAGAAAAGCACCTCATATTTCAAAATTAAGATAACTGAGGAACCATATGTGCTTTGGAAGCCTTTAATGAATATTTGAGAGCCTAACACAGAATTTGGACACCCAAATAAGGCAAGTATTAATTCTGGGACCAGGAGTGTATTCTTTTAGCCTTTGATTGCTGACAAGTTTTGGGATAGATTTTCATGCACAACCAGACTATAAATGGGTCGTAGGCACTCCCCTGAGCAGTTCCTTTTTCAGATATATTTAGAAAGATCCTGAATCTCTTCCTGAGTGAGCATCAGTAAAACTGGGAATCATTCCAAGAGAGTACAGAGGGATTTACCCAAGTCAGAATTTCTGTTGCACTCAGAATGTCGGATAAGTACTTGGACTGAGAACATCGCTGCCAGTGGACTTGCTGCTGTCTGTAGTAAATTCTGTATTTATAGGCTATCTGTGAACACTTTATAACCTCAGGTCAGAGACTAGTCCGCCAGCATCTCTTGCATATAACAGTGTTACTGAAACAACTAACTGGCTTTGCTATTTCTTCCACAGTTGAACGCCCTGAGTGTGGCCATCTTTATAGATAGATGGGAAAGAAAAGATAATCAGAATAACAAAATAAGAGTTTCTAACTAAATTTGTGACTAAAATTCAAAAGAAACAAAAAAGTATGTTTATGCTAGTTATGCAGTTAGGAATGAATAAATGTATTATAACAACAGATAGATGAAGAAAGGAAAATGGATGGGAGGAAGAATTAAAATTATGAAAATCCACATTAAAGTTCATAGTTTATGCTTTGGTTCAAAGGTATGTACCTACTCATTTATACGATTATTTTCTATTAACAGGTCTCATATTGATTCCATATATTATTTTTAATCAAATACATTTTTATTACAAGAATAATTGCTGAATATAGTAGCACACTGGAGGGTGAGGCAGGAGAATATTTTTACTTTAAAATGATTCCTATAAGCAAAAGAAAACACAGTAAAGTAGGTTCAGATTATACAGCACAACCACAAAAGCAAAATGAAACTAACCAGTGAATTTTTTTTAAAATAACAACAACAACAACAACAACAAAAAACGGTTCTGGAATACACAGCAAGACTATTTAAAGGAAATAAAGCATATAATGAATTTTAATTCTAGACTTGAGACTTAATGGCTCTCTTAGAGATTAAATCTTGTTAATTTAATTTTTGACAATCTTAGGCTTGTTAAATGGCTTTGTTTAATAAAAGTCAATCAAATATCAAGGGTAATTATGACCACAATGAAATAAACACTGAATTTCCCAGGACTGTGGATGAGAGATCTTTGTTATACACCCATTTACCTGGAGTGTTCAACATCTGTGTGGAAGTACACACAATTCTTGTTCCCATTCAGGTGGGTAGCTGAGGATAAAGTTTTAAGAGGAGAATATGATGAAACACAACAGGCATGACTGATATGAAAGGAGTTAACATTTCTTTAGAATTTCCAATGCACAAGGAATTATCATGTATTTTTGAATATCTTTACTCTTTCATCTTTCTAGCAACTATGGAGTCAATGGCATTATCATTATAGGGAAGGAATAGAAATTGCTAAGATCATGTATTAAATGTAATGATGGAGTAAGAATTTGAGTGCAAGGCGTCTTTATTCAGTACCCTTTTCCCCTTACTTTGTTCTGTTTCAGTAGAAGGACTCAAATGAGTCATTCTATTTATTCTTTCATTGTGTCCATTCTTTTTATTATATTTCTTTCTCTCCTTAATCCATATAAGCAAGACTTGATAGTTTTCAGATGGAATTTAAGTAACATTTTTCAAAGAAGCATTGTTTTTACTCTGTACTTTATTTTCATGTCAATGAATGTGAAGAAATGATCAGGACTTTGTTTTATAGTATCACTTCTGTATCATTTTTTGAAATGTTAGTTATCTAGGGAAGCGTGGATGTTAATTTTTGTTTACCTTGGTGTGTCTTGTTCAGTGCATTGAACAGATGTATTCTTGAAGTTTTGTTTCTGGGTGAATGACCAAACACTGCTGAACGTCTACATTTAAATGAAGTATAGAATTAATACTATAAACTTTTATCAACCCCCCCAAAGCATAACTTTGCACTTAGTTTCAATGAACTAAAAGTTGACCCATTTAAAAGAGTACTTAAATAATTTATGTTCCTATTTTTGCTTCTCTGTGGTATACATAAAAGCTTATGACTACCTTCTGTCTTAATTTTTCTATGATTAAAAAATTTTAAAAATTCAAAGCTTAAACCAATTTTATTAGCAAGCTTTAACATTTAGTGCGAATCAAACTGGTTGGAACCAGTAATTTTCCATTCATTGGTTAAATTCTCTGTGAATATTTCCTTTCATAATGAAACTATTTCAACTTAATGAAGTGTTAGTTACTGGAACAAAAATTATAGCCTCAAACGAATTAATAGTTCCACCAAATTGTGCCCATTGCACCACAGAGCTATTGGTAGTAAATGGACAGGAGAAGCTTTAAATAGGCCACTGGTGAGGCTGGGGAGAGGGCTCTAGACTGTCCGTCATCTCAGTGATGTTGAAATACACGGCAAAGACAGGTTTTAAAGTTGAAACAATGCAAAGCAGAAAACGTTTAAGAACGGATTTTCCTTTCACAAAATCTTAAAGTCGATTATTTATAAAAAAAAAAAAAAGCTTGGCCAGTTTATTAAAAGTTATAATGTGATGATCATATTTAATTTCAACTCCACAGTGGCTCTGCTGAGAAAGCCTACATTCAGACATGTGGTTAATGCTTGATTTCTTTTTCTTTCTTAAGAAACATACTGGATTCCGTAGCTCTCTCTGCTCTCTGCTTGAGTTGGCTTGGAATTCATTTTTTTTTTTCTGGCAGAGAAAATAATATCTCCACTTGTTGATATGCTAGGGGAAACAGAACTTATTTTCTTTCTTTCTATCAGTGAAAAATAGGAAAATGCTATTTTTCTCTGATCCAAAAAAAGGACACCTATAATTTTCTGTTGAAAATTCCAAAATCAGCATTTGCTGAGATGCATTTACAGAATATAATAAAATGTAGACTTATGGATATATGTTCTATTTCCCCTAGCATATCAACAAAATTAACTTACAGATGAAGGAACAGCTCAATTTATAAATATACTTTATACAAATTTAAATTTGCTTATATCTGCTTACATACTTCAGGTAGGATTTATGAACAATACAGTCTTGGAAGTAGATTGTAAGAATGTACTTTAAATATTTGACTTCTATCATTCATGTTTTATTTCACATGCATTTCTAAATAGAGCAAATGTTAGAAGTAGTGTATTGAATTAAAATATTTTACCATTAATAATGAAATGTTAGCTTATGAACTATTTTCTTATTAATAAGCCAAATATATATTAATATTAAGTTGAATATTTTCTTGGTAAAACAGCAATTATTCTCATTTGACTCTATAATTCTAGGATTCTGAAAATATTTATTATTTATCTTCTACAGAAGGAAAAAGAAGTGTTGTCCTTTAGGAATAAAACACAATGTTATTAATACTCTTAGTACAAAAATTCTAGTCAACTTGCATTTAAAAACATTCATTTGATGAGTGAAGTAATATATTCATTGTCCTTCTTTTAGTTAATAGTAAAATTTTGACTGGAATTTATTGCGATGAGACAGTGCTTGCTTTGTACATTCAAGACACTTTTATTTTCACCACCAGAAAAAAGGAAAAACATTGATAAATTTTATGCATACATATATACAGAAAGTGTATAAACACTCTGTTATACAGTAGTTAATTTGACACCTGAATATATTGACTTAATTTTTTTCATTGCTAATAACTAAACTCTTGCAAAGATAAACCATATTTTTAGATCTTGCATTCATATTCTTATTATTAATATAACAGTATGAACTTTTATTTTATCATTCAATTTTCCTTGGAGTTGAATGAGAAATCAAGATAATTCCTTCTAATTTGGTTTTCCATTGTCTTTTCTGTTTTGATATTGTGTTCTTTAATACAGTAATAGTCCTCTGGCTGTTTTGTTGTTATTATTATTTTGTTCTATTTTGTTTTGGTAGAAACTTAGTCTTCTTAGTTTTTAATTTATGGTATTTACAGATTTCTCATCATTTTAATTAAAAGTTACTATAAAACTGTGGCCTGTATTTATCTTCAAGTAAAACCTAACTTTATCAAGTCTATTTGTAAATTTTAGGATAGACATATCATTCAATTAGTTTGAGACTGGTCATAGTTGGAAAGTGTAAATTCCATATATTATTAATAATCCTTTTATTTTACCTTTGTAGGTATTCTAGCTAGCACTATAAATATAGTACTAATATAGATCTATGTTTCTATCTTAGACAAAATTTCCAGAATTTTCCACATAATTCTATATGGCATACTTTTCAGTTGATTGTTTAATTTCCTCTGAAGATTTTTATTGTCAATAATAACACTTACTTCTACTTACTTTAAATAATTTATTTACCTTATTTCCTAATGCAAAAATAAGTTTTGTAGAATAATTGCTATCTACCTTTGTTCTCTGGCCTTTGAAATTCTATTAAGATACATAATTGATTTCCAACTGTATAGAACTTCCCAGGCCATATGCCTTTGGATCATGGAAAGTATTGAGGTATTGAGACTCAGGCAAAGAACCCACACACATGCTTTCAGAAGACAAAGCACTGTGAAAGGAGCATCACTCCTCAGTGTATATTGATTACCTGGGGATGCTCACATTTTACAATTTGGCAACTTTGAGAGACTTAATAGTCTTAGGATGTGATTTTTTTACTTTCCAATTATTTTAAGAGACTAGAAACATCAAAAAATATAATATAAAATTAAAATTTTCTTTGAAGGTAGCTATATAAAATTCACAATACTGTTTAAATTAGTGACACTATGTAAAATATATAATTCAGACTGGTTTTTATTAAAAATATTTCCTAGTTACATATGTGAGATAAGAATGAGTAAATTTCTTTTTAGAGAATGAGGAATTTCATGAATTATGATAGTAAATTATTATGATAGAAGTCACAAATGAGAATAAAATACAAAGAATTTAAAGATTAGAATAAAAATAATGAGGGGCTGGGGATATGGCCTAGTGGCATGAGTGCTTATGTACAAAGAAGCCCTGGGTTCAATTCCCCAGCACCACATATACAGAAAATGGCCAGAAGTGGTGCTGTGGGTCAAGTGGCAGAGTGCTAGCCTTGAGCAAAAAGAAGCCAGGGACAGTGCTCAGGCCCGAAGTCCAAGCCCCAGGACTGGCAAATAAAAAAAAAATTAGTCCTGAATTTAATCAAGAGAAATGACTATGAGTTCACACAGGGTTGGTATGGTAAGGCAAAAATTTATCGTCATTTATGGAGAGTGCAATAGATGCTTTGACAAAATGCAAAAGAAACAGGGTGAGAGGTAATATGAATTTTATGGAAACATAGGACAGTCACAAATAAGGAGGAAAATTAGGAGGAAAAGAGTAAATGAAAATATTCTTGTACTGTGTATTTTGTACATGAAATCTCAGAATGGAAAGATAAAAGGAAAATGAGCATTGAGGGCACTTTGGAAATGTGAACAGTAGGGTCTCTTGTCTATGTCTGAAGGTGTAAATCACATGTAGTCCTTTTACAAATCTCATTGCAGCAAAACCTCATAGGAGTTTAACTTTCTACCATTTAGACATTGCAGGCTGAGCCTTGAAGACACACTTGGCAAAGGTAAAACTTAAATGTGAAAAATCTAAAGAAGAAAAAAAAATCCTAGGTCTTCCTTTCAAAACATTTTCCATCTCCTTGATATTCTTATGCCAAGAAAAAGTACTAGCCTTGGGAGATTTTATTTTATGTGTTAAAACTTTGGCAAGGATTACTGACAAAGGGATTGAGTGGGTGTTCACTCTGAATTGAAATTACGACTGGTGCAAGACCTGAGAGGTTAGCCTTTGGTCTATTGAAGATGTTCTGAGATCCTAAAAACAAGAGAAACATATCGTAGACAAGGGTAAATTCTCAGTGGATGGGTGTGGAGAAAAGCTAAGGGAATTCAAACATTTTACTGTTCCTTCCCCACTAGGGTGCTGTAAGATGTGGTAGGAAGTCATAAATACTCTGTAAAAAGGTAAAAATATTGGGATCTAACATGAAATGCAGACTGAAGTTACCCTTTCCTATCATTTGAATGTTCCTGTCTGTAAATCACTTTCTTCTTTTAAGTACAAATTTCTTATATTTATGGAAGAATATTTTCCCACACTTTTCTTCTACTTTTATCTAAAATTGTCTGAATAGTTTTCAACTTCTGCTTTTTCTACAAAAAATCATTATCAAATAATAACTATCTGTAAAGAATATCTCTTCTAGGTTAAGAAATCCCCCTTTTTTTATAATATATCATAAATCATGAATGACTGTGATAAAGAGTATATCAGTCCTAGGTTAAGAAATCCCATTGTTTATTCTTTTGTAATATATCACAAAACCTACATTAATGTTATAACTGGTCAAAATATTGATATTCTTGAAGATGAATTAAAGGTTTAGGATTCTTATTGGCCAACTCCAATTTTTCTTTTCTCTTTCCTCCTTTCCCTTCTCCTTCCTTCTCTTTCCTTCCCTTCCTCTCTCCTTCCCTTCTCTCTCTCTTCTCCCTTCCCTTTCCTTCCCTTTCCTTTCTCATCCTTTCTCTTCCCTTCCCTTCATTTTTGCTTCCCTCTCCCTGCTTCCCCCCTTTTTTTTCCTTTCCTTTCCATTCCCTTTCTTCCTTTCCCTCATTTTATATCTTTTTCTTTCTCCTCCTTTCTTTCTCTCTTTTTGTTTCAGAAGCAGCCTAGTTGCAACATGACCAAATTCGAAACCTATTCAGGTGCATACTATTTAAAAAATAGTTACATGGGCTGGGAATATGGCCTGGTGGCAAGAGCACTTGCCTCCTACACATGAAGTTCTTGGTTCGATTCCCCAGCACCACATATATGGAAAACGGCCAGAAGGGGCGTTGTGGCTCAGGTGGCAGAGTGCTAGCCTTGAGCAGGAAGAAGCCAGGGACAGTGCTCAGGCCCTGAGTCCAAGGCCCAGGACTGGCCAAAAACTAAAAAATAAAATAAAAATAAAAATACAAAATAGTTACAGACTTATGTTAACATTTATTTTTCTGCCTACAAATATGATTACTGTAATAATTCTAATAAATGACACAAAATATCTTTGGTTTCCTATAGAAACAGACAATTAAGTGTTAGCAATGTCAGTGTGTCCACCTTGTCAGTGCTTAATGGATTTTAATAATGCCTACAGGGTCTACAGAAAGACTACTTACTCCATCCTCCATCCTGCTTTTGGGTCTTAATGTGACTATGTATTGTTTCAGTGATTGAGTTTTCTGCAGTTTGTATGGTTTTTGTTTAATAATATAGAAGCCAAGATGATTTTGTATAAAAAAGGAACATATCAAAGGAATATTTAGGAAATATTACTCTACCACCAAAAGAAGTGTCCTGGAAGTTGCCTGAGAATGTTCAAAATGATTACTGATGTTACATTTCATAGCATGCTTTAGCTATTGAAGAAAGAAATATTGGATACGAAACAAAAGTTAAATTTGGGCCTGTCTCAATGATCACTAACCATGTAGAATGAAGGAAGTATCTGTATAGAAAATATCTATATTTTGTTACTGAGATCCAACGAGTGCTGGTGACAAAGGAAGAACAAAATTCCTGCAGTTTCCTGTGTGATTTTTTTAAATAAATTTCAAACCATCTGTAAAGAGTCAATATATTTGTATTCCACTAGAAAAAGTCAAATTACATCTGAGTATGCAAGCTGGAAATAATCATTTCTAGGAAGATGAAAATAATGGCTGTTACTTTCACTTGATGTGATTATGACTTTCCTACTACTATTAAAAGCTAGGTGCACCTCTAAATTGATACATATCTCCTAAAATAAGATTGAGTGGAGACATCTGCTTTCAAAGTCATATCCATTTTGCTAGAAGGCTGAGTCTTTTATCATCTGTTTCATTCCCACTGAAACACATATGCTGGCTGGGGACCAATCCAGTAACTAGGAGAAGATGCTCATTTTCTCTGGATCTGTTTGGTTTTGCATTTGTTGGAGTGGTGGTCTATCCAGACACCTCCATTTACCTTAGCTGCCACAGTATTTTCATCTTAAATTCACAAGTTAAGTGGTTGAACACTTTTTTATTCGTGCATTTATTTGTGTAAATCTTTACCATAGAATTCATTGTCTTGTGACTTCTCTAAAAAATGAACATCAGCTGACTCAGTTGCTGATGATGTAAAGATTTTGCCTTTTATCAGGAAGATATTCATTTTACATCCTGGGCACATTAATCAAAAGTGATTCCCCAAACTTCTGAAACCTTGTCTTAGTGTTTGGTGGTTGAAGGAACAAGTCTAATTCTCTTTACGACTGTCTTCAGTTTCCTTACATCCCTTAGCTACAAACAATAATATGTTTCCTCAGTTACTTAGGGAGAAAAATGAAGGGAAACATTACCAAGATAGTTTGATGAAGGGCTGTCTGTGCACTAGAATAAGAAGAAAAGGACTTAGGGGATGCTTGAGTAGATTCTGGGAAGGAGTAGCATTCTGAAGTCATTGTAGAAATAAGCCTACTTGCCTTAGGGTAAAGAAAAATACACAACAGACAAAAGACTACTCTATTAACTTTATTTCTCCATATTTAGAAATGCATATAAGAAATTGAAACTTACAAAATGCTTAAAGAAATAAAAGTGGGATGTATGAAGAATGGCTTTATACAGTGTTCAGATTTTGGAGAAGGCCAAAGGGTGTTTTATGATCTTCATCTATACAAATACAGTAAGTTGAGGAGTTTTGTTGGAGAATTATTCCTTTACTAGACAGAGCAAATATAATACATTTCAGGAAAATGAAAGAAGGATCAGAATTAACTAAAAGGAAGAAAATATGTAATGTCAAGGTGATGGAGTTAAGTTCCAAGGGCTTGATACACCATCTTCCCTTTCTATCCCATTTCTGTCCCCTCTGAGGTCTTCTGGAAATTACTCCGGATGCTTCAGACATTCACCAATCTGAAGGATTGAGTTTGATGATTATTGTTCACACTCTGTCCTCTATCTGTGTCTTTCCAGAGTTGCCATGTTTCAGACCTTCCATTGATGATCTTGTGTATGGAACAGGCTCTGAGAAAGCATGGTGGCTTCTTTGCTGTGACATCTTTTCAGACTTTCATTAGTACTCTGGCAGGAAATTTGAATTGTTGCCTCCAGGCCAGGATAAACTAGATTGAGATGGGCAGATTCAACACATTGTAATACCTTTGTAAAATGCTTGTCTACATTGAGCATCATTCCTGAAACACCTCAACAAACAAGAACCTTATCAAAAGTTTCATTTAAGTTCTTTCTATCTCCTTTGGTGTGTATTCTAATCTTTAAAAAAGACCTCAAACAGATTCTTTTGTACTTTTGTAATAATAATTCTTATAACAATAATTTGTAACAATAATTCTTTTGTTATATAAATATATGTAGTTTACATATATTTATAATTTATTTGCTTTGATTGTAAAGGTGAAGTACAGAGGGCTGTTATATAGATCAGGCATTGAGTACATTTCTTTTTAAAAATATACTTTTTATTTACTTGTGATTTCTCTCACTGAGTTTTCAGAACCATACACTCTCTATGTTATGAGAGCAAAGACATTTAGAAATGCACTTCATATCTCATATCACATATATATGTGTATATATATGTATATGCATACATATATACATATATGTAGTCAATCAGAGTTATCAGTTGCATAGCACTTTTTTTAAAAACTTTTTTATTGTCAAAGCAATGTACAGAGGGGCTACAATTACATACATAAGGCAGTTAGTACATTTCTTATCAAACTTGTTACCTTCTCTTTTGTTTTTCTCCCATTCCCCCCCCACCCCATTCCCTCTTTACCCTTCCCTGAGATGTACAGTTGGTTTATAGCACATTGTCTTGTAAGTATTGCTGTTGCATTGGTTCTCCTTTTACCCTGTATCTCTTCATTTTGATGTTCCCCTCCCCTAGTTCCAATAAATGTACATATAATACTTGATAACAAAGTAATAATGGAATCCAGAGACACAGGATTAAACCATGCATGAGGTATTTATGATGATGTAAATAGAGTAGTCTTTTAGAATTTCAATTTTTCCCACTAGAAGGTAAGTGAAAAAGAGTAGAAATGGGAGATCATGGGTATTGATTTGTGTTTACTTCTTTTTCTATAACAGGTACATTTGAAAAATATATTGAAAACCATAAATGAAAATAAAACACACAAAGAAATTGATGGTGTGCTACAACCTTGAGTTTCAGTCTTTTCAGGGGTGTATTTCTCACATCAAGAGCTATGTATGGTTCTGGCAACATTCATGACATGAGGTGAAATGAGATTAGTGAGGCCATCAGGGAAGATAAAAGTTCGCGCACAGTGGTTTTCCCTGGACTCCATGACCCCACTGCACATCACTTTGCAAGGAGAAATAAATATCAATGTCCAAAGTTCTCAGGCAATTTGAGAATTTCAGGTTATTGATTCTCAATTTATTTTCTTTTTTGGCTGCAGTGCTTTGTACTGAATAGACCCAGACTCTTAATAATCTTGCTGCACTGTGGTTTTGTAAGCTTTTGAGCTTTGCCTCATTTAGTTTCTACTACAGCTCATGCCCTCACAACTTCCTTTCATTGATTCTTTCTGGGCTTTGGACATGGAATGAATTACGGTATGTATAAGATTTGGCATTTGGCTTTAACTTGGAATGCTGTAAGGAAGACTTTGAAAGGTTTCCTTAGTAAGTCTCCAGTCACTAACATTCTTATAGTCACCTGACTCCTAAAGGGAAATATTTAAATAGTTCTCTTAAGTATTAGGTACTTGCTGAGATCACTGATGACCAGAAGCCTGTGAAACAAATCAGATACTTCTATTAGTTAGTAGATGCCTTTAAATTGTTACCCTTATATTACTGTCTTATCCACATTCCTTTTGTATCTTATTGTACAGTATTTCACACAGAAAATATAGATACTAGTAGAAAAGACCAATATGCCATTATTTTTGTTGTAAATGAGACTAATTCTTACATGGATTTGAATTCTAGTTTTTCTCTCTTTCTTTCCCTTTTCACCACTTCTCACCTTTCCTCCCCCCTCCTTTATGTCCCTCCTCTCTTTCCCTCTCTGCTTTCTTCTTTCCTTTATTCTCAGATTAGTTTCACGTATTCAATGACACTTTCAACTCTTTCACCTCAGAATTCATCCATTTTTATGCTCCTTTCTCTACATTGTTGAGAGTTTTATTACACATTATATGCCCAGTCTGTCATTCTTCTAGATGATACTGATTCCTTTGTCTCTCAGTGATCCTATAACTTCCTGCTGTGATTAGTGTTTGATTTACATAATTACTCTTGTTTATTCTTACCCTCTCTTTCACCTAACAATTCCTTGTGTTCAGATTCTCTTAAAACCATATATACGGTATGATTTTAGTTTATTGATTAGATGTTGAAGAAATCCATTTATATAACCTGTTGCTAAGAATTGTTTTTACTTATTGTAATATCTCTCACATTTGACACACCAGTTCCTGATACTTATTGGATAGTTATTACTTGTTGATGCATTTTAACATATTTATTAGTTGCACGAGTAGCTTATTACATATAGTACTACGACAAATTAATTACAGTTGTGTCATATTTTATACAATTCTTAGTTACTTGCAATCTATATCTCAACAAAATTTTATAACTAAAAGTTTTGCTAATGATCATAAGTAAAAAAAGGCAGATATTTAGCAGAGAAGAAAGTAAGGGAAAAAAAAAGAATAAGCTTCGTGGTAAGAGAAGAACATGAAAAAACAACTATCAGGACTAAAAAGTTAAGCAGAGCTCATGGAATTCCTAAGAAAAAGTAAACACTGAAAACTTTGTAAAGAGGAAAGCAGAGATATTTCTTTTCTATTATTCTTTGCAGCTTCTCAGGAATTCCTACAATGCACTTAGCATGAAGAGCCACTTGATAGGTATTTGCATTTTGATTGATTTGTCTGCTAAAGACCTTCCTCGGCAGAAGAAAGAATGAGAGTACATACTGAAATATTTTAGTTTTTCATCCACAACACTCTTTTATTTGGCTTAAGAAGAGGTAAGAGAACACATGAGAAATCTCTGGGTATAGGGACTGAAGAAAAAGCCAAAACTTGAGTTAGGATCTGTTTCGTGAAGACTAAAAAAAAAAAAAAAAATCAAACCAACCATATGTGGAGATGAAAGAAAATACTGAGGAAGGAGCCCAATGTCTCCTTATGGATTTCTCTATTCAGAGAATTTCATTTTCCGCACAGAAAAATTAAACATTAGTTTTGTTTCACTTCATATTTTCTCTGCTTGAAAATGATGTCACTAGTATTCAAGTGTAACTATGTAGGACTATGGAATTGAATGTTATATGTTTTATCTATAATCACACAGAGCACTAATGCTCAGGAATGAATTGAGTGAAAGAAAGTAAACAAATCCTCAAGTTCAAATCTGCCATTTTGGAAGAGAAAATTTTTTTGAGACTTATGACTTACGTTTTGTACAGTTTTGCTTTTTGGGGGGTAAAGGCAAAGAATGAAAACAGGAAATTAAAGTACTTCGTGGAGAAGAAAATGTGTTTTAGGGATAGGGAGAAAATGCAAAAGAGCTAAATATAATTTATGGGTAATTTTCTATGAATCTAAAACTACTTAAAAAAAGTACTAACATATTGTAAAAGGAATTAGTGGAAATATTTGGGTTGCAAGAAGTCCTAAGAACAGCTTCGTGCAAATGTCATGTGTATGACCAGGATGCAGATTCTCTTGTGTTTGTCTCAAATTTCCTAGTGTGGTCTCTTTACCAAAGCTCTTCTCTTAATGCCATAGAGTGGTTGCCTTCACTTCCTTGTCTGTGTCTTTCTTCACTTATATTTATATATCTCTAAGGAAATACTTCCTGTTAACATGTAGTCCTAAATCTTCTGAGTTTCAGTGGTTTTTAGTAGTTTGATTTCTACGGTGTGACTATGTCAGAGTGATGAGATTTTCTTTTCAGAAGTAAGGAAGCCAGGTTTAGCTTATTTAACAGACGTGAATCAATTCTATCCAAACCAAACAGCTGCAGAACTCAGAATCACTTATAAGGGAGAAACAGTAAAACATATGTTGAAAAGAGACTCAGAAAATGTCAGCTATAGAACTAAAGAATGAAGATTATCTAGATGCTAGCCTTTTGCTTAAGCTGTTGCAAAAAGATTGTGATATACCCAATTTAATACTTGTAGCTATATTTCAGTTTACTCAGCTAAGAAAGACTTAAAGCAGTCACAGTGATTAAGGACTTGCAAATGATGCATATACAGAACAGATGAAGACATGGTCCCTTGCCTCAGGGAGTTTATCATCTAGAATAAGAAATAAATAAATATAAACATGTACCAGAGTTATAAAGGAGGATGTACCTGTTCCTCAATACATGCCCAGATGGGCTTTAGGGAAGAGACTGCACTGACCTAAGTGTGGAACATCAGTAAAATGTTTAAAAATGGTCAAATGTTATTCAAGGACTCTCAGAAGAGCCGATATTGGTAAAGTACATAAAAGTTAATTTCTAGCTTTTGTCCGTTGTGTGTTAGAAGACTCAAAGTGGAGAGGGCAACAGAACAAGAATTGTCATTAAAAATAAATGTTAAGATAGAATAGTCTATCCTCATTTAAAGGATAGAGAAAGAGAAAGTAGAGGAGGGATGGTTTTTAAAGGCTGTCAGGGGAATTTAGATGAGAAAATGTCAAGGTCTGAGCTGAGACAGTAGCCGTATCTTTGAAGAGGGAAGGACAGTGTTTTATGCTCAACTAACTACAAATTATATCCATAGTTATAATACACAGCTATAATACACCTTAGTGTAAATATGTATTAAACTCAGTGTACTCTGTAGGTTCCTCAAGGAAAAAGGAAAGGGACATAAAGATCATCTCTGCCTACTGATGATAAAAACAGTCACATATCATTCAAGCACTTTTCCAGAAATGACATCATACAGATGAAAACAGCAGCTTTTCCCCTACCATGGGTTTTTTTTCTTTCTTAAGATTGGTTTAATTTAACAAATGCCAAGTATGTAATAAACCTAAGATTAATAAAATAATGAGAAAAGATAGTTTTATGCCATAAAACCAACTGATAAGCACAGACTTCTATTCCATGAAGGTTGAGATGAGGCAATTTAATGTATATGCTATGTCTTTTCCCCAAATATTCCCCAATGGATTTTGTACATCAATTCAGAATCATCTCACCAAAAATGTTCGTCTGATTGTAAACATGTTCACTGAATGTTTATGACACATGTATTCTGTCAAGAAATTCGTGGTAAAATAAAAATGTATCTTTGTTAAACTTGTGTTTATTAATAAGTATTGTCTGATAGTCATTTTTAATGAAAGCAGGCATATGGACAAAATGCTGGCTAGAATCTCCATGCAGTGACATTCCTGAGCTTTCAAAATGACTATGCTTTGAGCAAGCAGTTCTAAGTTCAGAGTAGTAAATAATTATTGTAAATTATATTAATCTGGGAAAACAATAAAGATGACCTACATCTTAAAGCTGGAGTATTATAGCAGACTGGGGAACACAAATATTTATTCCTTTTTTCTGATCATTTCTTAGGGAAGAATGGAAACAGTTGGAGAACAGCCCATCTCTAGCCACCATCTGCTTGCTATCACAGCGCTGTGTGTTGTCATTTTTTTCCTCTTTTTTTTTATTACTGTTATTAACACACTATAAAAATACATTCAAATAACATTAAGTTTGTAGCACAACCAACAAAATGGAGTCACTCAATCTTGAGCTTGTTTTGTGGGATTGCTTTATTTTAGACATTCTTTGGGATCCTGTAGCACCCTGCTGTGTTCAGTTACAGTAAAAACAGGTGCCTGGGAAAGGTGATTTCCCGGCTATGTGTGGGCCTTTATTTTATTTGGAGTCAAAGTCTTCTGTTCACTTATCATCTAGCCCAATTAGTATCAGATGAATGGACACAAGGCAGTCTTATATTAGGGTGGAATATAGTTATAAGAGTTTATACCTTAATAGAAAAAGTGATAATGTGATTGTTTAATGCAATGGACTCAAATCCTTGACTGATACTGGTTTATAAAACATTTATTATGTCTATGATCAACAAGGCACATTGTAGTCACATTAGTTTCATTATATCAGGAATTTGCATTCCATTATTTATAGCATAGTACACCCAATAAATATAATGTATATGGAATAGTTTACAAGATATTCTCATGTTTTAAAGTGACAGAACATTTTACAAATTAAATTATCTTGGTAAAGTGATTTAAAAATCATGCTTTTTATATATAAGAAATGAGAATAAAAACAATTAATATTCTCTACTAGGAGAAAATGGCTGTTTCAATGATGATTCCATTTGATTCTGAGTACATCATACATGTATATATATATATGTCTATATATGAACCTTTTAATGATTCTTAATGCACATACCTACATTACCAGAGACATTACAGTTTCTTATATACATGTATGATTTTGCATTTCTACATTCCTTGTAAGCTAGCAAAGACTGAGAAAGTCTGATTAATAGATATGTCCTTCACCAAGATCCATTCAGAAAAACATAAAACAAAATGTTTGACAGAGTGTACTTAATATAGGGAATTATTTATACATGTGTTGAAAGCACTGAGGAAGTAGAAAGGGGAAATGAGGTAATCCAGAGACAAATAATAGCAGACAATGCTACTAGAGCTGAGACCAAAGGAGAGGAGATGATAGAGTGAAGCCCAGTGAAAAAGCTCCCTATGAGATTGTGGAGAAGGTATTGTGGCAAAGGCTTGGCTTTCTGAAGTATTCCTGGAAGGAAGAGAGCATCTTTAAGAAGCAGACAGAACAAAGAGAAACAGGAGGATGGGGGAAGAGAGAGAAAGCAAGAGACAGAGACGTATAGAAGGAGAGAGAGAGAGAGTGAGAGACAGAGAGAACATACACAGAGAGAGAGAGAAAGAGAGAAATATAGAGAGAGAAAGAGAGAGAATCCATATCTCTTGCTTATGATCCTATGATCTTCTCAGGTCTTCATATTAGAATAAGCTGAGACAGACAGACAGACAGACAGACAGACAGACAGAGGGCAAGGAAATCTGAAAAATATGATTTCCAAAATCCTATTTCCAACATCACAGACCAAGGAGAAAAAAATAAGTGGTTTAAATAGGGCTAAACATACCACTAATTCACCAACTCTGTGTTTAAAAAGAGAGAGAGAGGGAGAGGCGTGTTTGCTCTAACAAGATAGCTACTACTGTTAAATCTTTCCATAGATTTAAAAAAAATTAAAGCACAATCATTTTCATTTTATAAAGAATCTCCTGTCTCCTTTTCCAAAATAAAAGTAGTACAATATGTCGAATTTGTCTTTTTCTTAATAACCATCAGTTTTCCTTTGTAAAAAGTAATGGTCTAAGAGTCTATTCCTCATGATCTCTACTAGTTATGTGGACTTTAAAGTGTATTTTGAACCCCGACATGATGGTGCTTGTCTGTCTTGCCACCACTTGAGAGTCTGGGGCAGGAGGATTGTCAGTTCAAGGTCAGCCTGAGCTACAAAATGACATCCTCATCATCATCATCCAATATTTATTGCTACCAGCAAAGGACACAGACAGACACAAGGTGTGCTACTAAGACAGTTTATTGGAGAGACAGAACAAACTGCCAATAGGAGAAAGATGTTAACTCCTGGGTTTTTTTCATTAATTTTTTATTCTTAATTTCTCAAAATTGACCAATACCACAAGATGCTCTTCTTTAATATTTTAGGCATAAATATTAGCTCAAAGCATGCAAAAACACAATGCAGAGTTTGGTCTTTTTCCTTTTATTTATCATATGAGTGTAAAGGAATAGGCTTTTCCATGTTTTAAAATTTTATCTTAAAATGACACCTAAAAGAAACAGTTACATATAATTGAGGTATCATGAGTTTATTTCATTGAGAGGCAATAGAAAGGCAGAAGTTGAAGCTGAGAGAAAAGAGGTTTGAGAAGAAGCCAAACTAGACTCACATATGGAATGGATGAGCTATGGGAAGAAGCCTGCTTGAAGCTCTAGGGTGGGCCTGGCAATATGTTCCCTCAGCAATCATTTGCCCAAGGGGTACTGGAGTCAAAATCCTTCAGGATCCTGGTCAGGTCTAGAGTAGATCAGCAGGGGAAGATGGCAACAGCCATGTGCGTGTCTCTGTAAGGCGATACCCTCATAGAATCTGCAAAGTATTCAATTTAGCTGTCTGTTTCTTAAAGATCTTAGGATGTATTTTTTAATGTCCTTCTGTTTCTGTTCATGTCTTTCCATTGTCTGTGTCTGTTTCTGTTTTTCTCTCTCTCTCTCTCTCCTCATTTTTGTTCATCAGCCCAGAATCCATCAGATCCAGAGTCATCCATGGCAGTGCGGAGGGAGGTGGCCTGTCCACAGAAGCAGCACCTGTCATTATAGTGAGTGTGGTGGAAAGGTCCTGTGATTCAAGCTACCTGAGAGGCATACATAGCAGAGCTGTCAGTGACCTGGACTGTTCTTAGGCAAAAGAAGACCCTATCCATAAAATTACGAAGGAAGAAGGGCAGGGGAAATAGCTCAGTGTAGAAAATTTTTATATGTGTTGAATATTTACTCTTGGAAATTAATTTTAAATATGTTGTGGTAGTATGTGCTAACATGAAATTCTATCTTCATATGAAGCTGAGGCAAGATAATAACTTCAATCCATGAATGGGAGACAAGCAAGAATCTGTTTCAAAATCATCTCAACTCAAAAAGCAAAACAGCCATGAGCTGCTGGCTCATGTCTGTTTTCTTTTAATTCAACTCATGCTATGGTTGTTTTCTATAACAAGTATTGATAATTGAGACTATGTAAGAAAGATCACAGCAGTCATAGATTAAGTAATGTTTGTGGGCTATTATTTTATTTTGACAAACATTAGGAGATGTGCTGACAGTTAAACTGGAAGAAAACTGTGAATTGTATTAATTGCAAGGATACAAAATGTTACAGTGTTACTGGTAAAGTATTTGAGTCCTGGTTACTTTTATTTTTACCCATATTTATTTTGACCCATATTGCTGAATGCATCTGCTTTTTGAAAGGTTACCCTTTATCTAATATTTGTTCTCTAATAAAATCTTTATGAAGATTTTCCCGAGGGCTTCATGCTGGTATGGTTTCTGCATCTTTGGCAGCTCATGTCTCTGAGATTATTAGGTATGTATCCCAAGGATTTAATATCATGTATCTCATCTCTGCTAACACTCAGATTGTCTCTCTGGCTGTGCTTTATGCTATGCTTCCTTTTGGTTCTAGCCGTGTTTTGTATTTTTCTGCTTGGCTTCATTCAGAGAGCAATTGTGACAGGTAGTTTGTGTTTAAATTTATGGGCAATAGAGGATTTGGGCAGGCATGTGAACTGTTGTTTCTATTTCAGAGTCAATTCTTCTAAGTGTCTGAAATCTGTTCCACGTAATTTGATAAATACTCTGTCAGATCTATAAAAGCATGACTGCAATTCCTTAACTTCTATTATATCTAGGGGTATCATGAAGATATGGAGATTGATGATGTGCTAGATCTGTGATTATAAAACTTGGCCATAAATGTTTGCTAGGGTTTGGATATGAAGTGTCTCGCCTCAGAAAGGTTTATGAGTTAAAGCCTCAATTCCAGCTGGTGGTCATACTAAAAGGTGATTGGATCATGAGGGTACTGTCTTTATCTGTGGGTCAATAGTTTAATCCATGGATGTGTTCATAATTGAATAAGCTACTAGGAGGTAGAGCTGAGTTGCAAGAAAAGGTTCATAAGGGGTGTGTCTTTGGAGATATATCTTCCTTCCTCTTGACTCCCTTCCCTTCTCTTTCTCTCTGTCTCTTTTTGCTTGGCAGCTGCTATGGAATGAGCAGTTCCCACTTCCACGTAGAAGCTCTTCCTCACTTTAGGCCCATAACCAATGGAACCAGCCAACTGTGGACAAAAGCATCTGCAGGGGCTGGGAATGTGGCTTAGAGGCAGAGTGCTTGCCTAGCATGCATGAAGCCCTGGGTTTGACTCCTCAGCACCACATAAACCGAAAAAAAATCCCTAGAAGTGGCACTGTAGCTCAAGTGGTAGAGTGCTAGCATGAGAAAAAAGAAGCCAGGGACAGTGTTCAGGCACTGAGTGCAAACCCCAGGACTTGAAAAAAACAAAACCAAAACAAAAAGAAAAACATCTGCGACCATGAGCTGAGGCAAACCTTCCTTCTTTTTAAATTGTTGATGCTGGGGATTTTCTCACAGCACTGAAACCCTGGCTAACATACATTTAAAATTATACTTCATTAATATCTGTGCTGACATCTCGAGGGCATAATTTTGACATAACCATCATATTCGCAGAAATCATACTCATTTTTTCTAATCAGCTCATTTGCCAATTAGAAAAAAAAATAAACCATAGGATTATTTTATGGCGCTAACATTTTAGGGAACACCGTCATCCTTTTAGGCTTTTCTCTTTTGGCTAATTACTTTGCAACCCGACCCATGTTTTTAATTTTTTTTTTTTACTACTTGTCTTATTTTACTCATTTTGGACATACCCCTTTATTCAACCTACTTTTTTTTTTTTTGCCAGTCCTGGGGCTTGAACTCAGGGCCTGAGCACTGTCCCTGGCTTCTTTTTGCTCAAGGCTAGCACTCTGCCACTTGAGCCACAGCGCCACTTCTGGCCGTTTTCTGTATATGTGGTGCTGGGGAATCGAACCCAGGGCCTCATGTATATGAGGCAGGCACTCTTGCCACTAGGCCATATCCCCAGCCCCTCAACCTACTTTTTTGAGGAGGGGTTCATGTGTGGTACTGGAAGTTTTACTGAAACCCTTAAACTTGATAGGCACGTTTCCTATCCCTTGAGCTATCACTCACATTCGGGTCACATGATTATACTTGTAAGTAATGTCCTAGAAATGTATCCTATCTTATGTTCTTGGGTATGATAAGGCACTCCATGTTCAATTTGATTCTGTACTTTTTCCTCTGTGTGCTTTCTCTTCGTCCACCCTCTACTTCTAAAGAGGGGCTCAGAGTTCTTCCAATCACCTAGTCCACACTGCATACACCTCCCTCATCTGATTAGTTAACAGATGTATTGTATATTTTGATTTGTTTTCTGTATATTTTAATGTTAATACAGCAAGGTTTCTAATCTTAGAAAATCATTCTGGCTGGGGTGACACTGCTCCTTGGAGCCAAGATCAAAGAGAAACAAAGATAGACACTCATGAAAGAGGTAAGGACCGACTTAAATCGATTATAATCATTTGCAATAAGGAAAAGAGTGCAAGGCGAAGCAAACACAGCTGTAATCTTCACAAAGGCAACTGGATATTTTATGGAGAAAATGAGAGGAGGGTAAAATGTGAGTTGGAGTTCAGCAGAATCAGTAAGGCATGATGGAAGAAGGTAGGGGAGAAGCTGGTCCATTTGATACTCATGCGTGTGGCTAACCGGTGCTTACTGGAGTCATATAGCATCCTCCCTCAGAGACAGTGGGCTACCTGCAGGTGCTGGCCAGAACAAACAGTAAAGTCTTTGGACAGTCTTAAGCTTTCTTGGCTGAGTTAAGGGGCGACTAATGTTAATAGAAATTCAGGGTTGAGCTGTTAGAAATTGTTTCTTTTACTCAAGCCTTTGTGGAAAATGGTTGAAATCAGTACCACTAGTTAATTCTTATAGATACCTGGAGATAGCATAGGACTAAGGTGGAGAAATTCCTTTACTGCTTTTAACCAGGACTATCTAACTCCTTACTGGTTGGTATTTCCCGTGAGGCATCATCACCAGACAACTAGAAATTACTCTTATAACCCTTGAGTGGGCTGAAATTATTCAAACTATCCAGTCATATACTGTTTGCCTTCTGCAACATTTTTTTTTTTTTGGCCAGTCCTGGGCCTTGAACTCAGGGCCAGAGCACTATCCCTGGCTTCTTTTTGCTCAAGGCTAGCACTCTACCGCTTGAGCCACAGCACCACTTCTGGCCGTTTTCTGTATATGTGGTGCTGAGGAATCGAACCCAGGGCTTCATGTATATGAGGCAAGCACTCTGGCCACTAGGCCATATTCCCAGCCTCCTCTGCAACATTTTTTTTAAAACTAGTCCTGGGGCTTGAACACAGGGCCTGGGACTGTCTCTGATCTTCTTTTGCTCAAGGCTAGTACTCTACAACTTGAGCCACAGCTCCACTTCAAGCTCTTTCTGTATATGTGATACTGAAAAATCAACCCCAGGGCTTCATGCATACTAAGCAAGCACTCTACCACTAAGCCACATTCCAAGCCTCAACTTTTTTTTAAAAATTGGAAACCTTCAGTATAAAGACCATAGTCTGCACTCTCCCTTGTCATCTGCTTTCTGAAGCCTACTGGTTCTTTTCTCTCTGACCCATGGGATTTCATCTGTGGGACCTATGAGTTTAGTAAACTTCCTCCCTCAGCTTGTTGCTCATTGCTATGAGCTCCTGTACAAGTGATCTACAAATGGTGTTGTTTCCTCTCCCATCTTGGTCCTCTATGCTACCTGCTATGCACGTTAGCTCTGGTCATCATAAGCCACTTCACTCAAGAAACATCAGCCCTCTCCCATGAACCTTTAGAATTGATCTCAGGAGTCATTTCACCCAGAAATATCCCCTAGGTATTGCAACACAGAATTAATTCTTCAGGCACCTATTTATATATGATATATATGATTTTCCCCTAAACCTTGTGAGTGTAGAAAAGATAGAGAGATCAAACCTCATCTGTCATTGTATGTCAGCATTGACATGGTGCTTGAAGTTAGCATTGAGTAGATGTTGAGTAATAATTCAATATCATTCAAGTAAATTTGTTTCAAACTTATCATTACTTCTTGTCTTGTTAGAGAAAAATATTGAAAATAGAGAAAAGGTAAAATGAATAGGTTGTTTAGCTTAATAATATATTCTTCTCTTCTTGATTTCTTCAGCCACTCATTATGTTCCAAACCTTCCTTCCACATTGACCAACATATGCACAGGAAAGTGAAATGTTTCTAAATGAAACTCAAAACCATAAAACAAAGTACCTAGCTTCCAACCACTAGCTGGTAAACTGTAAAATAAATACTACATATTATGCTGTACCTATCAATATGCATAATTTTGTATGTTTGTATAAGATATCGCTGACAAAGAACATGTGTTATAATCCTGTAAAATTATTTTATGTCTCTATTTTCAATAATATGTTTTTCATTCTTTTCTGTTTGGCTGAGATTTTCTATACCCAGTACTCTTGTTAAGCACTTGACACATGATTTCATATTTAGTCCATGAAAGAGCAATTGAAATATTGCTCTAATTTGCCTATAAGGAAGCAGGTGTAGCAAAGTTAGGACAGTTGGTGGAGAGGTGCACAATTCAGGGCTAGAAGCACTCAGGGCAAGAAGTTGTTTTTACCAGAAGTTTTCATCTAAATCTGTGATGCTGGCAGGAGTTGGGATTATTGTGAAACTACACTCACAGTGACTAATTAAAAATCATGGTGAAAGAAACAACATTAGGATGTTTACTTTTTATCCTTCCCTTCAGTTTTGTGCTTCAAAGACGTAGTACGGACATTACCGAATCACAAATTCCTTTTGGAATTTATTTTTTACTTACTTAATAAGGTTGATGTAGTGGGGGATGTAAGCCTGCAGAGATAACAATGAATGAAAAAAAATAGTGGTTTGAGAGACAATGGAAACTCTTGTGGCAAAGATGACTCATCCCAAGGGGAACCTAAGGAGGGAGGCCATAAAATATAGAGAACAATTCCATCTGGACTGAATTCAGCTCAGCAGGACAATAGCTATGATGCTAGCCAGGGCGCGCCTCCCTCGCTGTAAACCACAGAAGTTCTGGTTCGAATCTCTGTACTTAGAATATAAAGGCAGCATAAACAAGAAGTTCAGCTACCAGATGGGGACCCTTCTAATTAGTTAAGTCTGCTCCAATTTTTGGCCACTAGTTGGCAGATGTGACAGATGCCAACGGAGTAAACAGAATATGTTGGCAGTTTTGAATTTTAAACCGGTATCTCACAAATAGATTCAATTTAGAAATATTTTCCCCTTTGGTTAAACCCTGTAACTTAATTTTGTTAAATGCCAGGAAGTTAGATTAGGAGGCATTTTTTTCTATGATATTTGAAAGTCTTGACTATAAATTGATGGCAACAAAAACTATATATGTAGAGACATTATTTCAGAATGTACAAGTTGAACAGCCATGTTTATGTAAGACTATGGTAAGCACAGATTCACATGGCATTTGTGATTAGGAAACATGATAAAACATAGATAAAGTTTTTGAAGACAAGTACATTTAGAGATGAACAGGAGTATTAAAACATTAATACATATGGAGACTTTATTCAATTCTCAGATTAGGTATTTTATTGTTGGCTGGTGTGCCTCAGACTCAATGAAGAAATAAGACTCAAATGCGAGTGGATTCTCAGGGATGCTAACAAGAAACACAAGTACACAATTTAGTGTGACAGTTACTCAGCCTTAGGAGGAGGTTGAGTGTGATAAGGGTATTCCTAGGAAGGAAGATAGAGAATGATAAGTAATACTGCTGGGTTTGGTTATATAATGATCTACGAATCTTCCTAAACATAGTAATACTTAACACAAACTTAAAAAAATTCTGCCAATACAGTAAGTTGGACAGAGAATAGCTTAAAGACAAATTTATTTTTCTGGTAAAATATGAATTGTCTGTGGTGACAGACCTTTGTGAAAGGCAGTCTGTTTTTTCTTTAATGGTCACTGCAGTTTGAATTCAGGGCTTTGCATTTGCTAGATAGGCACTCTACCACTTAAACCATGCCTCCAGTCCTCATTGCTCTGATTACTTTGAGACAGGACCAGCGAGTACCATAACTTCTTATTTGCATTTCTTGCTGTAGCTGTGATGGACAGATATATGGCATCATGCCTAGGTTTTTCTGCTGAGATAGGGTCTTGTGAACATTTTTGCCTAGCTAGCATGTGACATCAATCTTCTGGACTCCGTCCCTTGCATATCTGAGATGGCAGGAGGTACATACCCCTGAAACCAATATGATTAACATGGGGTCTTACAACCAGCATGGCCTCAAACCATGATCCTCTTGGCTCTCAGCCTCCCAAAGAGCTAGGACTAAAAGCATGCATGAAGTCTCCAAGCTGAGTGTCTTGTCAAGAAAAAGAGCTGGTAGAAAAAGCAAGTGGGCATAGGGCAGAGAGGAACTGAGTCGATTAATCACACAGCTTAAATAGTTCACACAGTTTGAACTCTGCTTCCAAAGAATTCTGGTTGGGATGTCTGGAAAGCAGCTAGTATTCTGTTTCTGGATCTTTGGGATGAGGTTAGCAACCTAGCATTAGCCATCAGCTGCTGTGAAAGCACCCTTACCCACTCCCAGTATAACTGGGATCTGCTACATCTCTAGAATGAATTCAGTTTATTTAGTAGAATTAAAGGCCTAAGTATCTATTCCTTCCTTATATATTCAACTGGTAATTTGAGACTGATAATTTGGTAATGAGCTATAGCTTTGTACATTGCATTTATGCTTCTCTTATTATGTTTAAGGCATATTAGAAATCTGTTTAAGCTTTAGGAAATTCCCAGATAAAGCAACCTGCCATATATCAAGTTACACTAGTTAGAAAAACAAATCCAAAAGCAAAACTAAGAACAAAGAGTAATTTGTTTTGGTGTCTTGAAAAATGCCCCGGAGATAAACTTATATGCTTGATTGAATGAATTAGGGTAAGAATTATGAATGCTTATACTTGAAGACAGAAGAAAAATAGTTGATGTTTTATTTCTTGATGTATAGGTACACTTTTAAATACTGATTTAACCTGAGACCACAGAAATCTCTTGTACTATAATTATACCATTCTCTGGAAAGTCCTAATAGCAAAATTATGATCTTTCTTTTTGTCAAAACAGAGTCCTGCCTTGATTGATGCTAGATAAAATGTTGCACACAGTGGAAACTTGGGGAAGGAAAATTTCACAGTCCTAGCATGCCCTAGCATATTACTTGTTTAGTACCAGGCCTTTGTGGCCAAACAATGGGCAGTTCTTCTTAGCCATGTCTACTGTGGTCACACTTAACAGGAGAAGCAACTGCCATTACCAGACATGTTTCAAGAAGTCTTTATATCCTTTCTTCTTCTCTGAGTTTGAAAAGCCGACTTAGCATTTATTTTCCTTGCAAAAGAAAAAAGAAAAAAAACGCATAAAATGATTTCAACCTTTCTTTAAATCATGGAACCAAGCACTAGACATCTTGGAAACTGAATTACTTCTTTGCCTGAATATTTCAAAGACAGTTATTAGTGATGTTAGCTTGGATAGAGAGAAATCTATAAATTACTAGGCCTTGTTAGAAAACATACCCACCAAAATATGGGTAAAATTCTTTGTGGGTTGTTTGCTGCTCCACAAAAAGATAATTAATCTTAGAAAAATTCTTGAAATTAAAAAAATTACATAGTTCATGAGTAAGAATAAGATTTACTTGTGTTATATTGCATTATTTTTGACCTATTGTGATCTGATGGGAAATGTTAAGAAGTGTTGCAATTACGTGTGCAGATCCTTGAGTAAGCTGAGTTTGAATACTAGCTTCAAGTCTTATTAACTGTGTGACTTTGGACAAATCATTAACCTCTCTGCACCATTTTTTCACAATAGAGAAAATACTATAGTTACCTTAAAGAAGTGTTGTGAGCTCCAACTGAGTACATCACAGAGGACAAAGGTTAATAGCCCATATCTGTTGATTATTGAGCAGTTCATCTCAGAGTACATTTTCCCATAGTGGTTATGTGTGCACATTAAGGTTACAGAAACACTTAATTAAATCTCTTCTTTATTTAAATTACACATATGTTAACATTCTATGAAAATTAGTAAAAAATAAATACATCTATATTATTTTCCTTCTTACTATTTATTAAACAGCTGCCAGGAATCTGATGTATTTATCCAGATAAGATTTTATTCACACATATGTATTATCACTGTATAAATGCTCTTAAATATTAGACCATGGCCTTCATGTTATTTTTGAAAGTTATTGCAACATCACTCAATATAAGTAGCATATCCTTTTCAGTTCATTCATACAGATCGGCATTATACTTTTAATGGGAGCATGCTAACCCATATGTACAACAAAATCTATCTTATGAATATCACTGTTTTGTCTCTAAATATTTTCCTTTTCAATGAATACAGCCAACAACCATCTTCTATACCCACAAAAGATGAAAACCAGTCTCCAAGAGCAAGGCCGGAATTGCAAGCTTTCTCTTCTCAGTGTTTGGGCTAAGATAAAGCACGGTACTTTTTTTTTTTTTTTTAATATCTGATGTGTCCTCTTCATGAGGACAGCTTACTAAATGATTTTTAGAAACAGGAACTGAAATGGGAACCTGCTCCATTGGCTGCATGCATTACAGCTTCTAAGAATTGTGTATTAAAAATATAAAGAACAAAACCACCAGGTTCATTTGGTTTGGATACCACATCATTAAAAATAAAGTTAAATGAACAGTAAGAGTGAACGTTCGCAAATGAAGATAATTGTAATATATTGCTGGAGTTGGGCTTCTCTGAAAATACAAGGATCAATGATTTTGAGGTATGATTTTTGCATATCAGTAATTACCTTTGACAGCATATCGTATTTATACCTGTGGACTTATTCCACCTGCTCCATCCTGCTCTTCAGAGTACACTGCACTTGGCCAGACTTCCTCATTTAGCAGGTCCTATTGGTTGTTATGAATCCTTAAGTTTGTGATATCATTAGACACTTAAGTCAGTATTAGTAAATGACAGAGTCTTAGTAGGATTTGGGGGTGAAAGTATAGGATCATGCTAAATATTTCTTTAAGTAATATGAAATTATTTTTCATTTTTTTGCCTTTTTTGCTTTCAGGTAGACCTAAGATCAACATAAACCAAGTAGGCAAAACAGACAAACAACCAAACAACTGAAGAACTTTTGAGTATTTTTGAACACCAAACTTATAACAAAGGTTTTTAGATTTATAATTAATACTTGTACATCATGGGTCTTAAGGAAAAATAGAATATTGACTGAAGAGCAATTTAAAGAAGACTTTGGAGGATTTAGAGAACACAGTGAGGGTATTAGGGTCCCCTACAGAATCTATCAGTAACTTACCTCAGAAGAAGAGAAATAACCTGAATTTCTGGAGCCCTATAGGGCTAATCTTAGAGGAGACACAATTGAGAAAGGTCTGAACATAGCTAGAGCTTTACTCCTGTGAAATAGGGTTTGAACAAGAATCCAAATTTGCTAATATCTGGGTCCTTTTGTCCTCCAATCATCTGGTGGTACCCACTGTTGGCCAAACCTCACTGGCTTCCAGATTAAGACTGATTAGTTAAAATGATTCTTAGGAGTGAAAACATGAGGTGGTTATAATAAAGAGTCAGAAAAAGCAAGGCAACTAGCTATCTAGCTTGACTCAATTGTCTCAAAGTATTTTTGTATTACCTCATTGGCAATAATTACATAGTTTTCCCTTAAGATAATATTGTCACTCAATAATAAAAATCATAAATGTCAGTTACATATGAGTTTAAATGACCAGCATACATGTAAGAAAATGAATACATGGTATTAATAAGATGCATATTAAAGTCATTATCACTAGCATACTATTTATATTTTTAAAGCCCATATGGATTTGGCTCAAAATTTCCAGGAATGAGATAAAATCGAATGCAAATTTTAGATGCTCGGCACAAACATATACTAGAAATAGATCTCTGGGGACATTTTAATGGGTATTCATTATGACATTTTCATACTTGAATATAATATGCTTTAATTATAGTCATCCTCATTTCCCTCGGAAAATGTATGTTAACTTTCCAAGTATATTATATTGGCAGATACAGAGATGACAGGGTTTTTAGCAGTTTCAAGGAAGGACAAATTCTACTGGCAGTTTCTCTTAAAACCCTTCACCTGAATCTTGCCTGGATTGCTAATGCTCTCCCTTTTTAGAGTAGAGAATGATGGAACAGCCAGACACTGGTGGTTCATACCTGTGATCTTAGCTTCTCAAAAGGCTGAGATCTGAGTATTGGATTTTGAAGACAGCAGTAAAATCCCTGTGCTCCTTATTCCAAACTAACCAGCAAAAGGTGAAAGTGGAGGTGTGACTCAACTAGTTGAGTACCACCTTCAGTTTAAAAAGCTAAGGGACAGCACCCAAGTCAGTACTGGAATAAGAGAGAAAGGGAGGGACTTAGAGTTACAAATTACTCCTTCTATTTCTATGGTTCATATCAAGAGTTGTCTGAAATAGCTTGTAAACCTGATTGAGCAGTTTCTGTAATTATTGACAATTAAATTAATTAAATATTAAGTTGGCCAATGAAAATGAGAGAAATCTGAATTTGGTATTTGAAAACAATTGTTCAGAATTTCTGTAAAAATGTAACTAATGAACTCTCCTTAATACTTTTTTCATATTTTCATATTTTATTTTATTTTTAAATTTGTTACTGTAAAGGTGATGTACAGTTACATAAGTCAGGTAATGAATACATTTCTTTTTGGACAGTCTTATCCCTGCCTGCTCTCTTTCTCAGTTTTTCCCTCCCATTCCCACCTACAGATTGTATAGTTCATTTTCAACATAGTGTCTAGTGGGTATCGCTTCTGCATTGGTTAACCCTTTGTCCCACCATTTCTGGGCTTCTCCTTACCCTCCCCCAAACAGATAAACTTACAAATAAGACAAAATTATAACAAAGAAATCAACTCAAATTAACTCAATTAACAAGAGGTCGTTTCAAGTTTGTGGGGTTCATTTCAATAAATATCATTTCATATGTTTGGATGAACATAGCTATAAATTTTTAACTTGGAAAATTCATAAAAATTTTGTAGGTAATTTTGGTGATAAAGTTAGCATTTCAGGTGACTTTTCACATTTTAAACACATTTTTCTCTATCACAAATGAAAAAAATGAGTCATGATATTATGAATTGTGAGTATGATTTATGCAAAAGAGCAGGAGATTAAAAATCTCTGATCAGCCAGACCCTATTCAAGGTCTTTACCAAAAGTTTGTAACTGAAGTATTCATTTCAGATTTTTAAAAAAGTAATGCTCAAAGTATGTCATATAAAAGCATTTGCTTGAATTAATTATATAATAGAGCTTTCTTTAATTTCTGCTATGATAATAAAGTACACTTCCTGAAGAAAGAATATTCATGTGGGCCTTTGCTAGATATTCTATTACTAGACTGATTTCCTTAAGGAAGCAAACGCTTCCTAAGTGGGTAAATCAATTACATTCATCAAACATTTATTGAATTTCCATTGCCTTCAGGATAACAGATAAGTTACTGATCATGATATAAAAGTGTATTTATGATCTTATTTGTGTTTCTTCAGCTTCAATAATCCTCTCCAAATCTTTCACCTAACTGAACTTTGTAGAATAGAAAGAATATGCTTGGGGATTTAAAACCCACTGTTTTTTTGCCAGTATCTACACCTTTGTGTATTGTCTTCTGTTCTCAGGCATATGGCAAATGCTCCTATTCATCAAAAAGAATCTCTTTAGGAAAACACAATCACGCAGCTGCCTTCTATACAAATTCTTATTTTTAGGCTGAAAATTTATGAAGATGACTTCTTAAGTATTTCCCAGGTTTCAGGCATCTACTCAGACATTGGGACACATGTCCTATAGATAAAAAAGAGGAAAAAGTATGGTATAAAACATAATTTAATGTGATAAAAATTAAATTTACAGAAAATTAGAAGTTTATTATAATATTTTAAGGTTTTTTAGTAAAGTTAAAAATAAGTTAAAGTGCCTAATGCATGTACTTTCTAAAAGCACAGTATAAGCTGTAGTGCTAGTTTATTAAAATGAAGAAGTAGATTGAAAATAGTGAAAAAAGTCTACAATTTTATTATGTGTAACTCTAGGTGGTAGTATTAGATTGCAGGTGTAATTTCACTTTGAACTTTTCAATGTTTCAGTAGAGAAAATGTGCTAAGTGCATAATAAGTATTAGAAACTTTGAACAAATGTCAGAACTTGTTTGAAGCTCATGATGTCTTTTTTAACCATTGATTTTTACTATTCATGCTACTTTCTCTGTATTTCTTTACTACAGAAATAAGCATATGGAAGATACTTCTTTTGAAACATTTTTATTTGTGTATACTGGTTATATAAAAAGGGTTTATTGTGATATTTCTGTACATGTATAACATATACCTCTTTCATCATTCTCTGTCGTTTCCCCTACTTCTTTCTTAAAAACATTCAACAGGCTTCATTATTTACTATATCTTTATACTTGTTCCTAAATTACTTCTACCATATTCATTCTCTTTCACTTTCTGTTCATCTTTCCCCCATCATGGTAACCCCTCCTACTATAACTTGTTATGCATTAATTAAAAAAATATTTTTTGTCAAAGTAATGTACAGAGGGGTTCATTTTGAGTATAGTTTTTCTACAGTGAGCTTTCATTGTTATTTCTCATATATATACAGTATATTTTAGTCAGCTAAACCTCTTCTATTGAATTTACTTACACACCCATATAAACATTGACTTAATGGGCTCATATTTTTTGCTTATGATTAACCCATGTGACACAGCATGAACAGGAAAATCCCCACCAGTGTTATCAGTATTCTCTAGATATCTGGGAGAATGAATTAGGTGGTGCTCTCTCTATGTGACTGCAGGTCTCTTGGTCCAATGTCACTCTTGAAAATTTCATGTTCTCATCTGAGTTCAATATACTACTGGATATTTTTCAATATCATTAAGACCTTAAGATTCCACATGAAGACAATGATTTTCTCCAGTGTTGCTTCGCCTATT
The DNA here is from genome assembly GCF_023159225.1 of Perognathus longimembris pacificus. Lineage (NCBI taxonomy): Eukaryota > Metazoa > Chordata > Mammalia > Rodentia > Heteromyidae > Perognathus > Perognathus longimembris. The sequence continues at coordinate 19,107,101 of NC_063172.1, forward strand.
TCACACTATGGGATTTTTGCAAAAAGTCTAAGAGAATTATCATTTTTTTCACTAAAATATTCATTGTCAAAGTTTTACTTCTTTCACATTAAGAATTGTTCATCTTAAAAAGCTACTTTTTCCTATTTTCTGGTAGAAAAGAATGCACAGTACTTCTTTCAGTGATATTGCACTTGGGTCATTAATATTCTCCTATTGAAAGTTTAATACATTTATTAAAATAACTCTTTTCTCCAACTTCATGAAAAAATATACTAAAATCTTAATTTTTAATTTTCAAAACTAAAAACCTAGTCCTTTTTCCAGTGTGCAAAGTTATAAACGTTAAGTAATGCATTTGTAGTCTACTCTTTTGTTGGATATTCTATCAGGCAGACTAGAAATCTACATTATGTTCCACAGTAGAGTTGACACAATGATACAGAATGCTTTGAGTAAACCAAAGTATGAGAAATTGAGGAGGTGTCATGGTTTCTGAACAGCAGTATAAATTCATGGTTAATTTCAACTTGACTAGGATTGAGGATGCCCAGAAACAAATATTACTAAACATTATAAAACGTTGTTTTTGATTGTCCCTGGCTTTCCAGGACAGATTAGCTTTCAAGTTGAGAAGAAGAGTTAGACAAATTACTCACTCAAAGTGAATAGGCAGTATCTAAGGTGAGAGGATTTCAAAGAACAAGAAGCTAGAGGAAGGTTGAAGATTCATTCTACCTGACTGCTCCAGCTCCCCACAGATCTTTCCCTGCCTTCAGTGTTTCTTGGATCTTAGGCATCCAAACATAACTGGAATCTATAGCAGTGCCTCTTCAGCTCTGTGGTTTGCATTGTTTAGTAGGAAAACACAGGAAATAATGCTTTGAAGAGAGTTGCAGCATGAAGGAATGCTATGTGAGAATATGGTGTAGGAGAAAGAAGAACCATTCTTGTAAAATGATGCTTCAATTCAGAAGTGAGTTTGCAATCCTTCTCTTTTTTTTTTTTTCTTTTAGTCAGTTGTAGGGCTTGAATCAAAGGCCTGGTTGCTGTTGGTGAGCTCTTTTTGCTCAAGGCTAGCACTCTACCATTTTGAGCAACAGCCCCACTTCTGGTCTTTTAGGGTTAATTATAGATAAGCATCTCACAGAGATTTTCTGCCCAGGCTGGCTTTGAATTGTGATCTTCAGATTACAGGTAGGATCACAGGTGTGATCCACCATTAAGTGGCAAGTTTTAAATCTTTTAACCGGGAATGGAATATCAAGAAAAAAGTCAGGTAATACTCCTTACTTGGGCTCTTGTGTGAATGTAGCTTCTATGACCAGGCTTGGAAATCACTTTAAGATGTCTGCAAGATCCCTAGATTAGAAGAGTGTATTGAATGCATGGGGAGCTAGTGATGTATAAAGAGAGAAAAGCCTGGAGTCTTGGGGAGATTACTAATCAATTTCAATATTTACAAAATGGTTAGACAACAAGAGTCAACAAAGGAGATAGTGAAGAGAACTGAACAAGAGAGATAAAGAATTCTGTGGATAATCATGGGAGTGGGTGCCTACCACTGATTTTTTTTGTAAGGATGTTTTTGAAAAGGAAGTGGTTTACAAGGTTAAATGCTATTCCCAGTTCAATCAAGATAAAAACAGAGGAGTCATCTTACTTATAGATGTGGGTGTTGATCTTTGGCTATCTGAGGAAGAACAGTTTAAGTGCAACAGAAACCTGCTCTGAATGAGTTAAAGAGAAAAAAGGAAGTTAAGAAGTGGTGATGTCAATTGCCGATAACTACTTTGAGTCACAACTTTCAAGAAGATGAAAATGATAGAATTGACAAGAGAGTAGTGTAAGGAAGGCTACATTTTTTTTCTTTTCTTTTTCATTGTGCTAGGCTAGAATTTTACCAAGACTACAGAGTTGTGGAGAGAGCCAGTGTGAAGGAGCATTGTACCTAGACAGAAGGTTGGAGATAATTAAATACAATATATAGCAGGTACAATTGCATGGGTGGATGGGACCCATTACACCAGTTGTGCTTTAGTGGGACAGAGGAAACAGCTTTTCTCTTTAAACCAGAAGATGTGCAAAATTAATGAAGGAGGAAGTGATGAAAACATCCTTCTAGGTTGTTTTTCAGAAAGCCAGTGGACTATGCCATGCATGGAAACAGTGAGTTCCCCATGAGGGTGTCTGCTGAGATACATATGGTAAAAGCATGGAGGTCTGAGATGAGAAGAATGATTTAGTTAACTTTGACTTAATGTTTGTGTCCATTCAAGTTTGTAGATTGGACCCAACTTCTCAATGTGGAGCTATAAAGTCAGAGAGCCCATAGGAAGTAATAAAAGCAATGAGGTCAAATCCCTTATGGATGGAGCCAGTTCTGTCATAAAGGAAGATCAGAGCTCAGGGAGCTTGCTTGATTCTTCTACCATTCAAGGACCTGGCTAGGAGGCATCACCTAAAAAGAAGGACGGAATCTTTGAGGTCATAGCACCTGCTGAAGCCTCCATCTTGGGTATTCCAGCTACAAGAACTGTGATAAGTAAATGGTTTCTTTAACAAGCCACCCAGGTTATGACATTTCTTCAATCGTATCCTGATTATGATGAAATGTTGAAATGAGGACACTTGCTAGAGTAGCATGTTCAAAGTGACTTTACTCTAGGGCTCCTTAAAATTATGCTGTTTCTCACTCATGAGACACTTCCATGAAAAGCAGATGGAAAAGAGTATTTAAGAAAAGATTTTTTTCACTGTGCTTGCCTCCACTTGTCTTTCAAGAAAAGAGTTCTGAAATCGACTTCGATGTGTGTGGAAATATCATTGCTTGTACTGTTTTTCCTCATGGTGTTTTCTTACCTGAGATGCTCTAGATGCTCATTGGCTCCCACTGGTGAGGCTTTCTCAGAGGAGGAAGGGCTCACAAACTCATGGCAATAAACATCCAGTCTTCATGAAACTTTCTTGACACTGAGAAAGAAATGAGAAAGTAAGATAAAGATTGAGGCAATACTGAATCTACAAGAGAATTGGGGAAATCATTTGATTTCGATTATGACTTATTTTGACCATAGATCTTCCAACTAGTTTGGTTATTACATAATCTATTCCTGAGTGATAAAAATACTACTACTACTATATTTTCCACAGACTTTTCTAAATGGCTTACACAGATTTCTATTCAGTTTTCACGAAAGCACTTAAAAGGAAGCCTGTAGTATTGTCATTAGTTTAGAGATATGAAAACTAAGACAGCATTTATGTATCTCATTATGTACTTATGTTTTAATATACTTATGTTTTTGTTCTGACAGGTGCTTCTGTGTGGTGAGTGATGAATGCTTGTCCTCTCCCTTAGTTCATAGTGTAAAATATATACTCCGATATTATAGTGGAGGTCTTAAGTACTGTTCAAGATTGACTAAGGTCACGTCATAAGTGACAGAGCTACTACTAGTTAACTTCGGCACCTTGTCTTCTTCTTTTTCCACTGTGCCATAATTGCCTCTTTACCTAATACAAGTCTGGCGATTCCTTTTTTCCCTGAGTTTGTTTGTGCTTCCAGCTTGTGTACCTCCAGCCCAGTAATGATCTAATACTTACTGTGTGGGCTTCAGAGTTTATTTGATTTGGAGCAACCTAAACGGCCTGTTGGCAAGGTCTAAATATAAGATTGTCAGTACAGGGACAAGGGCGCATATTTCTGGCCTGAGGGGATCTCATAGGCTATGGGCAACACTGTGCAAAATGTTGGCAACCTTCGGCATAACGAAAATGAATTGTTCAATTCTGACTATTTGCAGTAAGTCATAGTAATTCATATAAAGATAGTGGATGTGTAATTATAGCAGTGTGCTTTAACACTTCTAATGCACCATGCCAGTTTGGAGAAGTGAAATTTTCAGTGTGAAATAAAAAAAGTGCATTTGCTTTGCAAAGGTCTTGGCAGCCATGCAGGGGCCTGTCATTTTGCAGCATTCATGCACCTTGCACTGTGCTGAGTGGGTGCATTTGTTGCTACCTCCCTTGTTTCTTCGCAACATCCTGTGTTGTGACTGGGCAATACATCTTGCTGCACTGATTTGACTGAGGAAGAAACCACAGCATGGTGTGGTTTAAATGACTCATTCAGTCTCATAAAAGTGGTCTGTGTTACAGCCAGCATTAGGATTTGGATCTTCCATCTTGAATACCATGCTTTGTGTTCAGCCACATGGTGTTCCAATATATCATCTGGCCCATTTAAACCACATGGATAATTCATTTTTCAACACCCTGGTTATATGTCATCTTAGCTGTCACTTCCATTAGCTGCTTACACACCTGCATGTAGCCTACGCCAGGCTCCTTTTCTGTCTATTTTGACATCAGGAGTAGTGCTCATTAAGCCTTAGAGAAACAGTTAAAACAACAACCACCATCACAACAGGACAACAACTCTTCTTTGTTCTGCCCTACAGTGTTTTACGTATTATCTCTGCTCATGTGGCACTGGGTATCACTCTAATTAAATAATAGCTATCGAGGATTCTTCTGTTTTCTTGCCAACTTTCCAAACCTTTTCCAAAAGGTCTTTGTACATTTATGTTTGATGGAACCTTGGAGACATTAGGGAACATTTTACAACTATTTTGGTGGAGAAGCACAAAAGGACCCCACTGTGAGTCCCAGAGTATAACTTCATTTCTCTCAAGACAGATCATCTATTTTCAGGTTAGCTTCACTACCATCACGTTCTTAGAGGAGAAATAAGTAACTGGCTTTCTCAGAGCTCCTTTCCCATATGGTTCCTCTTTAGAGCCTACTTATGAGGGGCATTTGTATGAGATTTGCAAGAGAGGGAGAAGAGAGAGAGACAAATTGAAGAGAAGGAGATTTGTAACCCTGTGCTCAGATATGTGCGTATTTGGGAAGTACTTATTAAAGTCCTGTGTGTAGCAGGCATTGTGATATATTCTGCAAGTATAGGCACCATCCTCAAAGTTTTATTCTATGTGTGAGTGAAGAAATGAAAGAAAAAACCTTAGTAGTCAATTAAATATTTGTTGATTGATTGAGATAGGATATTACTGTGTAATTCATTCTCTTCTAGAACTTACTACATGGTCTGGGATGACCTGACCTTGGCCACCATACCAAGCTGAAGTAATTATATTTTAGATTATGATTATGATCAATATTCTGAAGGCAAAACCAAAATACAATTGTGTATTTTAAAGAGGGTTAGATAGGGAAGTAGAAATAGAATTGTGTTGTTGTTTTTCCTAGGTAGACTAAGATTCTAGAGCATGCTCCAAAATTGAATCTGTCGAGAAACATTTAACTTTCTGAGTCTTTGCATGATTTTTTTCTTGATTGATGTCATTTTAGTTCATTGGTGATTGTGTATTTATGCAGCTATCTATTGTTAGTAAAAATATTGTTTTTATGTATGTTCAGTGGGGTGGGTGATCGTCAGCTATTGTGATCAGAGCTCTGTCTTGATCCCCTGTGTGACATGCAGTCTGGATCCTGACAGTCTGTATAATACTTTATTTCCTGAAAATCAGTTGAATATAGAATTTCATCGAGCCACCATAAAGCTCAAGTTTAATGGTGATAGTGTGCAACAGATGGCTTATAGGGTTTCTACTTAGTTACTAGAGTGATCTACTCTTCTCTTTTATCCTGTACCTTATAGGATTCCAGAGGAATGTTGAATAGTACATTTGTATTAGTAGAACATGTTGTTAAGATTCAAGTCAAGGGGTTTTAATCCAGTCTTCTGTCCTCTCCTTAGAGAGTGACTGATAAGCATGGGGTGGTCTTGCTTCTACATAGGGAACTGGCTGATATTCCTTGAAAGATGGACTTTGATTTATGAGGAAGTGCAGAGTATGTCCTAAGGGTTCTGAGCTGTAATTGCTCTCTTTCCAAGTGGACTATTGGGGCCCTTATTCCTCCAATAAAGGGGAGCTGTATAGCCCTCTGTGTTTATTTAACTTATGATTTATTTCTTTTTAAGAGATAGGCTTTGCCAAAATATTCATTTTTCTGGGGATTGGAGACCTCAGAAATAAATTAACTTTGGTTCTAAGATGTAAAGTTTTCTGTTAATTCTGCTCATCTATGGAATTGCTTTATATATATATATATTTATATATATATTTATATATATATATATATTTATATATATATAAATCTGTGTGTCCTATGTGGTTCTCCTTGAGTGAGTCCTTTAGTAAAGTTTTTTTTTTTTTCCAAGTCTTCCCTCACTTTCATTACTACACTTTTTTTCTGTCTTTCTTATCCAATCATGGTTAGGTGTGCTGAAAAGAATACATACTTTTTCCTTCAAGGCAGCTTTGAAGAATAGGAGCAAAAAGGCTGGGTTCTACTCTAGGTTTGATTATATGGATAACCTGGGGCCAGAGCCTTATCCCACATATGGAGCACTGAATCTAACTACTTCCTCTGTATCTGGTCAAAAGGCTTTCAAACAGAATATGCGCTCTCTGACAGTGTCTTTACCTAAAGTATTTAGAGGCCTTATAGATTGCAAACTGAATCAGGCTGTCAGCGTACTTAATTCTCAAGCATGTGGAAGGCACTTGGGACTTTTCTGCCCTAATAGTCAACTTAATCAACACTCTCTTCTCTATCTCTATGAGTCCATAGTTCCCTGGAGAACTTCTACTAATGCAAGGATTAAAGGAATTGCCCTTCAAATAATAGGTATCATAAAATTAGGTGTTTGTATTATAGTATTCTGATAATTACTGGCTATAAGTTTCTTAAAGAACTATAAATGAATTGTTTGAAATGAAGTGTTGAAGCAAAATTAATATATAAAGGAGAAAATGTGATATACATACACAACGGAATTTTAATTATTCATTGGAAAGAATGACAGTATATCACTTGTAAAGAAATGAAAAGACATGGAAAAAACTATATTAAGTGAAGTAAGCTAGGCCCAAAGAGACAAAGGATCCACATTTTCCCTTATATACAAAAGCTAGATTTAATATACAAACCCATAAATAAGTATGTTGGGTGGTATGCAATTGTATACAAATGTGTTAACTGTAATACCGCAAATTCAAGGGAGATCACAAATAGCATAATTACTTAGAAAGCCAAATCAGAGTTCAGAAAAATGAAACATCAGGAAGCAGGTACTCCAAAGAAATGGGGGGAGTTCAAGGGGAACAGGGTAGATGAAAGAAGAGAGGCAAAAAGGGGGCCGGGGTGGATGTAGGCTAGAATCCAATGTATAGCCTACAAAATTAACCGGGGGAGAGGGTGGGAAAGGGGAGGAATGGCTAAGAATGTTGAAAGGACTTTTATACTGTATTCATTAACTACTTTGTTAAATGACAATTCATAAAGATAATAAAAATGTGTTAAAAGGAAAACAGGGTGGGAGTTGGATAAACTCAGTTCTCTAGAACTTTCCTTTGAAGAGTCCTTCTTAATTTCCTGTCTTTATTGTAAAAAAAGTGATTTTGGCAAAAAGCAACACAAGGTGCACTGTATACATAAACAAACATGCTAAAATAAGACACTTTTGTAAGGAATCGATGCTAATAAAAAGTAAAATGTAAAAGCACTTCCCTTTCTTTTAACAGTACATTGCTATATAGCCAAAACTAGCCTCAAAATCTCAATACTTCTGATCTAGTTTTCTGAATAGAGTAATGAGATTACAGGCATGAGACATAATACCCAGTTTAATATGGATGTCGTTAAGATGTGTTCTCCAAAACACAGTTGCTAAACATAATCCATTATGGTATAGAGAGAATATATTATTTTTTTTTCTTCTTCTTCTGTTTTTAACTGAAACATCTAAATTTCTCAACCTACGGTAGAGAGTAGTTTAATAATGCAGAAGACTTAGGTTTACTATGTTGCCCTATTTAGTGGACTCCAATGTGCTTACTTCTTTGCAGGGTAAAAAAAAAAGCTCCATCTTTCAGTCATCAAAGGAAAGGAATCTGGAAGGGATCAGGAAGTCTCTTGTTTCATTTAACTTTACTTCCCATTTTCCAGATTTTATTTCCATGGACAAACTCAGCTGTAAGGAAAGCTGAAAAAAGACCAGTATTAAGGACTTAGTAAGTTACCCTCTAAAGTTCGGTGGATTTTTCAATTAAAAAAATGGAAGAATGGATTTAGGTGTGACCCGGCTGTTCTATCTTAGAATTTGAAAGGTTCAGGTCTCTTCTACACATATAGAACAATATCTCTGGGGCTATATCTGAGTGCTACAGTGGATGTGAAACATTCACAAAGCCCCTCATTAATTCTCTAGAGTCAAAATCAGCAACTCAATAAAAATCAATCAATGAATTAACTGATAACTTAATTTGAAAGGTTATAATTGCATTTATAAAATAAAAGATCAGGTATAAAAATTTCTCTTACAAAGACATGATAATTCTAAAGAGTAAACTTAATATAGTAATTAGTAGCTTTTGATACGGTGTTACACAAAGTAGTGCAGTCTATACTTTAAATTGCCTTTAATGGTGATGACAAGAAAGAATTCTGTGTGTGTGTATGTGTGTGTGTGCGTGCACGCACGCGCGTGTGAATGTGTACATGCACAGGCCCGCACAGGCATGCACAGGGGCTTGAATTCAGGGCCTCATGCTTTCCTGTAGTACTTTTACTCAAGCTTGGTGTTCTCTCATTTTAGCCAAGCCTTCAATCCCAGCTTTTTGCTAGTCCAGTAAATGTGAGGCCATGAGCACCACTAACCCATGTAGTAAGTAGCAACGCAATGGAAAACAAAAGGGCAAGTGGCATGACTCAAGTAGTAGAGTATAACCTAGCAAGCACTAGGCCTTGAGTTCAAACTCTAGTTTCACTAAAATACACACACACACACACACACACACACACACACACACTAGAGAATATATATACATGTATATTAGAGAATTAAATTTGATCATTAATAGTGAATCACTTTGCATTAATTAAAGCATGATTAAAGTTGTGCCATTAATACCCTGAAACTATTCACAAATATTGTTCATTCAGTATTTATTTCATGTTTCTTTGCTATAATTTTGTGTATATTTTATGATATACATAATAAGTAATTATACGGTTGCATATGTATACACAACATAGTCAACCCAATCAACATATGTATGAAGAGTCCATTTAAGTTATTTCTAGAGCTGTGGCGGACAATCTGAAAGAGTGGTGATGCAGTGGTTTCCAAAATGTGCTACTTGTAACATAGCATGTAGTTCATATTTTTAAAGATGAAAGATAATGTAGTATACTCATATTTAATGGATGGGTCATCAGTGACAAGCTCATATTTTGTGTTGATCAGAAGACCCTAAGATATCCATTCTAGTCTCTGGAATAGAAATGAGAATCTAGGTGCTTAAAGAGAGTTATGCACCGTACAACAGCCTGAGGGATTAGCAAGCACTGGTTTTTATAGATCTGTAGCTTCAGGCTAGAGATCAAACTCTTGCCCTGATGTCTAGGGCTACCATGAATAAGTTGCTAGCTCATTATATATACATATATATATATATATATATATATATATATATATAGCACATTCTTATCTTCATTACCAGAGTGTCATTTTTGAAAATCCAAATTCTTTATGCTAGGCAGCCTGGTGAGCCACAGTCAGGGTCATACATAATTGTAGTCAGAGGAATAAAAGTAAATATTTTGCTAATGCTGTATGTGAATGTGCCAAATCAGTAGTCTTTTGAATGAGGAAAATTATGTAACAAAAGACGTCTATTAGAATCTAGAAATGTGTGTGTGTGTGTGTGTGTGTGTGTGTGTGTGTTTGTACCAAGCAGTTGTGCTCAGTTTTGATTGGCTAAATATCCAAATATCACTCGAGGGGCTGGGAATATGGCCTATTGGTAAGAGTGCTTGCCTCCTACACGTAAAGCTCTGGGTTCGATTCCCCAGCACCACATATATGGAAACCGGCCAGAAGGGGCGCTGTGGCTCAGGTGGCAGAGTGGTAGCCTTGAGCGGGAAGAAGCCAGGGACAGTGCTCAGGCCCTGAGTCCAAGGCCCAGGACTGGCAAAAAAAAAAAAAAAAAAAAAAAAAAAAAAAAAAAAAAAAAGACCAGTGTGAGGTTTATCTAATATTAGATAAATTTACCTCACTAAAAACATATTCAAAGAGAAACACCCAAATCCCATCAAGGCACAGGCTATTTTTTATGAGGGCTAACAGTCCACAAACACTATGTGATATGGTTTCTAATGGGTTATACAAGCTATATGCACAGCATGAACTTTGGAGGCAGCTTATTTACATTACAAGGTAACGTTCTGTTAGTTCAATTTCAAGTAGAGAGCAATGGCAAGAGTTGAGAGAAGTAAGGGCATGTAAAGACTTGTACACATTATTATTTTTGCTAATCAATTAGCAATAGAAAACACTTTGTCTTAGAATTCTCCTTAGCCAGGAAGTACAGAGGAGGAATCTGTATCTTTTTTGGGGGAGGGGGGGGTTTCATTAAATTTTATTGGCAAGGTAATGTACAGAGGGGGTAGGTACAATTACATAATAAGGTAGTTAGTATACATTTCTTGTCATATGTTACATCCTCCCTCATTTTTCTTTCCCTTCTCTACTTCAGATAAGCATGTATACAATATCCAGTGTACCAAAATCATATATAGTAACCACAGGGGGTATGCCACAGGAAATTAACCTAGCAAATTAAACCTAATGACAAAGATAAAATCCTCCCGTTTCCATCTCTTGGAGTTCATTTTGCTTAGCCTCATCTTATATAATTATATGTACATAGCTGTTGAGCTCTTGTGATCCACTGATAGGTCTTTCCTATACCTTTTTATGTTTATGTAGTAATTGTTTGGTTTTAGAGACATAATGTAACATTGCTGAATAAAACATGTGGAAATACCATTTGAAAAGAAATTTGTTATTTTACAGACATGATCCCTACTGTTCCCCCCCCCCAACAACCACATATCAGGGAGACCATGCCCCTTTGTTCTCTGTGCTCTAGGCTTATCTTGCTTAACATTATTATTTGTTCAAGCTCTGACCATTTTCTTGCGAATGCCATTATTTTATCATTTCTAACCGCTATGTAGTATTCCATTGGGTACATGTACCACATTTTTTTGGATCCATTCATCTGTAGTGGGGTATCTGGGTTGTTTCCATATTTTGGCTGGAATCTGTAACTTAATGTAGCTTACAGAAAACCAGTGCAAAAGGATACTTAGGAAAAGATTGAAAACTTTAACGCCATTTTGTGTTGTTGTTGCATACAGAGAGACACCAAAGAGCTAGTGAACACTTCATGAGGACACTCTACTTAGCTCAGACCAGCAGGGAAGTGAGTCTTGAGGAATGAGTGATAAAAGCCTTTGGCAATTGGAAGTTGGGAAGGTGAAAGGAAAGGTAGCAAGACCGGGTGCAGGGAAACCGGAATGAAAAGGAAGGAAGGGTTTTGCCAGGTACAATGTACTTTTGAAATGTGATTCTTTAGAGAAAGTCCTGAGTGATTGCTATTGCTTACTTATGCCTCTCCAGATTCACACTGAAGCCTTAAATTCCTATTTGGAGACAGCTTTCAGGAGGCAACTAATATTAAATGAGATTGTAACGATGCACCTCTCATCTGTTATGGGCAAGTGCCTTTATAAAGAAGAGGGAGATGTTCTAAGGAAAGCTAGGTGGTGACATGGCCAGCCTGTTGTCATCTGCAAAACAAGAAGAGAAGCTTCCCTACATACACACTGACTGTGCTCTCCCACTGATTATGGATTGCCAGTCTCCTGAATAGTGAGCAGTAAATTCTGTAGTTCAAACCATCAAGTCTCAGGCTGTTTTTCATTGCTTGCTTGCTTTTGTTGTTTTTATCTCAGCCTAAGCTGATCATAGCATTTATTACTCTACTTCATCCTTTAAACTGCTATGGTACTAACAATGTGAAAAAGATACAAGCAGCTCTTATTGTCAGAACACTTTCCATGTTGCATTTTATTAGATGTTTCATAAGTAGCTCTAATCCTAAAAACAGCTAAAATTTGTTGATAATCTTTGCCTACAAATGAATCAACCAAGACTCAGAGAGATAAAGCAACTTTCTTAAGACTACACAGCAAGTATATTGCAGACAAGAATAAAATCTAGACTAAGCACTCAAAGAAAGCACTCTAATTCAAAGAATCCTAAACATCTGCCCATATGGCTTTTCCTTGAATATCTCAGTGATTATATTTCCCAGTAAGAAATCTTGTTCTTGTGTTAGGCATTGTTCAAGTTCAAGTTCTACTGGGGTTTTATTTTATCTTCTGGTGAAATCTACTTCTATTCATTTTTCCCATTTTACCTGGATTATTCCTGCAATATTTCATTCTTTATAACAGAATTTGATCATCTTTTTTAGTGTATTAGTCTTTTAGGATGAAACATGTTCACCCTAAGGAGGATAATCCACTGTCTATTGGCTCGAGTGCTTTCAATTGTAATGTGACAGGATTCTGTGTTCATCCTCAGATTGCCTTTTATTCTGTTTCAAGGTCTTCAAAGAAAATTTCAAGTTTGTATCCCTGCTTGGATACCACCCACTTTTCTATATCTGTTATTATAGCCACTATGAAAAACAGTACCACCACCACCAACATAAAAGCATCCAAAGTCATTCCAAGAAAATCTCTCAGAAACCCCATGTTCCAAATCTTGAAACTAGTAAATACAACTGTGTTAGGGACAATGTGAACAAAAGGCAGGGAACGTCTTCCTCAGCATCTTCTATTACAGTGTCTTCAGGTACCTGAAGCAGCTCTAATGTCCCCCCAATGATGGACCAGATGTTTTCTACTCTTTTGTAGTGAACCTGTGCTAATCACAAAGCTTGGTGAGGTAATGATGTTGTTGTGCACAACATGCGTTGCTTACCTTTTCTTCTTTCACATACTTGCATTTGACCTAATCTCCCGTATATTCACTTGTGTGAAAAAAATAAAGGTTAAATTCACAGAACTAGTTAGAACTTCATGCCAATTAACATGAATCTGTCTGGAGTGACGGACAGACAATGAAGGGTAAGAGGCAGCTCTTGGCTACACTAGAAAAATTAGTTTAAAATGTCCATTTATCTTTAATAAGTGCATTTTCAGATCATTTGCCCACTCAGGAGCATCTTCACACATGCTTCCCTTCGTCAGCCTCTTCTCAAAATGGAACACGTATAATTGAACCTAACATTCCAGATGTGACCTGATTAGGTCAGGGTACAACAGTATAGTTAATGCCATTCTTCAGAATCAAATCTAATCTGAGTAGCTTCCTGCTTACCAGCATCACTTGTTTCCTTTTCCCTTGGTCTTCCTCAATCATGTGAAATTTATATTGCTATCTCTCTTATTCCAGTTTCTTAATTTTTTTTTCTAGAATGTTCTTCCTCTCATTTCTATTTGAAGAACAAAGTACTTGTTCTCTATTATTTCTTTGCCTGAGCCACATGGCCTCTCACTCTTCAGCCCATTTCCAGGCTTACTTATAACTTTAGATGTTTCAAAAAAGCTGTAAAGAGGGGCTGGGAATATGGCCAGTGGCAAGAGTGCTTGCCTCACATACATGAAGCCCTGGGTTCGATTCCTGGGCACCACATATATAGAAAACGGCCAGAAGGGGCACTGTGGCTCAAGTGACAGAGTGTTAGCCTTGAGCAAAAAGACGCCAAGCACCGTGCTCAGGCCCTGAGTTCAAGGACCAGGACTGGCCAAAAAAAAAAAAAAAAAAAAAAAAAAGAAAAGAAAAGAAAAGAAAAGAAAAAAAAAAGCTGCAAAGATAGCCCACAGAATCACTGTAGGTCTTTCTCCTAGCTTCTTCTAATGTTCAAGTGACATACAAATGGTGTTAATTTGTGAAAAGAAAGAAATTAACATTGATTAAATCTTGATTATATTATGAACTGTATGAGGTTTTCACCAAAATTTGTACTACGAGCCCTTTTCTATTCCAGAAACCAGTCCAGCATGCCATATTACACTTTAGCTCTCTTCTTTATTTTCTAATGCTCTTTTAAAAAATAGACATCCATGAATGGACAGGAGAGTGCTAATGCAAGTAATTCTGTCTAGAGGAGAGAGGCCCCATTACCTTCCCCACGACCACGAAGCTCTACCTCAAGGACACATAATCACCTCAATCTCCTGATAGGGAGCAGAATGTGCAGGCAGAGAAGATAATCAGTTTCCCTACCTATGGGCTGCACTTTCAGCACTCAGGCAGCAAAGATAGTAAGTAGAGGGAAAGGAAGGGAGCTGCTGACCCAAAAGTCTTGTCTGGCTCACAGGCTTTGCTTCAGGGAGATAATGCACACAAGAAAGTAAACTCCAAATGGTAGACAGTCTCCTGGTTTGAAATTAGTATTACAGAGACACTCAGATGTTTAACTGAGCACTTATTATTGATAGACATAATTTTTGCTGCTAGATATTGTTTAGAACTGATAAAAAGAGTTGGTCTTTCTCAACATCAATCATTCCAACACTGTAAATAATAAAAAACCTGTTAATTTATTAAAAATACCATTAGTTAATTGTAATTCCTTTGTGGCCAAATGACTATCTTCTATTTCTTTATATCATTTGCTTCATATTTTCTGGATTTTTCTTTATGCATAATCAGTGATAAAGTTTCACTCTATACCTGACACACAGTGTGTCAAGTCCATGTATGTGACCAAATTAAACATTCAAAACAGTGTTCAAAAGAAGGAATCCATTTTTCACTGTGAGAAGCGATTGCACTGAGACTTGGGAAGGGAGACGACCTTCTTCACAATTTCATGACTGCTGTCGGCAAAGCTGGGATTTTATAACAATCTCTCTAGAAACCCACATCTCAAGTCTGGGTGACCTCATTCTGTGAAATGAGAGTTTGAGTGAGTTTGCCAAAGGCATTAGAGAAAAGACCAGATTCTTACCATTCTAGATTCAAACCAGGTCTCCATTTGAATCTGGGCATTTATGAGGGGAGCATGAAAAATAACATGCAGTTTTGTTTATGTGGTGGAGAGTGAGAAGTTATTGAAAGATTAAGGGAATCTGAGGAGAGGGTTATAAACAAAAAAGTATAGAAAAGAGAGTGGGTTTTCTGAAGAAAAAAATAGATTGATCAGAGCAGTCATTAAGTCTTAAGGGTTTTCTGTGGTACTAAATAATGAACAACACCACCACCACCAACATACACACACACACACACATGCACACACACGCACACACCAAAGCCAAGACAGAATAGTTTTGGAGAGGAATGTGAGGCCATTATTACAGCCTTTCCCAATCCTTACCCTGCTCTGCGTAGCTCCTCCTGTGACCCGAAGAAACCTTGCAGACGTGATGGTGGGGCCTGCGCAAGGAGTCAGCAGGCAAGAAGATGCCACTTGCTTGACTGCCTGGACTGGAGCTTTCCTTCTTTCATTTGCTGAACTCATAGCCTGTCAGTATTTTTCTGTTCTTTGAGGTCCTGTTAGGACACTTGAGGTACATTTCTAGCATGTTCACTCAGAAAAAAATCACAGTAAGCTGTAGATCCATGCCATACAAGTTGCTCATTTAAGAGACATTCGTCTCTTCACTTTCAATTTTCACAAAAAATAATTTAAACCTTCTGTTTTCACCTCCATTTACCTCTGATATTTCCGTGGACAGTTAATCACTCTTTTTTTTAAAAAAAGAAATACAAGGATTAAAGATGATAAACAAATAGGAATCACATTTTGAAGATTTGGTGGCAGGCATGTCAACACAATGGAATTTGAGGGTCTCCTCAAGATAAAAATGGATTTTTCTTTTCTTCAGACAAGGTTTATAATACAACTTGAGAGGAGAATTTATATAGTGGAATAATTTAAGGTGTTGTCTGGTTGGATTGTTCTTTATTTTATTCATGAAAAGTTTAAACGCCTTCCAAGGCACAAAGTATTGTGATGGGCAGAGCTGTGACTCAACCTTAGATCACCTCATTTTAAAGACAGGATTCTTTCTACCATGACACCGAAAGAGAAAAGGATCATAAAGATCATGAAACGACTTTCCAGTGAAGGTTAAACCTCTTTTTTTTCCTCTCATTTAGCTAGAAACAAGTAATTTGTTAAATATTTAGGAGGATTTTTTAGAGGCCTATATCAACATTTTCCACTCGTCTTGAAATTGTTTTCAGAAATGTTTACATCTGAGATCAGATGCAATTTCTCTGACTTTCTGTTGATATCAACTCAAGTGTTCTAGGAAGAGAATTATGGTAGCAATGCGTGTACAGTTCCTCCATATTTATAGCAATTGAGTCCTGTAAACTAAAGAAGCCGAACACATGGGACATAAAGGAATTAAGGAAGAGGGCTGGGAATATGGCCTAGTGGCAAGAGTGCTTGCCTCATATACATGAAGCCCTGGGTTCGATTCCCCAGCACCACATATACAGAAAACAGCCAGAAGTGGAGCTGTGGCTCAAGGGGCAGAGTGTTAGCCTTGAGCAAAAAGAAGCCAGGGACAGTGCTCAGGCCCTGAGTCCAAGCCCAGGACTGGTCAAAAAAACAAAAACAAAAACAAAAAAAACCCACACACACAAAAAAGGGAATTAAGGAAGATATATCAGATTCAGTTTCCCACCTTGGAACCCATTAGTAATGTGAGACAAATATTGGCACAATGCTCAGTAGAATATTAAGTATACAACTGCAATGAGGGAGAAAGCAGACATAGCCTCACCTTTCTTTTAAATTTGTGCCCCAACCACTCCAACTTTACAGAAATATATCAGTCATTGAGACTTTGTTATAATCGTGTGTCAATTTTCTGGTTTAATAGGAAAAAATATGACAAGAGAGTGTGATTGGTTCTCAGACCCAGCCTCCCGTGAATCTACCCAAAGAATTATCTGCAGTTGAATTTTTAAATTCTTTATCATGTTTGGATAGAAAGCAAAGTTTCTACTAATAGTTTAGTGAGAGAATATGCATTTGACCAGAAAACTTAACTTTGTATGTAGTCTAGCTCAGTAAAATGAGAACATACATCTTCATGAAGATACTTTTCCAGTACAAAAGCCACAGGTTTATAACACATACATATCCGTATTTCTTCTTGTCTAGATGATGAAATGAACAGACCTTGACAATTTATGAGAAGAGGGAGAAAATATATTTTCTTTCTCTATCTCTTTGTCTCTACATACACCCACACAAACAAACACATATTTATTTGACCTTGTGTCCGTCTCTTAATGTACCACCCACATCATATGCACCATAATCTTTTGTTGTAGCTTGCACTCTAACTTTTGCAATTAATCTTATAGCATCTTTGCACCAATAATAAGAAACATATACTACAATTCTTTTTCATTATAGATGAAGATTTAAGGGCCAGAAATGATAAATACTTAACCTCAATTCATATACCCTTCTATAGCAGTGAGAATGAGATCGGACTCTGAGTTTATGAACTTATGTGAAGCTCCAGAGAAATTTAGGTGGGAAAGATAAAGCTCAAATCATGAGATTTCCATTCTTGGTCCTGCACTTTATCTCTCTGTTTTTTTGGCCAATATTACCCTTCTCTTATTCTTTCCCTTTCTCTCTTACTTTTCTTTTGAAAGACATTTCAGAGGCTGCCTTAATTCATGTGTTTCCAGAAGAATATAAACACAAGATGAATACCATCTGCATTGCCCATCTTCTTCCTTTGTTCTCACAAAAGTAGATTCTTGAGAAGTAATAGGATAAAGTGGAAAAGACATAGGATTAGGTTTATTAGATTTTCAGTTTGTAATTTGAGAATAAGACAGCTCCTAGAAGTATAATGGGCATTTAGTTTTGTAGTGCACGTGAAGTATTTAGTGCAGAAAGAATGGCATAGACTTTGTCCAAAAGTGCATGATTTTCTTCCTCATTGCTGATAAAATGAAGGCAATCAGGAGGAAAAATTATTGAGATGGCCTGGCTTATATTGTTGTAGTGTTAGTATTTTTTCTTTTTCCAATAAGTCATAATCTGAATAGAGAAAGATCTAGAGGGAGATAGGAGAACCTTAGAGGGATCTTACTCTGAGCTACCTGAGAGCTGGTGTAGTTGTAATTTCAAGGCTCTTTGATATGCTTCTGTAAACTCAAGTGGCATCACCACCTCTGTTGTCACCTATTATCTAATACTTCTCTCTTACTAAAGAATTTAGGATTCTACCAAAACCTACTCTTTAGTAAAAATTTTCAGGGAAATTGTGATATTTGCATAGAAGTGTTATTAGAGATTTGGTGTCCATTGCATATGTAAATTCTTTTTTATCAGTCACACAGTGATATATTCATTCTTTTATTCCTCCAAAGCTCATTGAATATTTTTGTTTAATAGGTCCATTGGTAGAAATATGACCCAACAACCATAACAATATAAAAAACTGATATTCGTTGAATGCTCCCCATGCCAAGCATTTCATACATTAAGCAGCTTAATATCCAACAATAGAGCCCTCAGAACATTCTTGAGGAGGAGGTATTGTTTGTTACCAGCATCCTGGTTTGAAATGAGAGCAAGATGGCCGTCTAGAGGTTGATTGTACATTTTCCTCAACAATAAATGCTTAAGCAAAGCAAAACAATAGCTATTTTACTAGAGAGTTTGAGGCAGAATGCCAGAGTGCTATAGGGCTGTGAAAAGGTTGTAGCAGAAGAGAGATGCATGCTGGGTTCATAAACGAAGGGCCTAAGCACATAGCACCTACTAGTCCTGTCTGGTAACTTCAGACCATTCTTTTTTTTTTTTTTTTTGGCCAGTCCTGGGCCTTGGACTCAGGGCATGAGCACTGTCCCTGGCTTCTTCCCGCTCAAGGCTAGCACTCCGCCACTTGAGCCACAGCGCCAATTCTGGCCGTTTTCTGTATATGTGGTGCTGGGGAATCGAACCTAGGGCCTCGTGTATCCGAGGCAGGCACTCTTGCCACTAGGCTATATCCCCAGCCCTTCAGACCATTCTTGAATCAAAAGAAACTTCCATTAGTGCTCAAGAGTAAGGATACCCACAGTAATCCCCATTTACACCACTCACACTTGATGTTCTTGCTTTTGCAGAAGCCTGAAGCCCTCACGTGCCCTGAGTCTCACTGAGGAAGCAGCTGGCATGAAAACCCCACTGCAGTGCTCTAGAAATGTACCCAGCCTACTTCACGGCCTTCACCCTACAGGCTAAGGTTACATAGTGCCATCTTGTGGCCACGCCCTACAGAGGTACCATGAGACAGGTGTGATAACCCTTCCCTGTGAGCCAGGGCAGTGGCATAACCAACACTTGGCCCGGGAAAGAAGCCAAGTAACCAGAGTCTTTAGGAAGTCACTTGTGTGGCCCTCAGACACTTGAAGTCTCTCCATACCATTGGCACACTGTCTGACATCCACCTGGGCTCACCAGAGTTGCCCAGCCCATCACAGCGACCAGCGACCTATGAGTATCCCATTTCCGCTAACGCATTGGGAGCCTAGTAGAATGGTTCCTCTCCTAATTGGCCTATGGGAACTGATGGGCACCTCATTCTTGCAAGTGGGTCTACCCTCTCCAGAGACGTTTAGGATCCTGTCCTGCTTATAACAGCTGCCTCTCAGCTAGTAGTATATTCGTGTAAACATTACAACCTTGGCTAGTGAAACTCACTGGAAGTGTCATAACATGGATTTTAACTGAGTATGCTTTGCAAACTACCCACGTGTTCACCTGGGAATCAAAGCCGATGGTTCTCCCCAGTGTGATCGTCTAGAACACATTACTAGGAGAAAGTATATGTTTCACCATAAGAAGCCAGGATAAAATGGGTAGGAGGTAGCTGAATCATCAGATACACACACATCACTATAGGGATGGAAGAGACTTGAAAATATGAGATACCATGAAATTTCTAAAGGAACACACTAACTCTATCAATAAACATTGAAGAAAAGAAAGATGATGAGTTACTAGAAAAAAAATCAAGATATTACTTTCAGGAATCCCAACAAGTTGCCAGAAATCCCATACAATTCAAATTGTAGGAATAAAACTCATGATCTGAATAAGAAATTTATCAGAAAACAGAGACAATTTAAAAACAAATAAATAAACAGAAATCTTGAAGCCAAAAAATTATAAATGAAGCAAAAACTCAAAAGCAGACCAAAACATGGGAAGAAAAAAATTTCTAAGCTTGATGACAAGTATTTTTAAATAACTCTGTTAGGCAAAAGCAAATAAGACTAACAAATAAAGTAAAAAAAAATTGAGGAAAGATATGTACTGTGTTGCCCGGGGCTGGTGGCTCACACCTGTAGTCCTAACTATTCAGAAAACTGAGAACTGAGGGTCAAGGTTCATGGGCAGCCTCCGCAGGAAAATCCAAGAGACTCTTTTCTCCAATTACCAGAAAATTGGAAGTGGCACTGTGGCTCAAGGAGTAGAGCACTAGTCTTGAGCTGAAGAGCTCAAGGACATTGACTAGGCCCAGATTTCAAGCCCCACAAGGGAAAAAAAACAACAACAACACAAGAAAACATTTTTAAAAAAAGTACTGTTCTACTAGAAAAAGAGAAAGGGCCTAGAAAACAAATTCTATAAAATAATTGCAGAAAACTGCAAATCCTTGAAAATATAAGAATATCCAGGTTTAGGAAGCACAAACATCTCCTAATAGATTCAACCAAGTCCAATTGTAAAATGTAAAAGACAAGAAAAAGAATGTAATTTACCATATTTCACACTACACGTACAGGAATTCATACTAGACTAATAGTAGACTTTCCTGCAGAATTCTTAGCATACAAAAAGGAAGTAATAACTCATGGGGGAGGGGGAAAGGGAAAGGGGAGGGGGGAGGGGGGAATGAGGGACAAGGTAACAAACAGTACAAGAAATGTATCCAATGCCTAACATATGAAACTATAACCTCTCTGTACATCAGTTTGATAATAAAAATTTGAAAAAAAAATCTGAAAGAAAAAATGTCAATCAAGAATACTATCCAGAGCAAAGTAACCCTTTAGAAATGTAGAAGAAAAAGATAGTTCCAAGAGAAGTATAAATGGAGGGAATGCATTACCACCAGTAGTCCTACAATCAATGATTTAGGAAGTCCTATAAATAGAAATGAAAAGTTTATAACTGTCTTCATAGAGACAAGCTAAAGTTTGAAAATCATTAATATACAGAAGAGAAAGAGAATTAAGCTCTGTAAAATCTATGAAAGAGAAAAAGAATCAAATTGTTGATTCAAGAATCAAAGTGATGTTTATAAGAATTTATCCTACATACAACCATCTCTTACACAGGAATGCTGAATTCTGACCAGAAGGTATCTAATTTGAGTGATAGTAGTAGTAATAATAGTAATAATATCAACAACAATAATAATATAATATCATTTTGTAGACAGAGGAATACAGGCCAGTGTGTTGTGGGAGTGTGGAACTATCCTGAGTATTAAAAAGGCTGTAGGAAAATGCAAACAGTAGGAAAATTCAGAATTCAGATTAGTTAATTATAAGAAGTTAAACCTAGAGAAAAAAACAACAAGGGATGTTGGTCATTAAAGGTCTTGAATTCTGCAAAGGACTGAGCTTGCATTTTTATTTTCTAGGCAAAAGATAAAAGCTTTGGGATGTTTATAGCCAGAGAAGGTGCATAAGACAATTTATGTCTTAAATGGATAAGAAAGAATGAAGCCAAGGGCAAAAGAACCGTTTAGGATTAGCTTTTCTTAGTTTGAGTAAGAGATAATTAGGAAAAGATTGGTGGTTGTTGAATCAAAGAAACAGAAAAGGATGCACATTTAATAGATTTTTAAAGAATTAAAATCTTATGAGGTTGTTCCATGGGAGGAAAAATTTAAATTGAAGTGCAGAGGAAAAGAGGGTCAAGTGACTCTTGGTCAAGTTTAATTTGTATTCTAATTCCTAAGATTTATCTGCCCAGTAGTCTCCCTGACTTCATTACAAGAATCTTCTTTTCATTCTAAGCTTGTTCAGAATGATGTATTTTGACATTTGTAACAACAACAACAACAACAACAACAAAAGGGCCAGGAACCACAAATATTTAATTTTTAGGAAGTAGAAGAGGCAATCCAATATAAGATGTGTGATGTAAATGTCTGTTGTTGAATATTAAGTATATCACCTAATTTTCAAGGCTTAACAACATGATTCCAAAGGCTTCTCCTTGTATCAGAGAAAACTGAATGCCTGGATCCTTACTTAATGCTTGATCCTTTGCACAGAAGACATGGAAAGAACAGAGAGATTCTAGATTCAATTCACCTTTGTAAATTGAAGTGCCATGATTGATGCTGTAATGAAGTAGATTAAAAAGGTGGGCAAAATTTGTGATATATTGAGTGAAATTGAAATCATTTGGTGTGGAGAAAGGAAGGCCAAGGCACAAAATTGCTGTCTTGAATTATTTGAACTGTTCTGAAATGGAACTCCATGACAAATGTTTCTTTCTTTCCACCCAGGATAAAACAAGAGGAAATGCATTCAAGTTGAAGCTGGATCTATTTAGGTGAATTATGCTAGAGCACTTCCTGGCCTTGAAGGCTATTTGGCTTAGGAATGGATTGCTAAACCAGGTCAAGGGATCTTTCTCCAGAGAGAGAATCAGAAGGATGAAGGGGATTTGGGAAGTCATTTAAGCAGATGAAAGTTGATCTTCTTTTCAAAGACCACCCTCTCCCCAGGGAAGATATGGCATGACTTCATAGCAATGCCTAGCAATCTTCACTTTCTACTTGTCTTAAGTAGGTGTAGGTCCAATACATTTCCGAGTTTTTGTCTTCTCAGTTAAAGTAGAGAAGAGCCAGCTTGGATCTTTAAAACCTTTGCTGATTTTTAAATGTCCTGTTACACCACCATTCACATTATCTTTTTCAGGCTGAATGATTCCCTTTCTGTGAGCTTATCAGATACACATTACTTTCTAATCCTCTAATTGTCACTATGCTTCTGCTGTGAATTGTCTGCAAGATTTCCTGTAGTTTTGAGTTCCATACAGGACACAGCAACTGACTAAGGAATTTTAGTGATGAATATGATGTACAAGTTACTTCTGAATTCTTAAACATTTTGCTTCTGTTCTTGTCATTCAACTCAATATTCTTTCTAGTTATTTGGAAGCAGTGACATCTGGAGTTGTATACTAATTTTGATATATTTGTTTCCTGCTTTCATCTAATTTTCCCCTAAATCACTAACATAATTCCATGCATTCAGTGAAACACAAAATAATGTGTTGAATGAAATCATCAATACTTGCTCTATTGAAAATACCTCATCAATGTGTTTGGTTTGTTGTGAGGAGCTAATTTCATGATTTTTTTTCACATGTTTCTTTATAACTTGAATGTACATCCATTGAAAAAATTCAATACAAGAATTTAAATATATTCCTTCATACTCTAGCCAATAGTTTATAACAATTTATTATTTTCTGAAAGTCAAAATTATACAACCAGGTTACAGTTTAACATATCCATCTAAGTGTCAGTTATTCCTCCATCATTGTCTCTCAAACCATTTCGTCCCTCATCCCCAGATTGATTCCCATTCCCTACTACTTTTTCATATATGTACATTGAGTATTAAGATTGTATTTGTCCTATGTCACCTAAAACAGTTTTTTGGCAATGTGTACCTAAAACAGTTTTTTGGCAATGTGTACTTTATAAATGGTTTTATTTAATGTTATTTAATGTTAATAATTTATATTTATAATATATTTATAATGTATTTATATTATACTTATATTATATTTATAATAGTTTATTTAATGTTAATAATTAAAAGACATAAATGCGAATCCTAGCTAATCAGGAGGCTAAGATCAGAGGAGTGCAGTTCAACACAGAAGAGACTGTGAGACTCTTATCTCCAGTTAGTCACCAGAATACCAGAAGTGATGCTGTAGCTCAAGGTGGTAGATTAGTGATAGCCATGGGGAAAAGTGCTCAGCAACAGTGTCCAAGCCCCAAGTTCAAGCCCCAGGACTGAATAAAAAGTTATAAATATAATGACAAAAATGAAAAAAATTTTAGAATGGTGTAAAATACAAGTAAATGTGTCCCGCCTTCTCCCAATCTTTGCTCAGATTCAGCTGTCAATAGTTTTGGTTTGTAAATCCCATACATTCCTAATACCGTATGATCTATGCTATTTATCAGCCATGCTGTTTCACACTTTCTTTATTGTAAGTGCTACCTTCAAATATATACAGAATGCCACCACTTCTAATCCTGATGGGTAATTTCTCTACTTCAAACCACTACTGTCTCCTCTGGCTTAGTGCAAGTCAATATTTATTTTGTCTTCTTCCTTCTATATTTTCCTCCTGCCCTTTACTTTTTTTTTCTATGAATAGTTTTAAATGAGCTAGACAGAGCCTGCCATTCTCTTGCTTTTTGCTTATCTCACTCAGAGTTAAAGCCAAATCCTTATGCTTAGGTTGGCAAGAAGGCTGTCTGGGGTGAGCGCCTCTACCACTATGCTGATCCTATGGTATCACTGTAATATATTTATCACTATGGTTCAGTCAGTGCATTCTCCTTGCTACCCTGCAACAGGCCAGGATAAGTCCCTCGAAACAGCATCCTGCTGTTTTATGTACTCAAAATGCGCTTTCCACAGAGGATCCTTTCCTGTTGTCTTCATGTTCCTGCTGGGGCACCCATGTCAAATTTTCAGAGGGGTCTTGGTTAATGGCACACAGGCTCTGTAGACATTAACTCTCCTCTTCCATGCTTTGGATTTTTCACTTCTCGCACAGAGGTGAAATTGGGGTTGAAGCAACTCCAGGGTGGCAACTACCTTTCCCTTCTACCTTGGAGTTACTTTCTTTTGGCCTTGTCTGGGAAAGTATCTCATCCATGGTCATGCCTTCCTCCTTACAGTTAGAATCTTTGTAAGTGATTCTGATCAGTATCTGTCAAATGCTGTTTTTTTCAAACATAATTTGCATGGATGAATGCCAACAAGGCATCAAAAGGTTATGTTGGGAAAGCCTAGGATGGTTAGTCATTCAGAAAGTAGGTCATGATACTTATTGCCTAAAGTTCAGCAATGTAAAAATCTTCACATTATACCAACTTGATTATTTAGCTGATTTACTCATTCTGAGAAATAAGAAGACCCTGAGCAGTAACAGAGCCAGCAGTAAATGATTTGCCTAAACCCACACAGGAAGCCCCAGCATACAGGAATAGAATCAAAAAGTTCCTGATTTCCCTTCCTTTACTGATGCCACTAAATACTTTGTCAAAACACTTCCAAGTTTTGCATTTGAAGTTAACCGAAAAGAGTTTGAGAAAATCTGAGTTTCCAAAATTCATCTTTGAATGGAAAACTTTCAGTAAAAGTGTTGTTAGAACAAACAATTCAATTTTGTGTTGCTAGTGCTACTAAGTGTCTACTTCTTCCTTTTGTGTTCTCTGCCTTCTGCATACTCCTTCACCCTAGAGCCAAGGGAGGGAAGAAATCAATCAAGAGGAGGGACTTAGTGTGTCAGTCTTGGAAAGCATCACATCTCTGTATTTGTGCCAGGGCCAGTACTTAGAAGAATGAGCCATTTAATAAATGAATGTATGTGAAAGAATGCAATAAAAATAATGTTGGAGAAAGAGAGAATGAACTGACCGTATACTGACAATGTGATTTCCCTTTGAACTGATGAAGTTCTAGAACTAAGTATGGATGATGGGTGTACAAATGTAAAGATGTTCTTAATTTCATTAAAATAATTGCCATAAGGATGTTGTAATGTGTATGAGTAATTTCAGCTATTGGAGAGGCAGATGTGGAGGATTATGGGTCTTGTACAGACTGGGGCAAATGCTGATGAGGTTCCTATCTTAACAAACAAGCTGGGTGTAGAGCCACACACTTGCAGTCTAGGTATGCATGAGACATAGGCAACAGGATCACAGTCTGAAGATGGTCTGGGAAAAATGCACCAGAAATTATTAGGAAAATAACAAAATTAAAAGAGCCAGGGGTGTAGTTTAAGTTGTACAAAGAATTCCCAGTAGTTATGAAACCCTGAATTCAAAGTGCATTACTACCAAAAACATGCAATAGTAAATTATATTATGTCTATACTTTGTGTGATACAAATTTTATAGCCAAAAGCATCATAAAAATGTTTGTTAACTATTAGCTCAGAAATCGTTTCTCTATCAGTAGATATTCTTTTTGATTATTAGTTACCACTTCATATGAGATTGAAAAATAATTTGGAAATGAAAATGCATATCTGATCTCTTAAAATATTTTATGAATACTTGACTATTGATTATTTTAATTATTGTAGAACTTTATAAAAATGGACTTGCTCAACATATACTTGTGTGTGGGTGAGGCTTATTTTACTCAGTGTAGTATCTTTGGATTCTTTTCTAGGTGAAAATCAAACCAACAACAGCAAACCTTTAAGTTATTTCAATGCATATTATATATATATATATATATATATATATATATATATGACATTACTGACAACTATTGCTTCAGAAAACCACTAGCAATACAATGTAGATGTCATCTAGACATCTACAAAATATTTCCACAAGCTACTCACAAATGTATTACAGGAATCACATCAACACTGGAAAATATAAAACACATTCCTCTGCCCTGTGGAAGTGCATGGAGAAGTTGCTATTGGCTGAGAATGTATCTCAGTGAGAGAGTGCTTGCCTGGCTTGCGTGGAGCTTTAATCCTCTGCACTACAAAAAAAAAAGTTTGCTTTAATGTCAAAGGTATACTGCTCCCCCCAAAGTCAGTGAGAACTGGGTCTGTGAGGGATGGCGCAAAAACAGATGCGGGTGCATCCTCATCCTTTGTCCTACTTATACACATGCATCTGCTTCCAATGATGGCGACCGAATCATCTGTCTGGGTATTTTATCTTTTCTTACCTAAGGCCAAGCCTTGTATACACTCAAAGCAATAGGATACATTTTAACCAAATACTGCAATCTCTGTTTTCCTCATGAAATTACAATCACAAAGAGAGCTGACAAAACTGAAATCTTTTGCTAAGCAGTTGTGTTTCAAGCTTCAAGTGTTTCACGCTTACTTTAAATGACCTGACACAAACATATGATTTAGATCTTTAAGTAAGAACTACAGATGCTCTGCCAGGCTCCATTATTTAGTCCTGTAAGTTCCATTATTTCCAGACATATCAAAGAAGAGGCTGCCAAGTAATAGGAGGAACAGAAGGAGCCATGAAGGGATGTCCTGCCAGGGGGATGACAAGACAGATATAATTTCAACACCATTCTAATTTGCTTTGCTGACCAGAATGGGAAGAGTCCAGCTCTCTCCATAAAAAAAAAAAAAAGGCCTTCCACAACTGAGAACTCTATTTTAAATCCTGTCAACTGAATTCTACATCTCTTCTCCATGCAGGCACAATACTTCTGCAAAATACTACATAAGTTTTGTTCATGGTTGGTATGTGTTGATAAACAAAGAAAGAAAAATGCCATGTCCAGGAGCAACTTTTATACCTTAACAGAGCCCATTTATAAAGTCATTTTTAGTATTTAAAAGTTAGTGCAACTGTAGTATTTGAAAGCAACTTCTAAAGTAATGTTCTGTAGGCTGAGTATTAAATTGGTTTCTGGAAGAACTGTGAAATATTTCAGTTCCTGGAGGTACTTTAAATCTGGTCAAAATTTTTCGTTTATCTGAATATAGGATGGTAAAACTAATGGCAGGCTAGAGAATTAGCCAAATTAAGGGATTATTATGAATTTACTATAATCAGATAAAATTCTTAATTTTCCACAAATAATTAAAATTGCTTATACAATGTATTCTGGAAAAATAATTTATTTCTTAAACTATAGAATTACACAGCAATTTTTAAAATTGTCATCTACTTTTTGCCTCTTCTCAATTGTAGATAAGAAACAATATGTGGGTTGAGCTACTGACTTAAGAAATTAAGAAGAAAGATAATTTTGTGTAAAGTTGATTGAATGCTGTATTTTTAAGCAACTAAGTCATTCTCTTTTATTAACTTCTTTCTTATAATATTGAAACTTTTTTTACTGTGGCAAATTAATTATATTAATATCATAATAGACACTCAACTTTTAATTTTATGCGTTCCCTTTTTCTCCACTTAAAACACTCATGACTACTATTTGTCAGTTTGGAGGGACTGGGCAGCCACTGAACTCCCAGAAAGTTCATTCTAGCAGGATATTTAAATATCCACTGATAGAATAGTCATTAGGTAAACAACATAAGAAAACGCTACAAGGCATTAAATTATTTTACAAAGATCAATATAGGAATTATTTACCCAATTACATCAACAAGCACAAATTGTAAGCCCTTTCCAGTTCAGAAATGATAAGCACATAGTATTTATGGCAGTTAATGCCTTAGATATATTTGCTTTACTTATGTATTGTAATACAATACTGCAGGGATCTGATGGATCCCTATGTGGGGGGGGGGGTGGGTTCCGGACCCCCTTCTCCCTCAATCTTCAGGGAGAGAATGTGTCGGGCCTCTGAGGACCCTTTCCCCTTCATCTCCCGGGGAAATGCCCGAGCCATTACCAGACTGCTCTAAGCTGGAGTGGGATGCCGAAGTCCCCTTCATCGCCAGCCCCTACTGAGGAAGGAAGAAGACTTCAGGGAAACGCCCCGATGGTGGAATGCGTGTCAAAGGCTTTAATTTGGGAGGGGGACTTATATAGAGGTAATGGCGGGAAAGAAAGGGGGCTGGCCAAAGGGCCAGTCATAAGCTAAAGACCACATCCATCAGGTGATGTTATAAAACTTCCTTTGTGGGCGGGACAACCGCATCATGGTGGCACCCACGTGTTTGCCCCTCAGGGGCGGGGGAGCTTCTTTTCTGGTTGAGCCGGAAGGTGAGAGGGGATCCCAACCACACTGTCCCAGGGCTGGGGGAAGGGCTGCGTCTTGCTCTTGGCGCCCTTCCCCCACCAAGGCCAAAACAGTCCCTAACACAATACTGTCATTATTTGTTTTGTTTCTCAAATTATCCAAAATTTAGTCTCAATGGGTGCCTTTGTTTTTCTCTTATATCCATTTAACTGGTTCTTTTTATATTTTGAACTCTCATACTTTCTGGTACTCCAAACAATACAAGGCAATGTGTTCATCTGCTCCAGTCCTTGTAAAAGGCAATTTTCCGTAGTGACTTAATGGGGAATGACAATTAGAAATCACACTCATTGTCATTGAGTTGTCATTGTTTTAGTCCTTCTCAAAAGACAAAACATTATATAAATATGTACATATGTGTATGTATTTTGTGTGTGTATAATCTTTTGAGATTTTCCTCGCTACATTTGAGTTTTCAGTCTATTATCTTTCCTTCTTTTTGGAACAAAGTTCATATTTTTTCACATCTCTTCTGCCTATCTGATAAAAATAAGTACATTAGCCTGAAGAGTAGCAGTATTTGATGTCCTTATACAACAGTATGACTTAGTTTCATAGGGGAGATAGAGGAAACGAGGCCAGAGAAATATCATTCTTTAAAGAAGTTGGTCTGCGTATTCATGCATTCACCATCATGTCCTATTTCTTGGTTGTCTATCTAATATTCCAGGTAAACAGCAAAAAAAAAAAAAAATCATAGCGTGTTCCCACATCTAATTAATGGCCTATTCTCAGTGAACGTTTCTCCTGGTATTTCCAGTCAGCAAATGCTTCTGGTCATGTGTTCGTCTTGGTGAATTGTAAGCATAGTTATGCAGTGAGTTCGAAAAGGGGTTGTCAACTTCTTTTTAGAAGTAAGTATGGAAACTTTGTTTACTCTTGTTCCATAGGTGATAGGCAGAAGTAGATTAGGATGAAGGATTTATGGATAGTTGTTTTTATTTTCTTCTTTCTAGTGGTTGAAGGAACTATGGTGAGATTATTTAGTTTACTAATTTTGAGCCTTAATTATTTTGTCCTGTAAGTATTGAAGCTATACCTCTTTTTTCTGAGTATGGAAATTTTTCTTAATAATCTAAATTGCACATATCTTTCTTGGTATTTCATTTAAAATATGCGTATACAGTATTTTATTCTTTATCTAGCCTGTCAAATGTTAACAAAATCTAGTATGAATCTTAATTAGGATATATAAGGATTAATAGAAAAATTACAGGATAAACTATTACCTAACAATATCAAATATTCAACTCCATGAACATGTTGTTTCTCTTATTAAATAGTTCCTTCTTTTGGCAAATACTTTTATTTTATTGTACAGAAGCTGTACATGTTTTGTTAACTGTTTCTGAGCACTTGTTGATGCTATTCTAAGAGTAATTTTACAACATAATTTTCAATTCTTTACTGTTGATAGGTAGAACTGTGATTTGTCTATCTATTTTGTGGAATTTTATGATAGCAGCTTAAATACACAAATATATTACGTTTTAATATTTAAAGTTTATTGCTTATAGGAAACATACAACTGCTTCTTGTTTCTTTAAAAATATTATTTCATGTACATATGTCTATAATTGGATATTTAGTTATTTGTATCTAATAAACAACACTGTTGATGTTATTGGAGTTATCTACCATTGAAATACTTTTCATTTTCCCCATTTCTTGTGTTTACCCTCTTTTGCTAGTATTTGCTATTTTTTGTACTTTTCAATTATTCTGTCTATATAATCTTTCCCCTTTATTTATTCACTCCACATTTACTGTCTTATTTATTTTAATAGTCAATTTGGAGGTTACTTTATGTGATTTTTCCTATCACAATTTGTCTTTAAATTCAATCACAACACTTTAATAAAATATCATAGAGTAGTATATTTGCCTTACTCTTTAGTCCTGTTTTCTTTCGTTGTACATTTTCCTTCTAAATATATTGAAAGTCCCATGAAATATTACTTTTTTTAAAGAACTCAAAACTTTAAGGTAAAGTCTTACATATTTACTAATATACCTATTATATTCAATACTTTCTATTCATTTCTGTTGATCTCAATTTCCATCTGGTGTAGATTTCCTTCAGTTAAAAGAACTTCCTGTAGCTGTTTTATTTTTTGTTCTTTCTGTTTTTGTTTTTTTCTTGGTCAAAAATTTTCCCAGTTTTTGTTGTCAGAAAGGCTTAACATGCTGCTTTTATGAAGAAAATATTTTCATTGGATATAAAATCTAGTTGGACTTTTTCTTCCTTAATTCTGTAAAAATCAAATTTCTGTATTTATGCTTTTGCTTTGGCAGTCAGATAAACTGTATGTGAATTAACTTAGTCCTTTTAAGGTTTGCTTTAAATTTGGTTAAAAAACCAAACACAATCTTTGCTCTAGAATTAGTTTAGAATTCATAGTAAGAAGAGAAATTCTCTATACTCCTCTGATGTTCAGATAACATCTTCTATCATCTCCCAACAGAAATTAAGTATTTCTAATTAACTAATGATTTGTATGAATTTTAAATTACATTCTATGCGGAAATAATGCAGATTTCAGCTTTTTTCCCCTTCGAGTTTTTTTTTTTGGGGGGGGGTGGGGGAGTCCTGGGGCTTGAACTCTAGGCCTGGGCACTGTCTCTGTGCTTCTTTTGCTCAAGGTTGGCATTCTGCCACCTGAGTTAAGCTACAGTGCCACTCCGGCTTCTTCTGTGTTGTGCTACTGAGGAATCGAACCCAGGGCTTCATGCATTCTAGGCAAGTATTCTACCACTAAGCCACACTCTCAGCACCTTTCGAATTTTTAATAATGTGGTCTTATCTTCATCTAGAACTTTTTTTGTTACTTGCTTTATACAGGAGTAAAATACTGCGCACTTTGAATAATCTTAACTTTATCTTTAAGTCTAAGAAATTGGTAACATGATCTTTGTATGGAAAATGTACAAAAATAAATTCTTTCAGGTTTGTTTTAAATAAGAAAGTTTGTGGTTAAAGGTTAAATTTTGTTGGATGTGGAATTATAGGTAATTTTTTCTTTCATTTAGTACTTCACATATTTCATTATACTGTCTCTGGTTTTCATGATTTTGATGAGAAGTCAGCTCATCAATCTCACTGAATTGTTCAAGGAGCTAATAGAAGGTAATTCTGGCTTCTATTATGTTGCATATTTCCTCTTCATTTTTCTTTTTGGTTTCTATTTTTCCTATGTACTCATCTATTCTTTCATTTTCTGTATTTTTACTCCACTTGACTTCTTAGCATATCTGTCATAGTTACTTTATGTGTTTTGTTTTTGTTGCCAGTCCTGGGGCATGGACTCAGGGCCTGAGCACTGTCCCTGGCTTCTTTTTGCTCAAGGCTAGCACTCTACCTCTTGAGCCACAGCGCCACTTCCGGCTTTTTTCTATATATGTGGTGCTGAGGAATCGAACCCAGGGCTTCATGTATACGAGGTGAGCACTTTACCACTAGGCCATGTTCCCAGCCCCAGTCATAGTTACATTAAGCTCCCTGCCTGGTAATTCCAATATCTTTGTCATAATTGACTACAGTTAAGATCACTGCTTTCTTCTTTCAGAATGCAACTTGACTTGCCTTTGGCCATATATATATACACATACGTATACATATATACGTATGTGTATATATATATGGATCATATGTATTGTTTCACTGAAAATAAGACATACTGGTTTGAATACTGGAAACTCAGTCAATTATGAGTTTAGTATGTATATTTACGGTAACCTATGAATTTATCTTTGTTTAATGTTTTAACTGTACAGTTACAGATACTTTCAGCCCTATGTATTTCTAAATGTCATCTTTTGTGTTTTTTTCTGTGTTAAGATTACCTATGAGAGTCTCCTAGGAAGTCTGTGTCTTGCAGTGATTTCAATGCAATAAAGTTTTCTCCTGGAGGCTTATTCATATGATGGTCAAATGTGAGGAGGGAGAAACATTCTATAATCTACACAAATCTGTTTCTTCTCTCTCTCTCTTATGATTTAAGGCTTGTAACCTATACATGGTTTTCCCACTTGTATATATTGTTGTCCTCCAATAAACTTACTTCTTTTCCTGGCAGCAAGGTTCCTAGTCTATTTTTTAAAAAATGCTGAACAATGTTCACTATAATGTCTCCAGTGCCCAAGTGTAACATAAAGGCTTAATTGGAGAGATTGAGAGGAATGACCTCCCCCAGCTTGGATAAAGTCTGGCTAGCAGTTTTGTTTTTTCACCCTCTAGTGCAGTTCCTTTATGGGGAAACAATTAGGTATAATTTCACTCTGCCTTTTCCTTGCTAAATTTCAAGATCTTCACTATGAGAATCTGTTGTATTACCTGAAATTAAAATCTAGAATGTGTGTGGATCGCTCTAAGGCCATGTTCAATTGGGAATTTCTTACATGAAGCCGCAAGACGTTCCTAATAATTATCATTTATATATTTCTACCAGTTATCCTTCCATACTGGTGGTTATTTTTCTCTGAATATGCCTATTTATCCAGGTCACGGTAATAATTTGTGCAAAAGCTTCAGTTCCTTGAAGAATCTAAACAATGTTATTCATTTTTCCATAATCATAGCAGTAAACATAAAAATAGGCAACCTTTCAATTATATTTGTGTATTTGTTTATTTTTATAGCTAGCTATTTTCCCTGACTAGAAATCTACAATGATAGAATATTTTCTGTACCTTTCAATAATAGAGACATCTTCTTCAGTTTAACTAATTTCTAATCAGATATTGTCACATTTTTACTTTTCCATGGAGAAGAATAATTGGCTTACACAAGCATAAAAATTATCCTCTGACTTTGAGCCATCCAAAGTCACAAATGCTATAAAGAAAGCCAACCCGTGTAGTGAAAATTTACACTTCCCTTGAAGGCCAATTAAAAGACTACTATTTGGTTATGAGACAAATACTGTAGAGTCACTAGGGATATGTAACAACCAATTTATTAAACATTTTGTTTAAATATGTACATTTCTTATGAGATGGTTGTGGATTGATTTAAGTTTAAGTGATTATAATACTTTCTAGTCCTTGCCAGTGGTGATTTGTGGTTTACAAAATGAGGCATGTTTATAATTTCTATGCTGAGAAGACAAGAAAAGCCTTTTTACAAGATATGCACACATCTTTCTGTGACAGAATGTTTCAGAAAGCATTTGCCCATGATATTTACAGATATAGTTTAAGCTCAAATATGAACTTAAATATTAAGAAATTAGAGAAGTCAAAAGAAAATGAAGTACAGTGGTCTGTGCCTGTAATCCCAACTATTCAGAAAACTGAGACAGAATTATTGTAAATTTGAAGCCAATCTGGGTAATTTTTTGAGTGAGTCTTAAGAAAAGAAACATGACCTCCATCTTGAAAATAAACAGACACACATTAAAGCAACATAGTAAATATCAGGAGATGTTTTTTGGTACACATAATTTTAATGGGTTAATGTATCTAACATACCATAAATGATGGGAAGAAAGATAGATAAGGACAGAAAATGGTGGACATAAATTGAAGACAACATGTGGCCCATCATGGGCTTTTGCTTCCATATTGCCTTGGGTTCCAGCCCCAAATGACACTTATTCCCACAGTGCTTTGGTTTCCAGATCAAAATCCGACATCAGTAGTCAGTTAAAGAGTCATGCACAATCAGACATGACTCATTGGGTATACTTCCATACTGTGCTTGGAGATGAGGAAACAAATACAAAGATCTAAGGCAGCAAGTTCACAAGACATCAGGCAATTAGCAAAATGCTCAGGAAAGGAAAGACACCCAGGGGGCAAGATATGGGAGAAGACAAGTACTATGGCAACTTCCCTCTGGAAGACCTAAACTGACCCCAGGTCTCTCCACATAGTGTATGGAGAGCTACACTGGACTCCTGTTTTCAGTAAACTGGTTGCTTTACTTATTTCACTATTCTTTATTTGGCAGAGAAATAGACTTACATCCCAGATGGCCTCCTAAAGACTCTGATTAAGTTGTATGGTAAAGCTTTTCTTCTAGTGTAACTTCCTCTGAGCTGTGAAACACCATTCTCTAAAAAAGGATGGCCACCTTGCTAATGGTTTTACATGATTCCTTCTGTTTTTCTGCTGCATTTCATCCTCCTATAAAATCACAATAAATCCCCTCTTGCATCAGTTTCATATTGAGTCATTTTTTTGTCATAATGAGAGATATTAATCAAGATGAACACTGATCCAAAGTTGTAGTGAAGTACCAGTTTGCTTTAGAGTAGAAAAATGTGAATGTCTTTATTTTTATGTAGTGTGAAAAAGCAAACTTCAGAAATATTAATACATCATGTACATTTGCTCAAATTTTAATAAAAAATAAGCAAGAAATTTCCTTAAATTAAAAAAACAATATCAACACTAATAAATTCTGAAATATGAAAAGCTTTACGGTTTTTGAGATGTATCAGGTATCCAAGATCTATTTGCCTTTATTTCATTTTCCCCATATATTCTTTCATTCGGCAACAATATTATTTTGTCTCTATACTTTTAATTGTTGCATTTGTAATAAACGGAACAGGTTTAAAATTTAAAGAATGTTTGTAAACATTAAGAAAGGAACTGGTCCTTTATTTTCTCTAATTATTTTAAATTAAAAGGTCTATTTTATTTGAAGTATACTATACCAACTTAATTGTTGTAAAAGGACCTGGATTTTATCTTAATAATATTACTTGCTCATTTTAGTAAGCATCATAATCTCAATATCTCAACACCAATTGGGTTAGCTACCCCTTAAATTAGATAAATTATATTACTATGCTTCCTGCTTTTAGATGCTGCCTAATATATCAGCTGTATAAATAGCATGTGTTTTCCCTTTTATTTATACAATATATTTGAACATGTAAAATAATATTATCTAGTTTTCTTCAGCTTAAATTTAAGGAAACATTCATCAATTTTCTCCTCCATTGGAGATAGAATATTGGTTTGGCAACAACTCAACAAAAGTTATTTGGATTTTATAACACTTTATTTTATTCTCTTGTTTCCTCCAATCACTAGTCATGATTTGTTTTGGCTGATTCTCTACTCTTTCATTATTAAAAACCTTTTGAGACACAGACTCAAAATGCAACCAATTTGGGCCTAGATTGTGTGAATCTTTTGCTTCAGCTTCTGATAGGTTGAGATTTACAGGACCACTCCATCATAACTTTCAAACAGACTGATATGCATGTTCAAATAACAGAGGCTCAGATAAAGTACA
Source organism: Perognathus longimembris pacificus (assembly GCF_023159225.1). Lineage (NCBI taxonomy): Eukaryota > Metazoa > Chordata > Mammalia > Rodentia > Heteromyidae > Perognathus > Perognathus longimembris. The sequence goes on from NC_063172.1 coordinate 19,143,301, forward strand.
ATTCTGTTTCATTCTCTTGTACAACATATCTGGAATTGAACTGTTCATGGGTGGACGGGCAGAATTTTAGCTCCTTTGCATATGATCTCCTTGCCCAATATTCTATGTCAATTCTACCCATCTCATTGCAAAGGTATAAGAAAAGTTTACTCTATTTTCTCAAAGTCTCGAACATTATTTCTCACACTAAACTTCAATTCACAACATAGCATGTAAAAGTGAATTCCAGATCTGCAAAAGGAATAACAAAGAATATTAGGGAATGCGATCTTGTTCTTAATGATTTTTTGAAATTAGCATATGTTTGTTGTACATGATTTTGTTGTGACATTTCTGTGCATTCCTACAAAGTACTCGGATTGAAGTTACCTTTTTCCTTTCTCCTGTCCACTGCCTTCCTGCTTCTTAAAACAATTTCAAAGATTTTTCACTCTTCTATTTCTACACATTCATGCAAAATACTATGAGAGTATTTATCTTTATTTGCCATTTTCATTGTTCCTCCTCCATTCCACTGGTGCCCATATCCCAAGATAGCCGGTTTCATTTTCCTGTCATTTTTAGTGTATATTACTTGTCAAAGGGGTTTTGACATGTTATTTTACATGTGCATATATTAAAATTTAGTTAGGTTAACCACCTCTACTTCTTTTCCTTTCTCTATTCTTCTTACCAACTATTGTTCAACAGCTTTCAGTGTGTTCCTTATTTGTTGAAAATAGAGAAGTAGTTATCTCAGTGAATTTAAAAATTATGCATGAGTTGACTTCGTTGATCCACAGTCCTATTTAATTTATCTAAGCACTGATTAACAGAGCTTTGAGTATAGGCTGGAAAAGGGGTTGTAGTACTTAATAAAAGCAGGCTAGAGGCCATTGCCTCTAGCTCATAGAAAAGGCCATGCATCTGGGATAGTCTTGTTTTGAAATAATCTTTTCTTGGGAGATCTAACTCACTCATCAAGAGCAGAATTAATAGGTACTACCTCTATAAAGGTTCCTCCAACTCAATACTGACACACTGGAGATCTAGCATAAACGGATCAGCCTCAAGCCATACTAAGATCACACAGCAGTTTTTGTGATTTTAAATTATCTAAGTTTATTAGGAAGCATGCTGCCTGCAGTTAAAGGCCCAGCACTGAGAAAACACCAGTTCTTTCTACAGAAGTGGACCTGTGAGATCCTATAGGAGCACCAAAGACTCGCTGGCAGCAAGCTCAGGGTACTCACCCATCATGCACCCTAAAAAGGTGACTGAAAAACTTTTGATAAGTGAAAGCTTAATAATGTGAACTCTACTCATTGGAAATTTCTATAAGAGTTTTCAGCAAACAAATGTTTTATAGACACTAACTATCTCATTTGACAGCTATATCCCCATGAAATGGGATTTTTACAATGCATTAGGTAAATATGACAGTTTAAGTACAAAATGATATTAAAACTTCTGATCTTTTACTCTTTTTTTCTTGCCCAGACAAGAGAGACAGTGAAGGCAGAGTGTGATGTAGCTACATGGGAGGAAGGGAGGGAGGAAGGAAGGGAGAGAGACAGAGAGAGAAAGAGAAAGAGAGAGAGAGAGAGTTTGCATATACAAATTAGCTATAAATATTTTTGTTTTTGCATATACATATTAGCTATAAATATTTCTGCTTCTGTATAGTCACATGATGTGAATATGTTTACATGTCTTGTTCATATTAGGAAATTATTGTTCATAATAGGAAATATATATTTCCTGTAATTTCTGGTTTGTTCTTTTTTGCCAGTCCTGGGGCTTGAACTCAGGGCCTGAGCACTGTCCCTGGTTTCTTTTTGATCAAGGCTAGCACTCTGCCATTGAGCCACAGCGCTACTTCCAGCTTTTTCTATGTATGTGGTGCTGAGGAATCGAACCCAGGGCTTCATGTATATGAGATGAGCAGTTTACCACTAGGCCATATTCCCAGCCCCTATATCTGTAATTTCACAATGGCTAGAATGACCTTTATTTAATTATATGCATATAGAATTTGATTATTTGAACAACAGAAACGAATGTCATATAAAAAGATGGTAGATGAGCGATGGACAAAGATATCTGAGTTTATTTTCTATGGTATGGAGTTAATACTTCCTCTACTTCAAAAATTATACCATCAAGTGTGATAGTCTTGTTCTTTTACTTAGTGTAGATTATTAGATGTTTAGTAATTTTTCTCATTTTGGACCTGGTTGCATAAGACATGCATTATTCATGTAGTGAAAATGTGCTGAACAAACACTTGTGAAAGCATCATATGTGGTATATTTTAAATTTAGAAGTAGTATTTAGGCATATGTTTCAGGAAGCAGTTGAGTAAATTATACAAGGATTAGAGCTTTAGATAGACATTTATCAATCCAATAAAGGATGCCTGCTGTGACAAGCTGTGCTTGGGAATTGAGGATTTGTGAAGATACAGTTTTACAGGTTTTGCTCTATAAAAGGAAACTGAACTGTAAATGTGCTTGTGTTGTCACCTACCAATGTAGATCTAGGACTAGTTGAAATAGTTTTGAGTTTCAGTGTTCCAACTCCTAATAGATAATATATGAAAACATGTACCCTGGGTTTTTGTTAGGAAATTATAACTACCATGTTGTGCTGGTTCTTGCAGTTACCCAAGATTTCTTTTTCAAATCTCTTGTGAATTCATTCCAATCCAAATTTGTTTTTCGTTTCTGAGCACAAAGTCGCCCTAGAACAATGATTACTACCGTATAATGTCAGTTAGTGGCCCTTTCTCAGTCCTCATAGTAATACCCTTTAAAACATACAGTTTATCTCATTTTCCTTCTTCAAACATTTCTTCAAATGGCTTATGAGACACAATATCCATGGCTCTTCAACACTCAAACTGGTTTATCATCTCAATCCTTGAGGAATACTTTATATTCATTTTATGTCATAATTATTTGATCTAATATTGTTCATGTTTATGCCCTTTAACTATAAAAAATAATGTCTTTAAATTTTATTTCTCAGGGAGACACCTGTAATCCAAACCTGCATTTTCATTACTAGTTGAATATTTCATCCACATCACAAATCAATAGATCCTAAAACAAACTATAAATTCATCTAATGTGTGTTTCTCATCTAATCTATTTTTTATAGCTTGGATCTAAACTATCACCTAAATCCCCTGGGTAGTCAACATGGTATTCAGTTCAACAATGTTCAGAGGTGAGACATTTGAGAGATAATTGGACTAGGAGCAATCATTTTAAAGGTTCCTAAATTGTTATCCTATTTGTTTCTTTTTTACTTTATTTCTTCTGCTTTATTTATTTCTCACTTTTATTTCTAGTTATTTTATTATCCTTATGTAGTGCTACAATGGAGTTTCAATACAGCATGTCAATTTGTGAGTACAATGGATCTTGACCAATGTCACCCTTTCATAATTCTCATTTCTCCCAACCTCACTCATCCTCTCAAATTACCTAGTTCCATATTCACAGATATACAGTCAATGTTATGATTGCCTTTTCCTTTCTCTATTTGTCTAGTCCTCTCCTTTGAATTCACCACGGGCGACACGTTTCATAATCCTGGTATTCAATTTGTTAAACTGTAAATTTGTTCACAGGAGTTACTCGATTGAAATCCTCCTCTGTATAGACCATAAGTTAGTTAATGTGTTGGTGTGTGTGTATATATATATGTATATATATTTGATCTTGTACATGTTTGCATATATTAATCATTTAGATCTAACTTTTGTCACTCTGAGCCTTGCTTATTTCATTTCACATAATTTTTTTCTCGATCTATTTCCTTGCAAATAAGATAATATTCTTTCTTATGGATGAATAAAAATTTCTTTATCTGTTGTCGATTGTCGACTGAAAGAAATTTGGATTTTTTTTCATAACAATAGTGAATAGTTATGGAATAGCAATAGCAATGAATATAGTGTGTAAATATCACTTTAGAGTGATAAAATTTAGAAATTTGGACCTAGTTAAAGGGAGAAAGCATTTGGAAGAGACATCTTTTGTGTATTTCTTGTCTCTGTTTCTTGGCTTCGTAGCTGTGGTGAGTTGACAAGCTCTAGTCCACCTGACATTCCCTGCCATGTCCCTCTTCCTCACTCCAGGAATACAAGCAATGGAGCCAAGCATGTCAGATGGGAACTTCTGAAAGTATCAATCAAAATAAATATTTCCTTCTTTAAGTTGATTTTTTTCAAGTTCTATTTACAGCCATAGAAAGCTGACTAAACCACACCCCATTTCAAAATATGATGAATCCATTCAGTAGTTACTCATGTTACAATCTGTCGTCTTTGACTCCTATTCCACTTCTCATGCAATCTCCCATTATAGTATTTGTCTTGAGCTGTATTAACAGAGCATATGTCTCACCCAGCCCACTGCCTTTTTCATGTAGGCCCCCAAGATTTCTTGGTAGAATCTATAAATTTTTTTTCCTATCCCTAACCTTTTGCTGACCAACATACTGTATGGTGGCATAATGTCTACGGTGATATTTCTAAAGTCTATTCACCTGTGGCTTCATGTATGACTCTGAGGAATTTTTTTTTTTTACTATATCACTTATGGCTCTACAAGATCTGCATTGCTCCTTTTTCATTCATCCGTTAAGACCTAGCCTACCAGACTTCTGCTCCAACATTTCTTCCACCCTCACCCACATCAAATGCCTATGTAAATAGAGCAAGCTTGTTTTCACATCATAGCACTTGGTATTCCTGCTGTTTATAACCTCTTCTATGTCTCTACACAGTATATTCTGTCTGTTCTTTTAAGATTATTTCAATGCCACTTTGTGTAAGAGACTTCAGAACTAGAGTTTGATTTCAAAGTATCTCATTGCTAAGCAGGTGTTCAGCATTTTATTCAAGTCATCAGCCTATGGCAGACCTTGGTGTAATGGTATGGTAGATGGTATCAAGTTACTACATCTACATTTTTGTATTTTGCATAATTAGACATAGTAGTTGACTGCTTTTTGCACTTAACTATTAAAACATTACACATTTAAGCATTAAAAGCACATATTTTTACTCACATATTAGAATAGTTGGTTCCATGGAAGCAGGAACTTCGATTTTTTTCTAATCCTAACTATATAACAATGCCTATAAATAGTAGATTCTCAAACATGCTTGATAAGTTAATGACCATATGTATAGTTTTGCTTCTTGAACTGAACATGTATTTTTCATGAGATATCAGTCAGCTAAAACTCTCAAATGTCTTTAATGATAGCTTCTCCTCTAAATCATCTTTTTAGACATCTGAACTTGATTTCTGCATAAATGATTCTTGCCTGGAGAAGAAAGTACTAGCAAGTACTGTCAATCTTAGTTCTAATTCTTAGGAATATTAGTATTGAGATATAAACACAAGCTATGTAACTTCTTGGAACCTGGTTTTTAGTTGTAATAATTTCCCAAATCACAGTAAAATGTTCCACTCTACTGACAATAGGTGAATCTTAATGATCACTGGAATTCCATTTAGTTATAGTGCTTTCCTTCCAGGAGAAATATGTTGCTTACATTAATTTATTTAATAAGATAAAAATATAATAACAGGGACAACTTCTCCAAGAAATACATGTATTATTCTACAAGTTGGAGAATTCAACTTTGGTGATTTTAAAAGCCAAGGGAAAGAAAAATAATTGCAAGAGTCACCATTGCAGACCTGACATCAGGATTTGGTATTGTACCATTCACAGCCTCAGCTAGGAGCAATCCTACATGATAATTGCATTAGGTTAATCTGCTTATAATCACACTTGAGTTTAATTTTATCAGTGATGCAATGGAAATGATATCAGTGTCCAATCCATAGAGGGTTTTTTTTTAGGATTAAGTAAGGAAATGTATGAAAAGTATGTAAGAGAATTCCAGAAAAAATACCTTGGGGGTTCTTTTCTCTAGTCTCATTTTTATTACTACATGTAATGGCTTTAGTATCCATAGAATTAATGACCTTTTTCTAGTGGGTTTAATTTTCTAGCAGATAAAGAGACACTTAAAAATACAGCTGTGGTTCTGAGAACAAAGTAAAAGTTATTGGAAAACAAGTGTTATCTTTTGGGTTTGGAATATATATTTTAAAAAATATTTTCAAAATTCTAAAAGGGAAATTAAAATTGTTTTTGTTTCCTGAAAAATATGTTAGTATTCTTTGTTCCTATAACCGAAAAAAAATTAAATGATGTAAATTTAAAAATTCAATTTAAATTTTTTTTTTTTTTTTTTTTTTTTTTGCCAGTCCTGGGCCTTGGACTCAGGGCCTGAGCAAGGACCTTCCCTGGCTTCTTCCTGCTCAAGGCTAGCACTCTGCCACCTCAGCCACAGCGCCCCTTCTGGCCGTTTTCCATATGTGTGGTGCTGGGGAATCAAACCTAGAGCTTCATGTGTAGGAGGCAAGCGCTCTTGCCACTAGGCCATACTCCCAGCCCTCAATTGAAATTCTTTTAAAGACTCTGGAGCATATGTATCTAGATTGTAACATAGTTTTCACCTTCAATCTAATGCTGCAGAAGTTTGCATTCTGTGATACTGAGTATTTCTGTAGGAAGGTGCTAATGCTTCCTGAGTAGCATATGGTCCATTAGATCTGATACTTGTAGACTGGCTTAGGCAGCAATCTTCAAAATGATATTCAAAGAATAGTCACAAGTAGAATATAATTCCTAGAAACAGAAGAATCAAAATACCAGCGTGACTATTACAAAGTTAGATAGCCTCTACATCAAAATGATTCACACCTGTTCTTGCATCTTACCAACTTTTCAGTAAATTAGTAAAGTGTCAGCCATTAGGCTTCTCTTTACTATGAAGAGAAATGTGTAGTAGGAAGATAATCACTGTGATTAAGATTGTAACATCTGATTCTTTCTTGGTTATTTTATTTGCAAATATCTTAATATTTCCATTATTTTATTGGAATTATGAAGACTGTCAGTTTGTGTTAGTTTCTGCCTCAGGACACAGTAAACTTTAGAAATAACCTAATTAATCCTGGTTCATATTTATATGCTAGAAACAAGGAGCAATGAAAACAAAATACTATTTCATTCAGAAAATAACAACATAGCTGACAACACCAATAGATATGGTGATTCAAAGTCAAAGAAATACTGAATTTATTTATTCATCAATATTCTTTCACTAAGTTACAGACACTGTACTGATTACAATACAGTATAGATTATATTCAATGTCAAGGAAACTCTGAGTTTTATTTAGAAAATGAATGTATATTCAGTCTGACATTCTTGATCTCATTTAAATATAAAGGTAAATACCCCAAAATATAGTGTAGAAGTAAAAATAGGACTGATGATTTCTATTTAGGTGATATTCAATCTCATAGCTGTCACAAATCTTTATGGAGTTGGAGAATATTATTCATATTCTCGTATGGTTTAAAATGACAGAGAAATGAAAGGATCAAATTATATTGAACTGATTTTTGTGGTTAATTATCTCATTTTTCTTCTCATCAAGATATGTCAATTTTTGTTCTGTTAAGTCAATTTCAGTTCTTTGTTTCATTCCTTTTCAGCTTCAACTCCTTGGGCTATGAATTGAGCTCACTATTGTTTAAAAACTAAACTTTCTCACCTCAGGCTCTTGATCCCATTGTGCAACATATCTCCACCTGAAAATGAACTAGTACATTACTTTTTTATACTCCTACACTGACTGGGGAGAAACTTTTGGGAGCTATGCCTAAGGTCTTGTTGGGCTTTTCTTGACCACTCTTCTACAGCTACAGGTATCAGTCTTGTTGAAATCCTTAAAATAGTGGTGCACACCTGTGCAGAAAATACTTCATGTCCATCTGTCCCTCACATCAAAAAGTAATACTTTCTCTACTGGCAAAGTTGTTTTTTTTTGGCCAAACTGATCATCCTGTGTGAAAAGAAAGTATTTTTCTGTTTGTTCTAAGTTTTCGGAGGTTGTCACATAGTAAGTATAAATTTCCCAGGCCTTTCCTTGTGTTCTCCACTGTGCGTTACTGAATAAAGGTAAAAGAAGCAGCCTTCCTGATGCTGACAAGAGAGCCAGTATTTCACATGTGTGTTTACATGCTGTTTTCCTATTTGTTTGGGAACAATTTTCATGGCATCAATAATGTGTAATCTGTCAACCAGACAGAGGGAAATAGTTTGAGACTTAAAGGCAATCCAAATTTTATCTAAGCAAGTCTTTGTGGTTTCCTTTGATCACAATCAGCAAAGAGGTTTAAAATAGATGGCTTCATCATCCAGATATACAGGAATCGCATAAGTTTAAATTTTTTTCACAGCTCTGCTCCTTAAAACATCTTCCTGGTTGTTCATTAGAAAATTTAATAACCACACGTTGATAGCATAATTCCCTAATTGACTTAGATGTGGGAGTTTTTTTTTTCTCTTTCTAAGAACCAGAAAGGATAAATTCTTTAAAAATAATGTGAGATTTCCAAATATCAACACATTAGAAATCTTTAAGGGGCTAGCCTGAAATTTCAAATATTCCCAGACAGAACATATCTGAATCTATCAAGAGTTACTTCATTCTGAATGTTAATAGGTTTTATGAAGATTGTAGTGATACTACTTCTTTTCTGCATCCTTAAGTACAGCACAGTTCTCTTTGAACATCACCTTCCAGCATTGTGCTGAAAGGACTGAAGTTGATACTGGGGGATGATTATGAAAATACAAAAGCTTTATTCTTCATGGTTAGGGCTTTTCAAATTAACATAGTGGGACAGTTACTTTTTACATCTATGTGAAATTTTAGGGCATCTTCAATTAAATGTTTGGTGATTTTCCAGTACTAAAATGCCGGTAATTTCTATGCAGAAATGCAGCCTCACTTTAGTAAAAATCCAAAGTCCTTAAAGTCTGTGAACTTTTGTTAATTACCCACTTTACCTCTGCCTTCTCTCAGGCAAGACATTGCAGCACGGTAAGAGAAGATGGATGTTTCCCCTCTTTCTCTACTTCATTTCTCTGCCTACTTTACTTCTTTTTAGACTGCCTTTCAGAAACTTCTCTTAAACTTCTTTAGACTACCCTTTTGAACCTCCATGGCTGAGGTTTGACAGTAGAGAGTAAAGGACAGGTTGTTCTTCATTGATAAATACTGTTCCTATCTTGTTCTTGTGTTTCTCAGGTTTCCTAAATATTTCTAGGCAGTATTTTTATATAGCCCTTTAAGGACTCTCTTAAATGCTACTTAATTGGTATGATTTAGCTATATATCTCCTGAGTTGTTGCATATGATTCTTTCTTACATCTTCGGTGAATTAAAAAAATGGATTGCTTTAATGTTTCTGTTCTTAAGTACAAGCAACTCTCATTATACCCTCATCCCTTTGCTATGACTCTTCATATCAACCAATATTCTTTTTCCTTCCTGTTTCCACAATACAGTTCAATAGTTCAAATTCCAGAATGTTATGCACCTTAGTTGTGAATCCTAGATATGGCTCATCTATCTCATCAATTTTGTGAGAGAAACACTTTCTAAATGTGTTTTGGCTGTCTGGTATGATTATGTTTTGAGAAAAAAATGATGAATAAAATATTTACTTTATTTCTTGTGGTACAGAGGCAAAAGTAAAACTATGTATTTATTTACCGTTGTACTCAAGAAAGTTCAAGAAACAGCACTTCAGACTTTTAAGACATATTGATTGCTTAGAAAGTAAGTTAGAAATAGTAGTGATGTTTTTTCCTCCAAAATTACTCTGTAGAGCCTTTAGTATTTTTTTTTTAACCTTAAGATAGGAGACAAGTGCTACAATTGGAAACACTACCTGGAGTTCAGCAATGGAATGAAACAATTGTCATCTGTAGGCAGCTACCAATCGACAACTGCAATTGAAAAAACAAGAGAATAAGAACTGAAAAAATACAAAACTAAGTGGATAAGATGACATCCAAATTTGAGGTTACAGCTAAGTAATTGACTAGAAGGAGAGTAAGTCTGACTTACCAGTGTGAGGAAGTTTCAGTTCATGCTATTCACATTACAATACTTTCAGACTTGTCATCTTGTCCTAGCTGGTGTGATAGCTCCTTTATCCAAGTTCCTTTTATTTATCTCCTGAAGATGTGCATTCAGTCAAAGTCTACTTTATTATAGAAAGGATGTTGATGACAGCCAGAATCTCCAAAGAGCTCCCTGGTTTATAGTTTGCAATATAGATAGAAGTTTTGTTCAGTACAAAGAACAATCTATGTTCATACACTTTGTACAATCTGGTGCACTAGAAAATAATGATACAACAATAAAGACATGGCCCTTTACATTTAGGACACTGATCACTGGGAGACAGACAAGTCCACTGAAATCCTCACTAATAGATTCACAGTAAAGCTATTACAGACAAGTGATGTGTTTGAAAATCCTGTTGGTCCTATTCTCTATGAATGCTATACTTTGAAGGTGTGCAATATAATGACTTTGGTGAATACTAGAATTTCAAAAACTGATGGTTTATTCTGTAATTTTTCAAAGATAACTTTCTAAATTTTGAGACCAGTTTTTTTCTACCCACTTTTCCATTTTATTTTTAGTTAAAAGACTTACACTGCTCACAATGGAGATGAAAGATAATCATACTGGTGATGATGATTTAGTGTATAATTATTATCATCTCAGAAACGAAATGAACCTAACTGTACATAAGTAGATCAATTTTTATTTGCTTTTATTTAGTGAATATTCCTCAGAGTTTTACTATGTCTAATTGGATTTGATTAATATTATGGTTATTTGGTTACTTTACTTCCTATCAGATCTCTGGTTTCTAGGTTTATATTTAAGGGGATAAATTATAATTAAAATATTATATATGCATGTGTGAAATATACTGTAGTGAAATTCCTTTAAAGACTTAACACTGACTAAATAAAATGGTGATAGAAAGGGAAATTAGGTCCTGGCTGGAAGGTAGGACAAGTTGGGACAAGGAACAGCAAATGGAGAAGATAAAGGAGGGATAATTTAGTTATGGTACTGTGAGTGCCTGTATGAAAATAGAACAGTGAAATTTCTTGAGACTGCCATAGAAAAGGGTGGGAGATAAGGGAGGTTATTGGAGTGGATTGATCTTATTAGGTACTTTGTGTACATAGAGGAACAGACATATCACAATGAACTCCTCGCCTTGTTACAAATAATCTCTGATATAAAAATGTGAGAAAAGAAGTTTCTATTAAAAATTTTAAAGCATATAATAACATGATCTCTGTGGTGTCACATTTAAATTACCTGTAGGGCACTGGAATTTAGTTGATTAACATATGTTAGATAAGAAAGTAACAATTTTACATAGCACAAAAATGATCCAACCTAGGAATATTGTATATGGGTGGGTAGCTTTGACTAAAAGGACAAGAAAACCTTACAGTAGAGGTTAAAAACATGTTTTCTCACATTGTGAGCAGCTTTAAGGCAGGTTGTTATGGAAAATATAGGAAATCTCTTATACAGATAGAATGCAAATAAATGAATCCTTAAATATGTTAGCTAGCTCCACTAATGAGGGATAGAAAAACGTTTAGAACAACATTAGTTATTATAACTATTAGCAGTAGTATTAAAATCATTAAGGACTTTTTATCTTTTCTTTGGAAAAAAATAAAAGCCTGCAGGTTTTAACTCAGAGAATTGAGATTGCTAAGCTTGGATACTATTGCTGAGCCATAAATCCAGCCATTTTTACATGATAGGGCTTAATTTTTGGGTAGGCCCTTGCCTGATCATGATCTATTTTAGGCTTTCTGATGTAGCTGCAATGACAAGTACACCAAGAATAGTCACCTATTGCGATAGAATCTCCCAACTTTTCCTACTTGGACTGAAGAAGAACTTTAATTTGCCTGATTTCAGTTTTCCTTGTAGCTTGGGGATGACAGGTACATATTAATTGTGTCAAGTTACTGAATGAGAAGGGATTTTCTGTGTGTAGCTGGGCTGATCTCAAATTGAAATCCTTCCATCTCAGCCTTCCAAGTAGCTAGGACTACATGAATGAGCCACTGAATAATCACTTTTAAATATCTTTCTGTTGAAGCCTTTTATTTATTTTCGATATTGTCCAATGGTCTTAACATCTCATTCCAACCATGTGGAATCATAATAGTTATGAAAGACTTTGATTAAGTTGCTATGTATAAGACAGCTGTCACAAGATTATACTATACTTCATAAGATTATACTATTTGAACTCTGCAGAGTCCATTATACTCCAGTTAATTCATTAGTAATCACTTGCATACTATCCAGTGTGTTTAGTTACAGATGTATAGGCACATTCAAAGTAGCACAAATGAGTGAAACCATGAAACCTATGTTTTTCTGGGTCTGCCTTAATCCATCAATATAATTTTTCCAAGTCTTTCCGTTTTCTCACCAATGGTACATCATCCTTTCTAACAGATGAGTGAAGTTCCATTGTGTATATAGAGGGAAAGATGAATGAAGGGGAGAAAGGAAGAGAATACAGTCAATAATTCACTGTATATACTACGAAACTAAAAATGTAAGTGAAAGGGTGAGCAGTAGGTGGGTGGTTTAGAATGTTGACGTGGTGAAACTAATCAAACTGCTTGTTATATGGCATTTCCTTTGTACAACTACTTAAAGATAATGTTATTAAAAAATAGGAAAGTAAAATACCCTAAAGGTCTAGGTATTGGCCTGACCATAATGGCCTCTGTCATTAAGTTTCAACCTATCTTCATATTTATAAACTTAACAATTTTTCAAATAAAAATATTAAGGACAAAGGAGAGAAGACTGAAACACATGTCATTGACTTATTGAAGTTAACAAAGCCAATGTGTGCTTGGGAATGTTATATATCATATTGAAAAATGACCTCAACCACTTTTGCATTGAGAAACTGTTGGGATGGCAGTATTAATTACCAAGGTAGAAAACCTCTTGAGAGAGAAAACCCTATAAACAAGGCAGAGATGATGAAAGCATAGATGAGATCACATGCAATCTGAAATGCACATTGTTGAAACAATGATAAAATGAACTTTAAGTTTTGTATCATTATCTTTTCCCAGACTACAAATCTCTCTTTAGATGCTGGATAGTAGCAGTAAGGAGCAATAGCTTTCAGCAAGAAGTGTAGTCATAAGGGGTAACAATCTTCTGACTGATTTATGAGGCTTGCTTCATATGTGTCATAAGTATATATTTGGCTAGCAGTGCTTCTGTTTAAGATGTGTTTACAGGAACATAACTCCATCAGAAATCAAGAATGTATATATAGTTTCAAACAATGTATAACCTTAAAATGTTTTTTTTTTTTTTTTTTTCCAGTCCTGGGCCTTGGACTCAGGGCCTGAGCACTGTCCCTGGCTTCTTCCCGCTCAAGGCTAGCACTCTGCCACTTGAGCCACAGCGCCGCTTCTGGCCGTTTTCTGTATATGTGGTGCTGGGGAATCGAACCTAGGGCCTTGTGTATCCGAGGCAGGCACTCTTGCCACTAGGCCATATCCCCAGCCCCCTTAAAATGTTTTAATATGTACATATATACATATATACATGTACATACACTATATATATATTAATATATGTGTAATAGTACTTACAGTTGAACCAAGAGTCTCAGACTTTCTAGGCAAATAATTTACTCGATGAGCCATTTCTCCAGCATTTCTTCAGCACTTTGATTTTGAGATAGAATTTTTGACATGCTGGCCTTAAACTGGTGTTCACCTTGCCTCTGCCTCTTGTGTAGCAATGTGTCACTAGCAGCAGACTGATATAGCGGATTTGTGTTGTTTCTGAACAATATTAGTATGTGCTGATTTTTTTCAATGATGTCTCCCTAAGTAAATGTAAATGTGAAATTAATTTGGGGCATTGGAGTCATAACTAAAATACTTAGGCACTGTATACATATATTTTCTAAAAATAAAGACAGAAAGGGTGAACTGGAAAATATTAATCTTCCCAAACTCAGATGATTCATTCCAGGTTCTTCAAAATTGAAAGGTCTTTAGCCATGATTAGCCAGTAAAAGGGTTCATTGGGAGTTTTTATATTGTACAGTTTCCCCAAAATTTATGTAAAATGTGGGAAATTTTAATTTTTTTCCCTACAAAAATCAATACTTGGGAGCCAGAGGAAATGATTCCCACTTTAATCCCTGCTGCTGTGGAGGTGAGTCAGGAGGATCACAATTCATGACAAATGCGGGCAAAATGATAGTGAAACCCTATCTTAGGTGTGGTGGTGTCCATTTGTGATCCTATGTTTTAGGTAGAAAGATCGTGGTCTAAGGCTGGTTTTGGGCAAAACATAAAAACCTACTTTAGGAATAGCTAAAGCATCAAAAAGCCAAGGGCATGGTCCAAGAGGTAGGGAGCCTGTGTAGCAAGAGTACGGTTTTGATTTCAAACCCCTTCACCACAAACTAAAAATACACATAAATAACTCATCTCTTCAATAGGGAGATGCAAAGACTTGTTCAAAGACATGAACAAATGACTTTTATCCAATTTCTAGAAATATAGTGCCCATCATAACAAAGCTGAATAACTTCAAGGAAAGACAAAGGAGAGTAGCAGTCTAAAACAAAGTAGTTAGAAAATATAGAAGAAAGGTGAGATGAGATGGAGAGTATTGCTCTTTTTTTCTTCTTCAAATTCTCTGTAGCTTATTGGCTGTTTTACTTTGGTCGATTAATTTAATATTTACCTTTTCTAAAACATTAAATAAGGAAAATAAGGCTGAGTAATCAGTAAGTGAAAACCATTTCATAAAATAACTTTTATTAATAAAAATTTGCATTTTGTGACAGACACTAGAAAAATAAAAAGTTTGTCAAAACTGAGAGGATAGGTGGGGTTGGGAGAGATGACGGGGAATGATGAAAGATGACATTGATCAGTGTGCTTTGTACTCATCAACTGTCTGACATGTTGAAATGGAAAACCTTTGTACAACTATATAAAGATAATTTTTAAAAGGCAGTGTACTGTAGAGCTTGACCAATAGTATAATAAGTAACTTGTAAACAAATATGTATGTGTAGCTATGTGAATACAAATAATCTCTCATATCAAAATAAAATATAAGCATGTTGAAACAATCAAGACTTGAACTAAATTTTATAGTTATCTGATGCTGAAGTATTTTCCAAGGATCCCATTTGTTTATTTTTCTTTTTTGCTCAGATTTGCATAAGGGATGAGGAATTCAATTTGGACACCAATTGTGAATACAAAGAACTCATATATGGTTAACAACAAAACATTTAAACTGAAACTAATGCTGTTTATAGGATATGGCATGGAGTTAGGTATGGAAGGATCCAAGCCATGCAGGATGTCTACTTTCTACCATTAATGTCACCTACATAGAAATGATAAATGCTCTTAAGAAAATAAATATGTACACAGCATTTGAAGTGTGTACATTTATATAAATATTCAATGATATTTCATATATATAATCATATTTTTACTTACCTGTTAAAATAAAGTTAAAACAGTGATTCAACTTGAAGAGAAAACTATTTCTATCATAATATCCAAAACCAAGAAAAGACTGTAATCCAGTGTTTAACAGTCTAAACTTCTCAGAAGTAGAATAAACACATCAGACTCTGGGAGGACACAGCTGAGCCCTGGAACAGAATCCCAGATCACAATACCCTCACTTCACCTGCATTCACCTTATCATCTCTGTTCTTTGCATAAGCTGTCAGGCAGTCTATATGACAGCAAATATCTCAAATCCATCCATTTGGATTCTTAAACTTAAATGAGTATGTTGAGAAAATGCATGTTGAATAAAACTGTGTGCTTTTCTTTTTTTTTTCCTAAACCAGTTACTCATTGAGTAGATTATGATGACTCTATTATGTTAGGCGACACCAATACACAAAGTTTTCTGTGACTGTAGTTACAAGGCTGTGGCTTGGCTTGTCATGATTAGATCTCGTCTGTTATTTTGAATATTCCCAGATCTAAAAGCTTGTTCCTGTTCTGAGCCTTGGATGGTAAGTGATACAACTTCTGCACCTGAAATTCATTTACATTCTCAGCTGCCCATGGGGGTACAACTCAGTCTCTGCATTGTTTGGAATAGACCAGCTCCAACTCCCAGGACACCAGACCATTGAGAGAGCTTGTGAGTAGTAGCTGATTATCTCACAGATGTTCCAGCCAGACACTTCCCAGCTTCAGGGCAGGAAATGGTACTTTTAACAAGGAGATCTCACCACAGATACAGATACCACACCAGATACTGTATCTTACATATTCACAAAAGAGCAGGACCCAAACTCTACTTTCATGGGAACCATTCATACAAACTTTTCAAATATCTGCTAAAATGTCTATGAAAAACTGCAATTTGTTTTTATTTCTTTACATTTACTTTTATTGTAAAGATGAAGTACAGTGGGGTTATAGTTACATAAGTCAAGAAATGAATACATTTCTTTTTGGACAGTGTCATTCCTTCCCTCATTTTCTCCCAGTTTTTTTTCTTTTCCTGATCCTCCTCCCCAACAAGTTTTATAGTTCATTTTCAACATAGTGTCTGTTGAGTATCACTGCTGGATTTGTTTTACCATCTGCCTCATCATTTCTGTGCCTCCCCTTACTCTTCCTCAAATAGAAAATATTATATACAAGACAGAATGCAGAGAAATTAAAAAAAGCTAGAACAAATGAGAAAACAAAACAAAACTAAAACAAAAAGCAAAATAACAAAAAAATCCACTTGTTTTCATTCCTTGGAGTTCATTTGGATAAACACTAATTTATATGACCATATACACATAGCTATTGAGCCTTTCTGGTCCTCTCCTAAAAATACACTCCTTTGGTTTCACTATATAAATGTTTAGAGTCTTGTTTAATTTATCATCTCCAAATGGATTTCTTTTGTGTTTCACAGCTATTTTATCTACATGTAGATTTATAGGCACATTATAGATATTACAAATGAGAGAAATCATGCAGCCTATGTTTCTTTGGGTCTGGCTTTCTATGCCTAGTACAATTTTTCCAACTCATTCCATTTACTTATGAATGGGGCAATGTCATTCTTTCTGATGAAAGCATGGAATTCCATTGTGTATATATACAACATTTTCTTGATCTGTTCAATCACTGAGAGGCATCTGGATTGATTCCATATCTTGGCTCTTGTAAACAGTGTTTCAATGAACATGGTTGTGCTGGTATCTTTAGTGTGGTCTTGCTTGTAGTCTATTGGACAAATGCACAGAAGTGGGATTGTTGGATCACAGGGGAGATGTATGTCTTTTGAGGAACCTCCATATTGCTTTCCAGAGTGGTTGAATAAGTTTATACTCCCACCAAAAATGTAGTAACATTTCCTTTTGGCCACCTCCCCACCAGCATCTGTTGTTAGTTTTCTTGATAGTGGTCATTTTAGTTGAGGTGAGGTGGAATCTTAAAGTTGTTTTATTTGCATTTCTTTTTTTGAAAATATTTCAGGAAGGGATAGGGGAAACATGAGGGCTCCTTGGCATGAATGAAACTGTACCAAGTAAAGATCCAGAAACAACAAATCAAAGACAGACCAGATAAATGGGATAGCACCAAACTGAAGAGTCTCTGTCTGGCAAACAATGTAGCAAGCAAGGTAAATAGAAAGCCCAGAAAATAGATCATTACTAGTTATGCACCAGACAAGTGCCTTATATCTAAAATATACTTAGAGCTACAAAAATAATTCACCATTCCCCCCAAATCCTCAAAGAAACAACATCCAATTAATAAATGAGCTAAAAACTTAAGGAGAGACTTTTCAGAAGAAGAATTAAGTCTGGGCAAGAGACACATGAAGAAATACCATTTCTTTTTACATTACAGTTCAGTAGTGAGTCTAATTCTACTTAACTATTCCTTTTCTATATATGTGCATTTTGTCTAAAGGTTTGTATTATTTTTTCTCTACAGTTAGGATTTCATAACAGACATGGATTCCAGAACAGCAATAGTAATAATTTTTATTATTGTGTGGAGAAGGAGACCATCCATTAGTTTCTTTCAGATTGTGGACAAAGCTAAAACACCTATCCTAGAAAAAATGTACATAACTGCACATGCAATACTATCAAAATTTTTGCATATACTTTTACATTTTTCTTGAAAGAAGCCAATATGACATATGTATGACATATGACATATGTAATTTTAAAATATAAGGTAACCATATGAAACA
This sequence comes from Perognathus longimembris pacificus, assembly GCF_023159225.1. NCBI lineage: Eukaryota > Metazoa > Chordata > Mammalia > Rodentia > Heteromyidae > Perognathus > Perognathus longimembris. The sequence continues at coordinate 19,161,542 of NC_063172.1, forward strand.
TAAATGAGGGAAAATTAACTCTGGTGATATATTTAGCATAATATATAAACTAATATTCAAAATATTCACACACTGTGCAAAATCTTCAAAATCCTATATGAAATTTGCACCATTCCAAACATTTTAAATAGGAAGTTAAAATTTTAGTGCATAACATAGACTAAAATTCTTCTTAAGAAAGTTTATTTAATAAAAACTTATGCAGCAACTTAAGCATGAATTAGTTGCTATGCAATTTTAGGAGAATTTTAATTTCCCTATCACAGAGACTTTATTTTAAGTGCTTAATAAATTCGTGCGGCTGATGGATACTGAGCTGGGAGATGATTAAAGCTTGAACTGTGGATTATGGAAAAAATCCTCTAATCAATGGTCTACCTCTCATGGCCTTCCCTGACAGCACACCATCTAGCCATTACACAAAATTTGTCAGTTTTCTCTGATTTCTATGTGTATATCTTTCTATAGCTATTACAAAATTATGAACTTCATAGCATTTTTTAATATAGTGTATTGTGTCCTGGCTTGGGTGTACAACATTTTCTCTTGATAAACATTGGGATTGGGATGGAGTGATAATGTTGAATTCAAATATATTTTGCAGATGTGTGAAAACTTCATAATGAAACTCATTTTTTGCCATAAACATATGCTAATTCACAGTTAAAACTAAAATGGTGACCAGGACACTGGTACTGGAAAGGTAAAGAGAGGAAAGTAATATTCAATGCACGTCTTATAAAGGTAAGGGTTTATATTTGGAGGGATGGGGGAAAGGATGAAAGGGTTGCTATTGCTGAAAATACATTGTATTTATAAATGGACTTGCTAAATGTTAACTCCTTTGTACAACTGCTTAATAAAACATTGTAAAATTGCAATTAAAAATAAAAAATTGTAATTAAAAAGAGACTATAGCAAAAATCACCAGGAAGGAGTACCTGCAATGAGTGGCATGGGGGCAAGGGAAAGGGGTAGAGGAATGAAGAAGATTGGGAGAATGCAGTCAAGAATTCAATATATATCATACAAAGCTAAGAAGAGAGTGGAGAGGTGTGAAGGGGTCGGATGGGTATAATTTTGAAAGGGCTGTCATTGATCAAAACACATTGTATTAATTAGCTGTTTTGTTAAATATCAACTCCTTTGTACAACAACTTAAAGATAATAGAAAAACATTAGAAAGGGAAATGGCAGCATCTTAGAGTAGCTGGTTAAAATATTACGAGAAATTAGTGTTTTAGCAGATAATTCCTAATTAACTTGCTGTAGTTATCATGTCAATTAAATGTCTTCACATCTCTTAAAGAAAGGAAATGAAATCTTAATAGACACAATGTTATTATATTTACTGAAAATACGTGGAACTTTGGAGCAGCACATACAACTGGAACATGCACTACTATTTTTCTATGTGTCTTCATCCCTGTTTTCACAGTTTTGAGACCAAAAAACCACCTGGAAAGGGGTCTGAGGCAGCTCCAACAGTGTTTTTTCATGAGGATCTGCTTTATTTAAGCTTTCCTGTGCTTCTTTGACAGAAACTGCTCACAATCTTTCAGTTTCTCAACTGCTCAAATTTTTGGTGAAAACGGTACCCTTGTCCTATGCAAATTCTGATTAGCCACTTTTTGTAGCCCTTCCCAGTTTTCCTTTTCACTTGTCCAGAAAATATACTCTTGAAATACCTACATCTCTCTATATCTCATTTCTCTTTCTCTCTTTGAGAGAGAAACTGAGAATGAGAACAGGAGAGGAGAGGAGAGGAGAGAGACAGCAAGGGCGAGAGCGAGAGGTTTTCCTTGATTTCTGCATTCGGACATTTTGCAATGAACATTCATAGATTATGCTCAGTGGCTATCTTAAAACACAATCCAAATGGAAACATCTATTAGAAATACAATATAATTTAACACGACAAGCTAACTAAGACAATGTTCTGATAATTGCTTATCACCAAGTAAGAATCACAGACTAAGCAAATGTTCATTGTTACTTTATTCACATTTAATTCAGCTCATCTGTTTGTTGTGTCATGTCTAGGACTACACTGTGTTGGATACAAAGAAGCATGTAATCAAGAGGATATGTCTTCTTTCCATGGGAAAAAAACAATGTAGTCAAAATTATTGGAGTACTCTACCAATTACCATATTATGTGTACTTATCTATTTATCAGATATAGCACTTTCTTTATGGGTTCTCTACCTGAGCATACATAGCTGCTCTCTGAGCATATTACATATTGTTACAGATCTTTGGGGAAATTATTTTGGTATGCTGATATTTCAGCTGAGTAATGCATTGTCATTGAATATTCTGCCTCTGAAGCAAAGCCCAGACCAAGTTGCCTACGTAGATAATTTACTATAAGACTGTTTTCGAGCAAAACTTGTAAGAGAGTAAAGGAAAAGTAGGTTAAAACAGGATTTTTTAAGGTGTTCTTAAGAGAACTTGGGAGTGCAAATGTCACTACAGTGTTTAAACTACCTCAAAGCAAGTAGGCAAAATTTGTGCACCTGTGCATACTGCTGTGTGCTGGCTATCCTAAATGGGAAATGTAATCCCCATGCTTCTCTAATCAAAGCTCATGATCATCTTCCATGGAAAGTTTTCAGGCACATGTATTTATCTATCTGTGGAAACAACTAATACTAACAGCTCAGGCAACTATATGGCTGCTGATGACACCTATTATACTTACATCATGCTAATTTATAATTTCTAGTGGAGAGGAATAAGTCCTTCACAAACCTGTCATATGTAATTCTAAAATCAATCTTGTGGATGTAGATGGGGCTAAAATAGTGAGGGTTGAAACAGTGGAAGTACTGTAACCAAAGTCATATTTCATTGTATGTGAGTACTAAAGTTTAAAGACAGGTTGTACATGCGTACTATAAAACCATATTTTCCATTAGAGATGCTGAATAGAGTCTGATGGCATGTAATATGACAATATTACAATATTACCTGAGTCAAATCTATTATGGACATTGACTGGTGTACCAAACTAAAACTTCATAATCCATAATTTCCCCATAGGAAACAGGGTGGTCAATTTAGTACCTAAATCAGTAATTTATAAAACAATAGTTGTAACCATTACAGATGCTATTTCATTAATGTGCAATTCATATTATTTATGATTGCTTTGCCATCACTTAAAGATAACACACATGAGATGTTGTGATTCCGTCTCGAACATAGCACTCCCCTCAGACTTCCTTATCTTATTGAATAGAACTCCTTCCACTATTGCTTTATTCCAGAGTAATACAGGACAGTTTTTGCTATTTTTTTACACCTAACCACATGTAGCTCAGAAATTACCAAGTGCAAGTTATCAGCTCTATCTAAACCATCTCCCCAATCAATTGACATCCTATCATTTTCATCACTACCATCAAAATGCAAGTGAATCATGTTCTTATTTTTCCCACCCAATCAATGCTGTACCTTGTCCAAAAAGATCTTTTAACTATGTACTTTTTATTGCATCAGTTTTCTTCTTGAAATATCTCTTCAGTTATTTCCCCAGGTTTTAAAGTTCTGATTAATCACTCATTCTGTATCCTTTATTTTCAGGCTGTTACTATTTATTAATCTTCAAATCTCAGCTTACTTTCCAATCTAATTGAGATCTTCCTTGTTATTTTCACTTTTATACTGAATGGATGTATGCATAGGAAAATACTTCCTGTGGCAGCAATTAGCAAAGCAATCTGTAATCAAAATATGTTTGTCATTTTTAAGCCTGAGAATTTGAACCCATTTCTATTCTATTGCCCCTTTCTGTTTGCAATGGCTGTTCACACATATGGTGTCATTTGATTTCATTATTATCGTACACAGCAAACAGTAGATTTATTGATGTTTTACAGGTAGAAAAGCTTCAGGAAGTTATCACATCCACTAAAGGTTAAGTAAAATTCCATGTTCTTATAATAGCACTCTTGTCTTCTCAGCAGGAAATCTTGTGTTACAGCAGTGAGAGACTGGTAAAGAACTCAGAAATATACTGGCTAAATGCAAAGGGAAGAGTGAAATAGTGTTAGGAGTCTAGATAAGGCTCTAGTCACATGGCTAATATTGTCTTTTGTTATCACTTATGATAGTTCATCAGTCAATGTGCTACTGAAATAGAATCAAGTAACTGAAATATTTCTTTTTCGACAGAGATGAAAAGGATTTGGAGTCTAAGTAACCTGAGTAATTGCTCCAATTATTTTCTGTCTCTGAGTGGCAACACTAATTTCAGTTTCAAAATAAAGCTATTTCTAAAATATGCATGAGAAAGTTTTAACCATCACATTCAAAAGAAAATTAAAGACAAATATCAGAAATCCCTGCTTGAAAACACTGAAGTACACTATGACAATAATAACAATAAAGCCAACTTTCTTTTGCCAACCTTTGGACCTATCCATACATTACATATTCAGTAGGCTGTTTAATAGGAAGGAAAAATGTGTTCCAAATATTTTACTCCAATTTTGATCTCTCAGTGTGATTAAGGCAATAAGGAAATCACTGAGAACAGCTGTGTTGAAATTTCAGATGTTTATCAGATTGACATTTCTGGAAAAAAATAATCTCTGAAACCTAATCATTCTATGCCAGGGGCTTTTGAAACCCTAAGAAATAATCAGGCCCCAGGTCTGTGATACCCATTAATTTGGAATTGTATCTCCAGGTAGGGTTAGTAACTCAGGCAAAGCTCACCATGATTTTCTCATACAGTTTTCTCATTGTAATTTTCCTATACATGTATATAATCTTGTGTTAACATAAATGTGAAACAGACATTTTAATACATAGGCTTTTATTTTATTGACTTAATTTTTAAAACATGTCATTAATGTGGCCTGAAATATCAAAGCAAGAGAAAGTGTCTAGTAGTATTAATATTTCAAAAATGTTTGCGTGAAAATTTAGGTAATTTCAGTTGGTTTCAGAAGTAAGTTCGCCCCAAGATGAAGCTGAAAAGACAGACAATTTTGTTTAGCCGTGAAAGCAATAATTCCATCTTCATTGTGCGGATCAGTTGCAATAAGAATCATAGATCATCTCTTGCTTTAAAGCAATATCGCTGTATAAATTCAAAATTTTCTAATAATTATTTTATATAAGGTACTAGAACTTGAAACTAGTCTAACTTCTTTTGATGTCTCAGAAATTCATGTGTAGCTACTTTAACATAAAATATTAGCAAGATAAACTGGTTATATGTGTATGGTTTTAAGGAGAAAGTTCCTTCATTATAATTCACCATCTTTAAGTGACTGATTTTTTTTTAAGCAATTCAGTGTGAACTTCTACTTGATGATGGACAGAGTTCAAGGAAATGTTACAACTAGAGGAAGCAATTCTGAAGGAATTGTGGTAAATTATATGATATCAATTACTTTGAGGTATTCAAAAAAGTTTTATATAGCTTTGAATATAGTGATAATAGCTTCATGTTGATTTAATTTTGGAGGTGTCTTTTGCTCAAGATATAAGAGCACTGATTAAATGTCTGAATTTGCAATGAATGAAAAGTACACTTTACTTAACCATTCATGTAACTTGTACACAGTTGCATATAGGTTCTAGTGAAATACATAGACACATTTTGCTCTTCAAAAACTAACTTCACAGTAATGGTATCTCTCCTGTAGATCATGTAACCAATATCCTATCCAATAACCAATGTCTTATTTTTCCCAACCATTAATTTTCATAAGAAGAAAGAGACTATAATATTGAATTTCATTATTAGACTTAGCAATATCTGCTTCTATCTTGATGAAATTTGTGTTAAATCATCTGCATCCACACATACACAAGACGTATAGACAGCTAAACTCAACATCATTGAAGAATACATTAAACTAGATTCATCATAGCAAGATAAGGTCAAGGAAATTTCAACTTTGCTTTGGAATACAAGGTTCTCTGAGTTCTGCTGTCTGATTATAGGCAGTAGGCTAAAGCAGCACATTAGCCATTCAGGAGTGCAGTGGAAGAGGAAATGGCTAGTTCACAAGGGTAATTAGTCACCTAACAGAGACTTCATTGCTATGGTTCTATAGTAAAGAGTTCATCATCAGTTTAAAAGTGGGAATAGTTCCCAGCCTTATGTCAGTGCACTGTATACTTTTATACAGGATATCTGAGGAAATTCACATTTTTCATGGATTAATTGTATGTTAGTGGTATTTTGCAAAATAGACTTTTTTGTTTAAATACAGAAAAATGCTTCATATATGGTGGAAGAGTGAAAACTCTCCTGGTGACTTTTGTAAACAACTTAATTTCCAGCTTACATATGTACATGTGAAATATGTGTCTGTGTGGGCATATGCAAACACACATAAGAAAATAAGATGAACCAATCAAACCAACGACATACTGCATTTCACTGATAAATTTAGAAGCTAAGTATAAGGAATTCTTTACGGATAAAATCATTCTACGTAAACCTACAAATATCATAAGAGTCCTTGCTCCCTGCATGCATTTGTGCTTTGGAGAAAGTGGTGTCAGAAATATATAGTAAATATATATATATATACACACACAAACACACACACATTCACACACTATGTGCTTTCTTCAGCTGGTTTTTAAGTATGGCTTTCCTATCAACATTATTCATTCAGCTTATAAATCCAACTTGCCTCCCTTTACATTTTACACATGCTCTCTCTCTCTTGCTCACTCTCTCTGTCTGTCTCTGTGTGTGTGTGTGTGTGTGTGTGTGTGTGTTAGAGATTATGTGCTCATGTGTTGCCCAGAAGATATTTCCTCAACTTCTCCTCTTGAGTATGGCCAGCTTAAAAATTAATCTAATGTAGGGTCAATATGTATGCAATAATATTTTTTTCTTGTTTAAATGTATTGTAAAAGAAGTTCATGGAAAAATAAGAAACACCACAAGATATAACATATATTAAAAATAAGTGTTGGGGTTGGGGATATAGCCTAGTGGCAAGAGTGCCTGCTTCGGTATACCCGAGGCCCTAGGTTCGATTCCCCAGCACCACATATACAGAAAACGGCCAGAAGCGGCGCTGTGGCTCAAGTGGCAGAGTGCTAGCCTTGAGCGGGAAGAAGCCAGGGACAGTGCTCAGGCCCTGAGTCCAAGTCCCAGGACTGGCCAAAAAAAAAATAAATAAATACAAAAATAAGTGTTGATCCTCCACAGAAGAGTTGAAGGCAATCTGTTGTATATTGACTCAAAAAATGAGACCGGACAAATGTTCACCTTGAAACAAATTGGATAAATAGCACACACCCGATTTTGGGAAAAATCAGAATCCAAAAGTTTGCGTATTGTATAATTCTATTTATGTGTAAGCTAAAAGGTATCTGTTGGTGCTTGATGGCATAGTATGCTGACCTTGGGGAATGGGCACTGGAGAGGACATAGGCTTGACAATGTGCTTGCTTTTGTCCTTGTTACAGTGCTTATGTTTTATATTCATAAAGTTGTGTCCTTATGATTTTTCTATATGTTAAAGTTTTTTAAAAGCCCATAAAATGATTCAAAACCATAATAAGTAAAAAAAGAAAAAAGTTTAAGTATATTTTATCAGGTACTAACCTAACTAATAAGCACATCCTCATGTTAGATTTTGATGCTTCATTTGTTTTTTGTTTGTTTTTTCTTGCCAGTCCTGGGGCTTGGACTCAGGGCTTGAGCACTGTCCCTGGCTTCCTTTTGCTCAAGGCTAGCCCTCTACCACTTGAGACACAGAGCCACTTCCAGCCTTTTACTGTTTATGTGGTACTGAGGAATTGACCCCAGGGCTTCCTGCATGCTAGGTATGCACTCTACCACTGAGCCACATTCCCAGCCCTAGATTTTTATAGGAAATTTATAATTTCTTTGCACAAGGTCTACATTATATTTATCTCCATAAATCGTTTCTAGATTATGGTTGCAATTCAAGTGGGTAAATGTTGTCTTGATGGCTTCGTAGGCCAGATTCGTAGTGAATTTCTGAAAGATTGTCCAGTTCACTCAAGCCATTCCTGTCACTGATGAAGCAGGGGAAGTTAGTGATCAGAATTTCTATATTTCTCACTCTCTCATGTTCTCATTTTATGTCAAGACCTCTTCCTTTCTTCCTGTGTTTCTCTCTCCTTTTTTGTCAGTTTTCTTTTCTTCTTTTTTATTGCTTTTCTTGACTCCTTTGAATATCAGGATATATACCTCTTTTCCTAGTGGATGTATATCATTACACATTTGTCCAAATGAAGTTAATGTATGAATGAGCTCTAATATCATCAACTCTGGACTTTGGGTGATCATGATGTGCTAATATAGAATTGTCAGTCTTAACAACTGCACCACTCCAGTGAAAGATGCCCAGAAAGAGTATGGTTCTATTCCTGTTGGGGCAGAAGACATGTGAAATCTGTATCTTCTGCCTAGCTCTGCTTTGAGCCTAAAACATACCTAAAAGGTGCAGTTTGGGTAAATCAGAATAAAACTGTGAAATATTTTTAGCTGCTAACTGAAATACTTGTTAGTTTCATGAATACAGAATATGTTTAAATGTATTTTTAGCATATATTATATAATAAAAGAAGGTTTTGTTGTGATAATTCCATAAATACGTACAAGGTGCTTGGAACAAGTTCACCTGTCTTTTATATTTCCTGATACCTTTGTATCCTCCTTCCTTTTCCAATCAGTATTTGGTGGGCTTCAAATTATTAAATCCACACACAGACACATTTACATATGATGTACACATATATGCATATATGTATATTAATACATGAAATGTACTTTGATTCTCCTGCTCACCCCCATTATTCTCTCTTTTTTCATTGTTCTTTCTTTTAACCTTTCTCTGTGCCACTGACTTCCCATCCCAGACAATTCCCATTTTATACGCCTATCCCAGCATTTTCATGTCAGGTCTACAGGATACATATAAGCGGATGTATGAGATATTTGGCTTTTTCAGCATGATTTATCTTGTTCAAACATTATGATCTCTGGATTCCAACAGGCACCATTTCATCCTATGAAACTGAAAACATAGTTTAAATGAGAATAATGGCCAGAGTGAGGTATAAAAATAAGTTTTGAGATGTCAATGAATTTATCAAAACGTTAATTACAATTTTCTATATCTTTCATTCCTTTTTTTTTTTTTTTTTGGCCAGTCCTGGGGCTTGGACTCAGGGTCTGAGCCCTGTCCCTGGCTTCTTCCCACTCAAGGCTAGCACTCTGCCACCTGAGCCACAGTGCCTCTTCTGGCCATTTTCCATATATGTGGTGCTGGGGAATCGAACCAAGAGCTTCATGTGTAGGAGGCAAGCACTCTTGCCACTAGGCCATATTCCCAGCCCCCATTGCTTTTTTTTTTTTTTTTTTTTTTTTTTGGCCATTCCTGGGCCTTGGACTCAGGGCCTGAGCACTGTCCCTGGCTTCTTCCTGCTCAAGGCTAGCACTCTGCCACTTGAGCCACAGCGCCGCTTCTGGCCATTTTTCTGTATATGTGGTGCTGGGGAATCGAACCTAGGGCCTCGTGTATCCGAGGCAGGCAATCTTGCCACTAGGCCATATCCCCAGCCCCCCATTGCTTTTTTTAATGAAGGAAAAATACTTTCTATATTATAAATGTCTGCCAGTGGCAATAATGCATGGTATATTAATTAAATATTATTCAAAAATAAATAAGGAATTAAATGCAAAACATCCTTTTGAAAGAACATTTTCTATGACCTTTACATATTAATTTGTTTGTGTTTATCTTTCACATTACACACAAGTAGTAGAAGAATGCTAGCCTTAAGTGCTAAAGCCCTGTGAGAGCACCCATGCCTTGAGTTCAAGCCCTAGTAATTGTATTAAAAAAAAGTGGAACAACTAAACCTATTGTAATTAAAGGAAGGAGATAGGAGCAAAGTGATAGAGTGGTGAATTTAGTTGGGAGATTTTGTATGCATGGCGCAATAAAAACCTCCATGTTCAACCAATATAAACTAATAAAATTATAAATAAAGTGAAAAAATAGATGACAATCCAAGGACATGATAATTAAATGCTAGGTAAGTACTGGAATAAAGAACTGCAGTGTCATTTTGAGAATGATTTAGGTAAATAATGTTATGGAAAGGATTTTTAAGCAGCCATTCCCAAATTAACACACATGTTGACATGCACTGTCAAGTGCATGTTTGAACACACACACACACACACACACACACACACACACACAAACAGTTTTGAGGTCAAAAGAGTAGAATGTAGAATGTAAGGTTGTTTGAGCAAAAATGCATAATAGGATCTAAGTAATGTTTGAGAAAGAATGAAAATACAGCAAAGTGGCACAACCTGTCTAAACTTCTTAAACACAATATGGTACAATAACTTTTGTTTTTCAAGTCATTTTCCAACCGTTGGTTTTTGGAGCATCACATTTGTTAGACAGAAGTATATCTCATACATTCATTAGATAGTATTTCCTTAAATCCATCCTATTTATTTTTTGCCTCTAACTATTTGATCACACTTTGGAACTTCTAGCATCGAGTAAATGTCTACATGGCTTGGTTCCTTCCTCTGGTGGGTGTTCCCTGGCAATGGAGTAGAACACATGGTAGAACAAACTGCTCACTTCATGGTCCTGGTAAAAAGAGAGAGAAAGGAGAGATGGACTCAATTGCTTTTGGAAACACATCTTCAATGACCTAAAGACCTCCCACTAGGCCCTAACTCCTAAAGATGCCACCATATTCCAATAGCACCACTTGGAGATGAGGTCTTTGTAAACATTCAGCACTCCAATGACAATAGTACTACATTATATGGTGGTCTGTGGAGCACACAACCATTTGCATTGTCCTGAATAAGAGAACAAACCAACCAACAAATAAATAAAAACATGTCTCCTTGCTACTGCATTGAGATTCTATTGAATCTATCTCCCAGAATCCCATGTGTCCATGCCTGCTAGCATATGCTTTGCAATATGCGGTGCTGTGTTGCAGTGTTTCTTCATACCTGGGGTCATTTCATCCCCTGTTTTATGGTTTGTAGGTATTTGATCTTTAAGCAAAATGTATAAATTATGTCAAATGGAATATACTGTCTTAAAAATATACATGTCTATGGCTTTGAGCTTAGGTTAAGGGTAGCACAGCATCCATTTGTTCAAGGTAAACATACCCAAGGAATGTGTTGCCTATTTCTAAATTGGTGGCCACCACCCTGGTAGAATCTGAATATTAATTACTTTACTCACAAATCTCAGTTCTTTTTCCTGCACATGGCCTCATTTCCATACCATAGATCCATTTTTTTTAAATCAACCATCTATGCATTCGTTTGGTTTTTTTTTTTTTTTTTTTTTTTTTTTTGGCCAGTCCTGGGGCTTGGACTCAGGGCCTGAGCACTGTCCCTGGCTTCTTTTTGCTCAAAGCTAGTACTCTGCCACTTAAGCCACAGCGCCACTTCTGGCCATTTTCTGTATATGTGGTACTGGGGAATCGAACCCAGGGCCTCATGTATACGAGGCAGGCACTCTTGCCACTGGGCCATATCCCCAGCCCACATTCGTTGTTTTGATAGTCAAGAATTGTTAACCTTACCACCAACCACTGACACTTGTCAATAGGTGCTTACCTGACTTACATTCAATGAAGCCCTTTTAGTGCTTAATTCTGGACACATGTGTAATGAAATCTGAGTTAAAAGCTGGATACCATGGGTAATGCTTGCAACCCGAATGATTCAATTGTCTGAAAATGGTGTCACATTGTGGATTATAACCAGTGTGGGCAGAAATGCTGTAAAATTTTGTCTCTAACTAATCCCCCAAAAATGCCAGACTGGAGGCATGGTTCAAGTGGTATAATGCCAGAAATGTACTTTAAAAAGGCCTATTGTGAACATGAATCTCTGAGTTCAAGCCCTGTACTGACAGAAAGAAAAAAAACAATTAATTGTTCTTTGGTACTAACAATACAGAGGAAAAAAGAAGATCCAGAAATAAAACCCAAATACAACAAGATAACTACAATACAAAAAGATTCTGTCTTTGCTTTTCAAGGGATTTTATTTTATACTTTTAAAAACACAAATTAGTTGTGGGGGAAATAAATCTACACTTGTTGGCTTTAAAAATTATGTCATGTTAATTTCCTTTCAATCAGAGAAGGTCATTTATTTTACTCAGTGAGAGCCTGATCCAGTTAATTGTAATTGAATGCTTGCATTAGTAAGAGTGGATGTATTTTTCCAGATAGCCATCGTTTGGAATGAAGTTGATTTTAGCCCTCAGTTTATATAACTTTTCCCTCACAATTTCATTTAATATGCTCTGAAGGACTTACGCTGAATAAATAATCAATGTGTGATTTCTGCTAACAATTACATTTTTATAAGTGTAAAAATCTAGGAAATTAATTGAGCACCTCTCTGCCTTTATCCTTGTGCTTGGATATTTGGGCTTATTTTTAGAAAGCAAATATTAGATTAGTTGAACATATTTTGATAGGTTTAAATGTCTTCAGTGCAAAGGAAACGTCTGAGTCTTTCTAATTTGAGGAAATGTGGAAGAAAAGCTGGCTGATATTAGGCAATCTGATAAATTCTTTTCCTGTAGAGAGCTGTAAGAAGGTCAGAGAAACAAAGCACTTGCAAAAGTCTTTCCCCAGCGAGAAGAGGTGGGGGTGGTTGGCAGAGAGCAGAGAAGCACTTGTTCAAGATATTTCCATCCACTGGGTGTCACTGCTGATTTGAGTCAGAGCCAAATGAAAGGTATTTCTGTGGCAGCAAGAATTTCAAATCAGAAGGAAACCCAAAGGTTTAGATACTATACTTTGATCTGCTACACAACTGAAAATACCTTGCATTCATTGTGTCAGGCAAGAGAACATTAGAAATAGCTAATTCTAAATAAATAGAATTCTAAAATAAATAGAAAACTTTCTAAATAAAAATGAGATGTTTAGAATTCTTCCTTATGATTGAGTAAACTTTGGTCATAATTGTGTTCTTGAAAGACTAAATTTGTTTTAATGATATGTATATGCTTCCTTAGTAAGGGAAATTAAAAAAAGAAAAAGAAAAAGAGAAAAATAACAACAATAAAAGCATGTAAGGCAACAGAGTTCTCCTGAGGACTTTGCTATTGGGACACACCTGTAGTTTATTCTTGGGTTTTCCAACTTTTGAGTTGACACAGACTATGTAAACATGAGCATTTTCTTCTGCTCCTTTGGTTAAACAGAGGTAGTTATTCCTTTTGAAAATGAATCTATGTATGACTCAGGCTTCCTCAGGAAAGATTTCTTTCTCCTTTTCTTCCTGTTTAAAACTTTAAACCTATTAGCCACCTTTTATAAACAGAGGCTGAAGGTAGATAGAAACCAAAACAATTTTCCTGTTAGTATAACGTCCATGTCTTGAGAAAATAATACTGTTAGACTGAAATAACATACAGAGGGTTAAGTTTGTATAGTAAATAAAAATTCACTATAGAAGATTTAAGAAAAGTATGTAGGGGTGTTTATTGGGGAATCCTCTGGCCTGAACTTAGGCCTAGACATTGTCGCTGAGCTTTTGATTTTTGCTCAGGAGTAGTGCTCTACTACTTGAGATATAGCTCCACTTCTGGCTTCTTGGTGGTTAACTGGAAATAAGAATCTCATGTAAGTTCCTGTCCAGGCTGGCTTCAAACAATGATTCTCAGAATATAGCTTCTGGAGTAGCTAAGTTTACAGATGTGAGCCAACAACACCTGGTGAAAGATGTTTTAAAATTAGGAAATCAATATGGATAGAGAGAAATAGTTGCAAGAGACAATAAACAGGAAGAGAAGATGATAGGAGGAGAGATATGGGGTACAGAAATAAGGAAAGCAGAGTGAGGAAGAAGAAAAAAATACATGCTTCTCTTGCTTTTCTATTTAGTAACTTTGAAGGGAAACTTTTGTGCTTGGAGTCCTTTTGAAAGCTTCAGCTTGAGTGTCAGGTAATGAAGTCACATGTTACTGAGATAACTTAAAAATCCAAGAAATAGTCAGTTATTAAGGGGAGTTGCCAGAGATATAGTTTCAGGGACCAACAGAAAAGAGAGAAAAACATGTTTGAGCAAGGAATGATTAGAGGATGGATGACCATGTGTGATCATAAGTGAACTTTTTCTTTTCCTTTTTTTTTTTTCTTTGCCAGGCTTGAACTCTGGGCCTGGGGGTTGTCCCTGAGCTTCTTTTGCTCAAGGTGAGCACTCCAACACTTGAGTCATAGCACCACATCAGGATTTTTTGAGTAGTTTATTTGAGATAAATGTCTCATGGAGTTTTCTGCCCAGGGTGGCTTCAGACACTGGATCGACTTCAGCCTCTGGAGGAGCTAGGATTATGGGCATGAGCAATGAAGAGCAATGTAATTTCTCTTCTACTGGCTTCCTGCATTCACATTAGGATGACACTTAATGAAAAGTTGTAGTGGTTATTATTTCACATGTATGTTCTTCAGTCATGAAGTGTATCATATTTCATTTAGTGTTCCCTGCTCAGCTTTCTGGAACTTTGAAATCTGCAGTTTTAAGGGTATGTGTCAGAGTGGATATGAATGATGTAGTTACCTACCTACTTGTCTTGCTTGTTCACTATTATGTTCTCTTCACTCAATTCACAGTTGACATTAGGTTCCTTTTGAATATATCATGGAATTGATAAATATCTCAAATGTGGGGGTTCAGGCCATATGCCTCAAAATCCTCCTTTTACTGGTGTATGTGTATTTGAGCATTTCCCTTTGATTGCAAAATGGACATTCCTGTGCATACTGCAGGTCTATATTCAGCACTGAGACCCTCTGTACATTGCCTGGATTATTTATCAGAATGAGCTTTGAAGCTCATTATTATTAATTAGGCACTTTTATATAATGGGACAACCTAAAGGGAGCTGGCATTTGAACTCAATTCACCTAAGATGGCATTTTTTTTAACCTTACAGCCAGCTGTCTTACTTTTCTGCTTAGTGTATTTTTACACCTGACAGAGTATTTCTCTCTGGATAACTTGACACAATTGTGTGCTTAAATATTACAATAAATCTTGTCTGGACCATGTAACCTGTAAAGTCTGGCTGCTTTTTAATATAATTTTAGTTTGAAAAATGTAGTTACACCGAATTTTTAGACTAGAATTGTTCTATACCTTTCTTTAAGTTGAGCTTCATTTGTCAGTAAACTCTTTTCTCTTGCTCACCAGACATTCAATTTTTGTACAATTATTGACTCAACACATAGATGACAGAATGGCACTGCCCATTTCTCTCTCAGTTCTCCAATTGTGATATTATGATAATTTGAAGTGTGCATCTGAAATAGATTCTTGAGGGAAAAAAACCCACAAGATTTTTCTCTGACATTTCTCAAACCATTCATGATGTTGCATTGATATTAAAAATTACTCTATCAATTCAATAAAACAAATTTGGTTTTGTTTTGATATGATTTCTATAAGGTGTGTGTGTGTGTGTGTGTGTGTGTGTGTGTATGCATGTGTGTTTAATTGCATTAAATGATGCCCATATTGGTAGATATGGAGAGATTTAGATTTGGCTAAAGGATAGTTGAGGAATGGTAAGGAAGTGAATAGAAAATACTATAAATCTGTGAAAAACCAATGAGGAAATATCATTATCCATGACAGGAATAAGCACTAAGATCTAGGATGGATAGCATTAAACAATTTTAAAAACCAATTTACTAAAATTATATGATAGTGTCTATAAATAATTCAAAAATTATTGTGGGAATCTATTAAATATCCTCTTAGTTCTCTAAGTTTACATAGTTTGGGAATTTTTAATTCAGTTCCATTTTACTCCATACTTCTTCGATAATTTCTAGAAAATAAGAGGCAAGTCTTACTTTTTGTACTTATTGTGTGATATTTCTTAACTCCATGTACATGATTATTTTGGTGATTTAACGTGTATTAAGTCCATAAGATTAACATTTAGTAACACAATGATCTTGTTTAATAATTTATGTCTTTGATACTTATGATTTGTACTTATCACATAAATTTCCTCACAGAATATTTGTGAGAACATGTGTACATATCCCCATGTGCTACTTACATTGACAAAGGTACCTAGAATTGTGATAGGAAATAGACCTATGCAATTCAAAGAAAACTAAGACAACAGGGAGACTTCACAGTAATTGTAATGGGAAAAGAATAAAAAGTATTGTTAATATTTTTGCCCAGTAGAATCATTATTCTGGATGCTGAACTGTACCAGGTTACTTAGAGTATTTATATATGGATTAATACTTTCTGTGAAACACTATTTGGAAATGGTTAATATGCATTCCTATACAGATGAAAAGAATGAAGAATTATTCCCAATATCCCTTAATGAGATTTCATCAAGAAATTGAGCCTGCATTGCTGGGGTAAAACCAACACATTTTAGGCAGGAATGAAAATGTACAAGAGGCTTCATTGATATTTCGTGGCAATTTAATGCATGCATAACTTGCCATCTGAAGTGTAGTGCTACCCGACACATAATTTTCATTGACTTAATACCATTTAATGTAGACACAATTTAAATCTTTTAAAGCAAATCAGAACAAGGGGACCATTTTATTGATTACAAGTAGTTTCATGGTGGGGATAAACTTTAGGCTTTCAAATTTGTTAGATAGAAGCTTTAAAGAAAAACTTAGAATTATTAAGCTATCCTTTACTCTTTCTCTTTCTTGGGAATTTTCCAGTATACATAAATGGATAATACATAAATTGTGACCTGTTGATATTCTGTTCTTCCATCCCTTCCCCTCTTCTGCCCTCCTGTCCTTTCCCCGCTTCTGTTGTCTTCTCCTCCTCCCCCAGCCCTTGCCCTCCTTTCCTCTTCCCTCTCCTCTCCTCTCTTCACATAGCAAACAGAGGCCCCTAGTTTAATCCCTACTACTGCCAAAACCTGAAGTGGACATTTGAAGAAAAAGGAGTTTTGAATGGAATGATCAAGTTTTGAGTCAATGTACAATTATTAATTATATGACTTAGGAAAGATAAGGAAGTAATATTCAATAGTTTTGAAATATGTAAAATGGCATTGAACAATTGGTTTCAAATTTTATACATTTATTTCATAAATTTAAAAATATTATTATTATTATTTTCCTTCTATTGAAAGACACAGAGCATATTTTGATGAAATCGTGGTTTATTCCAAAGAACAAGATATTGGGAAAATTGAATATTCGAAATTATCTAATTGATTTAACTTCATAGATGACAATTCAGTAGCGGACATTAATGTATTTAAGGGCCCATGATTTCATGTTTCTAAAATTGTTTTATAATAGGGTCAAAAGTAGTCCATGGTAGATGTTAAAATCCACATAGAGACGATGCCTTCCAGCATCTGGCATGAGACCTGCTGTTTCCTGAAGAAATGAATGATGCTTACTCTCTTGTCATCCACAGCTAGTTTCATTACACTCTATTGCCCTTATGGGATGAAGTTGACAGGAGATTAGTTGAAGACAAAATAACTACCTATTGGTCCAGAAAAGTAGTTTTCTTTGAGCTGGGATAAATGTCTTTTTTTTTAATGAAAATCTTCTAAGATGGTAAGTCAAATGTCTTTTTAAAAAGTGAATCCCAGGTAATCAATTATATTATCTATCAAGCTTGGCTCTCTGATGATCAAAACAGTCAAAGCATATATTAAAGTGTGAAGAACTTCTTTCATGGCACCCATCTGTTCATGGTAGGTGGATCAATGAAAGCATATTGAATGCTAATAACAGCCCAACAACCACCTGGTTCCTGAATGTCATATTCGAATATAGGAACAAGATTATATATATCTATATATCTATATATCTATATATATATATATATCACCTCACTGCATATTTTCTCCTCCTCAATAACAGAGTTGACAAAAGCAGGTGC
The DNA here is from genome assembly GCF_023159225.1 of Perognathus longimembris pacificus. Lineage (NCBI taxonomy): Eukaryota > Metazoa > Chordata > Mammalia > Rodentia > Heteromyidae > Perognathus > Perognathus longimembris. The sequence continues at coordinate 19,179,483 of NC_063172.1, forward strand.
TGAATGAATTTAAGAGCAAATAATGAAGATAATAGTGTCCATATAAAATGCTCTTTGCCAATGTACAAAGAATAGTGATATTAATAAAAATACAAATATTCTTATATCTTATTAAACATATGAAGTTCTTCAAAAATACTATTGTAACTCTTTCAACCTTTCTGTTATTCTTGCTGTTTTAATTTTTCCTGCCTTCTTAAGTTGCAAATCTCAATGGAGAGTAATCTTATGTGTGATTCTGTGTACACAGAGATGTGTACATTCTCATGAAATACAGTTTTCTTCTGATTTCTGTTGATTAAATTGCATGAGTAGAAACGATGAGCTTTTGGTGGATCATACCGGCATATATGAATAATAAATTGATACATGTGTGGCTTTAAAATTCTAGATTAAAAATTATTACTAGTTCTCATAGTTTGTGAATTCACTGCAATCCTCTGGTATTTTCATGGTGGATAGAACCAACTTCCTTCCTCCTTCCTCCCTTCCTCCCTCCCTCCCTCTCTCTCTCCCTCCCTCCCTCTCTCTCTCCCTCCCTCCCTCCCTCCCTCCCTCCCTCGCTCCCTTTCTTCCTTTCTTCCTTCCTTCTTTCCTTCCTCCCTCCCTCCCTTCCTCACTTTCTCCCTACCTCCCTTCCTTCCTTCTTGCCAGGCAGGCCCTCTACCATTTAATCCCAACCCCTCATCCATTTTTGCCTTACTTTTTTTTTAATAGGTTCTCAGGGCATCTGGATTGTGATCCCCTAATTTACTTCTCATATAGCTGGGATGGCATGTAGATTCCAGCATGTGCAGTTTTTATTTGTTGAAATGGAGTCTTCCTTTCTGTATTAGCAGGTTTCCAACAACAACAGACGGGAGCTACTGTAACAGGCTAGAATCTTTCTTGAAGTGAATTATCTGGAGAATAAGCAGAGACGAACACTGAAGACATTTGCTATCCTCACCTGGCTGGGGCCTGAACTGAATCAGCAGGAATCCCTAGATGCCAACCAACTGGGCATTATCCTTCAGCCACATGTCCTCCTCTGGTGGCTAGTTTGAGTTTGCATTTCCTTAAAGGATTGGAATCTCAAGAGAATAAAACTGTTTATTTACAGGCTGATCTCCTCCAGACTGTCTATTTCAGGAAGCAAAACCAAGCAAGTTTAGTTATTGCTCCCGTGCAGAAACCAAGAAATCTTTGTGTACACTTTTTTCTACTTAGGTTCAGACCAAATTCTCTGTCAGAGGAAGGATTGCAGAAGGTCATTAATGGAGGGTGGGTAGTGTGATACTTCAGGGAAGTGTAAACCTCAATTTGTTTAAGTAATGTACCTCCAGTATCTTAATCATTTTCCAGGACCTTCTTATATACATCCAATGACTAGCACCATTAATACTACACAAATTGAGGAATATATAAACCCAAACTTTTTCTACTAAAAGCTACATTTTTATATATTTCATGTGAATTCTTATTTTAATAGTTCTTAAAATACTTTTATTTATTTCCAGGCACCAATTACAGAAATATATTTTATCTTCCTAATCATTTGCAGAATATAAGTACTGTAGTTGTTAATTTCCAGAGTCAATCCATTGACAATCAGCCAATAAATACTTTAAGAATTCTGTCAAGGTTTGGAAAGAAAATTCTATAGCCTGTAAATATGAAAATAAAGACACATGCCAATTCACAGCTGTGGAGAGTATGACAGTAACCCTGCCTGGTTGTTCAATTATTGACTGATTAATCTTTTATTCTACAACTATAATATTATGAAAAATATGAATGTCAGGCTGAAGAAAGCATGTATTGTATTCTGAAATTTGTATTTTGTAAGGTATTGCTCTGAAGGGTTTTTGAAACACAGATGTCTAGACCTCACTTCCGTGTGTGTGTGTGTGTGTGTGTGTGTGTGTGTATGTACACACACATTATTAGGTCTATACCTGAGCTTTAGGATTTATATGTCTAACATGTCATCAGGAAATGCTTTTGCTGGTGTTCTGTGGACTCTCTTTTGAAAACAACTCTTCTAGACAATGTACTTACCGAAGTTTGCTAACTTGATTCAGGATGAGATAAAGGTCAGGCAGATTGTGCCAATTTGAAAGAACAACCAACCAAACAATCCTAAATCTGCCTCCAAAATGAAGCCTGGGGACTGAGACTAATCTCTGGGTTTGGTTTTTCCATGAGTAAACATTGACCAACTGACCCCAAGGGGTGTACTATGTTATTGAATCAGGAATGACTGAAAAAGTCAATTGGTCAAATTCAATTTTCAATGTTGGAAAACTCATCAAGTGTTTCATCATAATTCATTTATACAGACAAGGCCTCAGAGACCCACTAATTTCCAGACAGGCAATAACACAATGGAAAGATCATGGTATTTCCAATCAGAAACCAGGATGAGAGTTTTGATTGTACCACTTATTGGTACTTTGGCAGTGTGTACTTCTTCTTTGGGAAGATGTGTTCCGTTAGCTATACAATAAATACACTATAATAAGAAACTTGGTATATATATATATATATTATCAAACAGAATTACAGAGAGGTTACAGTTTCATACATTAGGCATTCGATACATTTCTTGTATGTACTGTTTGTTACCTCGTCCCTCATTCCCCCTCCCCCCTCCCCTTTTCCCTCCCCCCCCCATGAGTTGTTCAGTTCATTTACACCAAACAGTTTTGCAAGTATTGCTTTTGTAGTTGTTTCTCTTTTTTTACCCTGTGTCTCTCCATTTTGGTATTCCCTTCCAATTTCCTAGTTCTAATACCAGTATACCCGGTTTCCAATATACTCAGAAAAGATACAGAGAAAGTGTAGGTACAACCACAGGAAGGTGATACAAGAAGATAATCAATAATAGAGGCTGCAATTACATATGGCACGTTGAAAGTAGTTACAACAATCATTTCCATAACGTGGAGTTCATTTCACTTAGTATTATCTTATGTGTTCGTAAGGGTATAGCTATTGGGCTCCTGTGATCCTCTGCTGTGACTTGCCTAAACCTGTGCTAATTATTCCCAATAAGGGAGACCATAGAGTACATGTTTCTTTGGGTCTGGCTCACTTCACTTAGTATAACCTTTCCAGCTCCTTCCATTTCCTTACAAATGGGGCAATGTCATTATTTCTGATAGAGGCATAAAATTCCATTGTGTATATGTACCACATTTTCCTGATCCATTCTTCTACCGAGGGGCATCTGGGTTGGTTCCAGATTCTAGCTATGAAAAATTGTTCTGTGATGAACATTGTTGTTCTGGTGGCTTTAGTGTGATTATGTTTGTGGTCTTTTGGATAGATACCCAAAAGTGGGGCTGCTGGGTCATAGGGGAGTTCTATGTTTAGCCTTCTGAAGAATCTCCATACCGCTTACCAGAGTGGCTGAACCAGTTTACATTCCCACCAAAAATGGAGTAGGCTTCCCTTTTGTCCACATCCTCTCCAACAGTTGTTATTGTTACTTTTCTTGATATAGGACATTCTTACTGGGGTGAGATGGAATCTCAATGTTGTTTTGATTCACATTTCTTTTATGGCCAGTGATGTAGAGCACTTTTTCATATGTCTCTTGGCCATTCTCATTTCCTCATCAGAGAAGTCTCTTTTTAAGTCTCTAGCCCACTTGATGAGGGGGCTATTGGTTCTTTGCGGTTTTGTTTTGGAAGAGGGTAATTTTTTTAGTTCTGCATATATTTTAGATATGAGGCCTTTGTCTGTTGAATGGCCAGTAAAGACCTTCTCCCAATCTGTGGGCTTTCTGTTTATCTTGCGAGCTATGTCCTTTGCCCTGCAGAAGCTCTGCAGTTTGATGCAGTCCCATTTGTCTAAACTTTCTTTGATTTGTAGCCTTTCTGGGTCATTGTTAAGAAAGTTCCATCCTGTGCCAAGGAGCCCAAGTGTTTCTCCTACTCCTTCAATTAGTGTTTTCATGGTTTCCAGGTCTTCGATCCATTTGGAATTGATTTTGGTGCAGGGTGATATATATGGATCTAGTTTTAGTTTGTTGCATGTGTTGAACCAGCTTTGCCAGCACCATTTGTTGAAGAGGCCATCTTTCTTCCAGACTATTGTTTTAGCTCCTTTATCAAAGATTAAGTAGGCATAGTTCTGTGGGTTCATTTCAGGGTCTTCTATTCTGTTCCATTGGTCTTCAGGCCTGTTCCAGTGATAATACCAAGCTATTTTCATTACTATAGCTTTATAATACAGCTTGAAGTTGGGTATTGTAATTCCTCCAGCACCGTTCTTTCTGCTTAGGATTGTTTTTGCTATTCTAGGTCTTTTATTGTTCCATATGAATTTCTGGATTGCTTCCTCTATTTCATTAAAGAATGGTGTTGGGATATTAATGGATATTACATTGAATATGTAGATAACCTTTGGCAATATTGCCATTTTGATTATATTAATCCTCCCAATCCAGGAGCATGGGAGATTTTTCCATTTCCTTAGTTCTGCCTTAATTTCATTTTTCATGTTTTTAAAGTTCTCATCATAGAGGTCTTTCATTTCTTTGGTTAAGGTTATTCCTAGGTACTTTATGTTTTTTGAGGTTATTGCAAAAGGAGTTGTTTTCCTGATTTCAGCCTTGGTCTTTGGGTTGTTACCATAGAGAAAGGCCATTGATTTTTGAGGGTTTATTTTATATCCTGCAACTTTGCCAAAGTTTTGGATCGGCTCTAGTAGCTTGGGGGTAGAGTCTATGGGGTTCTTTAGGTATAGGATCATGTCATCTGCAAAGAGAGAAAGTTTAACTATATCTTTTCCTATTTGGATCCCCTTTAAATTTTCTTCGTGCCTAATTGCTCTGGCTAGGAATTCCAGTACTATGTTGAGGAGAAAGGGAGAGTGGCCATCCCTGTCTTGTTCCTGATTTTAGAGGGAATGGCTTTAGTTTTTCACCATTTAGAGTTATGCTTGCTGTTGGTTTGTCATAAACTGCCTTGATTATATTCAGAAATGCTCCCTGGAATCCCAATTTTTCCATGGCTTTTAGCACAAATGGGTGCTGGATTTTATCAAACGCTTTCTCTGCATAGAGCGATGTAACCATGTGGTTCTTTGCTCCGGTTGATGTGGTGAATTGCATTAATTGACTTGCGTGTATTGAACCAAATTTGCATCACTGGGATGAATCCAGTTTGATCATGGTGTATGACTTTTTGGATTACCTGTTGAAGTCTATTGGCCAGAATTTTGTTGAGAATTTTTGAGTCTATATTCATCAGGGAAATCGGTCTATAGTCCTCTTTCTGTGATGAGTCCCTGCCTGGTTTTGGGATGAGGTTTATACTGGCTTCATAAATTGAGTCTGGTATTGAACGTTCTCTTTCAATTTCATTGAAGAGTTTGAGAAATATTGGTGCGAGTTCTGTTTTGAAGGCCTTGTAGAATTCTGCTGTGAATCTGTCTGGACCTGGGCTTTTCTTGGATGGGAGATCACTTATTGCCATTTCTATTTCAATACTGGATATGGGTCTGCTTAGAAGGTTTAAATCTTCATGGTAGGGTTTGGGGATATGATTTTTTTCTAGAAAATCATCCATTTCTTCAAAGTTCTTGATTTTGTTGGCATAAAGGTTTGCACAATAGTCCCTTATTATGGTCTGAATTTTGGTTGTTTCTGTGGTGATGTTATCTGTTTCATCTCTTATCATGTTTATTTGAGGGTGCTGCCTTCGGGTTTTGGTCAGCTTTGCTAGGGGTCTGTCTGCCTGGTTGATTTTTTCAAAGGACCAACTCTTTGTTTTGTTGATTCTTTCGATGGTTTTTTTTCCCCATCTCTAATTGATTTGATTCTGATTTTATTTTAATTATTTGCTTCCATCTATTGACTTGGGGTTTGGCTTGTTTTTCTCTTTCGAGGAGATTAAGGTGTTTCCTTAAATGATTGAGTTGCTGTTTCTCCAGTTTGTTGGTGTATGCGCTCAGAGATACAAATTTTCCTCTGATTACTGCCTTTGCTGTATCCCAAAGAAGCTGGTACTTTGTGTCCTCAACTTGGTTGAATTCCATAAACATTTGAATTTCCATTTTAATTTCTTCAATGACCCACTGATGGTTCAGCAGTGTGTTGTTTAGTCTCCATGAACTGTAGGATTTTCTGTGGTGGCTGTTTGAGTTGAGTTCTAATCTTATTCCATTGTGGTCTGAGAGAATGCAGGGAATGGTTTTGATACTTTTGAATTTGAACAGATTTTCTTTGTGCCCTAAGATGTGATCTATTTTGGAGAATGTTCCATATGCTGTGGAGAAGAATGTATATTCTGTTGTTGCAGGGTGGAATATTCTGTAGATGTCGGTTAAGTCTAGTTGATCTATGCAATTGTTTAGTTCTGTGGTTTCTTTGTTCAGTTTTTGGCATGTTGATCTATCCAGAGGTGATAGTGGAGTGTTAAAGTCCCCAACTATCAATATGTTTGGGTCTATGTGTGTTTTAGAGTCAGTAGTGTTTGTTTGATGAAATTGGGTGCTCCTGTATTTGGTGTGTAGATATTTAGAATGGTTATATCTTCCTGTAGGAGAGATCCCTTTACTAGTATGTAGTAACCGTCTTTGTCTCTTCTTACCTTTTTTAATTTGAAGTTGATTTTGTCTGATACTAGGATTGCAACTCTGGCCTGATTATGGGGGCCATGCTTGATAGATTTGATTCCAGCCTTTCACTTTTAGAAGATGTTTACTTTTGCTGGATTGATGAGTCTCTTGGAGGCAGCAGAAAGATGGATCTTGATTTTTGATCCAACTTATGAGCCTATGTCGTTTGATTGGCGAAATAAGTCCATTAATGTTGAGAGTTAGGATTGAGAGCTGATCGTTTGTTCCTTTCATTATCCCTATCTTGTTAAAGGCTGAGTCTTCCCATTTATTGATCTGATATTCTGGTTTACTATTTAGGGTTCATTTCTCTGTCTGCATTGGGATCTTGATTATTTTCCCTGTATAGTACATCTTTGAGGATTTTTTTGTAAAGCTGGTTTGGTAGAGATATATTGTTTCAGTTTTTCCTTACTGTGGAAAACTTTTATTTGACCTTCAGCTATGAATGAGAGTTTAGCTGAGTACACTATTCTTGGTTGATAGGTATTTTTATATAGGGTTTGGCATACCTCATTCCAGGCTCTCCTTGCTTTCATGGTTTCTGCTGTGAAGTCTGGGGTAATTCTGATGGATTTTCCTTTATATGTGACTGTTTTCTTCTCCCTAACAGTTTTAATGATTCTTTCCTTGGACACTATTGATCCTGTTTTGATCAGAATGTGTCGGTGGGTTGTCTATTCTGCTCTGGTCGGTTTGGGGTTCTACATGCTTCTTGTATCTGTATAGGCCTATCCTTCTGGATATTTGGGAGTTCTCGGCTAATATTTTGTTAAATAGGTTGTCTATTCCATTAACTTCCTTCTCCAGATTTTCCTCAACACTTATTATCCTTAAATTGGGCCTTCTGATTGTATCTTGAATCTCCTGGAGTGATCTGTTTTGTCGATTGGGTTGGTTTTGTATTGCTTTTTATCTTTCTCCACAGATTCTAGGGAATCCTCAGCTCCTGAGATTCAATCATCTACTTCAGTTAGTCGGGACTGTAGGCTAGCTACTTGATTTGGAATCTCTTTTCCTTCTGACTGGTCTTTCCTGATTATTTCCATGTCCTTGCTATAATTATCTCTTAGGTCCTGCATGGACTTCTTTACTTCATTAACTTCATTAATTCGTTTTTGAGTGCTGTCTTTCAAATCTTTTATCTGGGTAGTTATCTTTTCATTTGACTCTTGAAGTTCATTCATCTTTCTATTTGTGGAGGCCATGAAATTCTGCATTAATTTTTGCTTTGCCCCCACATGCTCTAGTATAATTGACTAAAGAGATTCAAACTTTTCATTTATCATGTTTATCAGTAAACTTTGTAGAACATTTTTGAGGGTTCTCTTCTATGTCTTTGATTGACTTCTCTGCTTCCTGCTTATTTTGAGTGGGAGATAATACTCCATTGTTTGCCATCTTTCTTGTGTAAGAAACTTGTTATAAAAAAGTGTTATGAAAAGCAAATGAGGCAGTGTATAAGAAATCCTGTTCTAATTTGCTATGTAGCTTCTTTGGATATTTAAGGTCATGATGGAATAATAATTGAAAGAGTGGTAATTTGCATTGCTGAAAATAGAATCCAAATAGTTTCTTTCTCTTCATTTCTTGTAAGTAAGCAGATAGTGAGTGACTCTAAATGATTGATTGACTACAGGACTCTAAAGGACTCTAAAGGACTGATTGACTCACAGATCTTTGGAATATTTTTCCTATCCCTTCCTTTGCTCAAGTTTATCATTTAGTTTCACTAAATGTGATTTTCTGCCTGGAGGATAATTTTACTCCAGGGCCTGGCCCAGCCCCATATGCTCACTATAATGTGATCTCTCTACCATAAAGAAGTAGATGGGGAATGGCAATAAAAATAATAAAATCATTATTTACTAAGTTACCATATCCCAGTAGTAGTGGTTAAAAGTTACACATGAATAACCTATTTTTAAATTTTGGAATGAAACTTTGTTGTAGATTGGATCATAAGTTTCCTAGTTGTCTAATTAATAGTTCCAAGTTGAAGCAGTAGCAAAGGGTGTATTCCAGAGACATGCTTTCAACTCTGGCTTTTTAAGAATAAAATGGAAGGGCCAAATATTAAATGGAGAATACAAAGTAAGGCAAATTAGTTTTTTTTTTTAAAATAATTACTTATTTATTGTCAAATTGATATACAGAGGGGTTACAGTTTCATACATAAGGCAGTGGGTACATTTCTTGTACAATTTGTTACCTGCTCCCTCATTTCCTCCTTCACAAATTAGGCTTTAAAATGTTCATTCCAAGTAGACTATTCACTTCCTCTACTCAGTTTTAACTTTCCTCATTTTTTTGTTTTGTTTTTTTGTTGCCAGTCCTGGGGCTTGGACTCTGGGCCTGAGCACTGCCCCTGGCTTCTTTTTGCTCAAGACTAGTACTCTTCCCCTTGAGCCACAGTGCCACTTCTGGCCATTTTCTATATATGTGGTGCTGGGGAAATGAACCCAGGGCTTCATGTATATAAGGCAATCGTTTGCCACTAGGCCATATTCCCAGCCCACTTTCCTCATTTTGTAAAACTATCATTAATTCATACATACTTAAATTCCTTTATTTACTCATCAAACATATCTTGTATACAATAACAGTGTTTCTTCTCATTATAATTTGTTTTTATTAAGAAGTTGTGATATGCTAGGAATTGTTTTGAGTTCTTTGTATGTATGAATTAATTTAATTATGTGATAACATTTAAAAGAACACTACTATAATACCTCCTTTTTTTTTTTTTTTTTTTTTTTGCAGGCTTGGATTTTAAATTTTGGACTCGAGTGCTGTCCCTGAGTTTTATTTGCTCAATGCCCCAGCTCCAATTCCTTATTTTTGTGCTGGCTAGTTGGAGATAAGAGTATATTAGATTTTCTGTCATCTGGCTTCCAACCAAGATCCTCAGATCTCATCGTCCCAAGTAGTTAAGATTACCAGCATGAACCTCTGACACTGAGCTTTTTATCTCTATTTTTTAGGTGATTAAACAGAGGAATAGGGAGAAGGAGTAATTTGTCCTATACTACATGCTAGTGGATAGAGAAGCATATATTCTAGCTGGTTTGGTTCCATGCTGACACAATGCCTTTATAAGAATCTTGACATCAATACCGCATACTACTTAATTCATTTCCCACCCTATATCTCAACCAGTTATATTTTCCAACCTTCTTTTTCTCTACTCACCAACATCTAATCTTTGAAAATAACTATCAAGCTAAAGTTTTATGTCACAATATTCTACATCATACTACATCAGCCAGTATTTCCTGGATAAGGTAAATAGACAAAAACATATAAACAATTCTGAAAATTCTGTTTCAGAAAAGGTTAGAAGTTGCTTATGTCCCCTTCATGTCCTAGAAAAGAGAAAAGGAGTTGATGATTTTCATGGCCATTATTGGTCAAATATTATCATCTACATCGACTGCATCTTTCTTTCATCCTCTCTGTGGTATGGAAGACCTACTGCTGATTTATCAATTCTTTATCCTTTCACTTTTCTAAAAGTCAACGGTGAGGAAGTAAAATGGAAGCAACAATGGCCATATTCACACCAAGAGCAGAGACAGATATATTCCAATCTCTACTATCCACAATTTTAAGGAAACTAATATTGACAAAGACAAGATGTCTGAAAACAGATGCCTATCTCTCTCTGGCAATTCTGAATATTAGCTGTTCTGATAAGGTATTTGTAAGGCATAGAAAGTTTGAGCACTACTGTTCTACAGCCTGTGTATTCTTTTTCATTCAAAACAGTAAAAAAAATTATGAGTTCTGGAAGAAAGGGAAGCAGATTTTTGCTATAGAATTGCTTTCATTTAGTGCATTTCCTCTACTCATGTATGTGAAGAGTCTGAGATAGGACTGATAAACACAAAAAAAGATACCAAGAATTTTCTTTTCATGTATGAAATATGCAGAACCACTTCCTTTCCTTGATGGTAATTTAATTTTATAGGATTAGCAATTTTTTTCCTCCAAACTTTAATATCAAGAGAACCTTTCAATTTAGAAATGAATATGCGTATCAACCAAGGGCTTTACCTTGATTAACCTTCCTAACAAGGGAGGTGACTTGCTGCGAATGTGGTTGCATATAAACTTCAAGCTGGTGTTATTGACATAAGAGGTCAGTATAACAAGGTCCTAGCATCATGGGAGGAGAGCAGAGAGGCTATGTTAATTGGGTCCATGAAGAGCATGTAAGTGTTTTCATTAAAAGTCAATGCTTATGCAGATTTTCATTTCACCATCTGGCCCTCTTTGTACTCATATTTGAAATGCAGCAAGTGGATTTTGTTACCAGATTTTTTCATCAGTTTGTCCTACATTTATAGACTGCCATCTTTCCATTCATAGGTAATATGTATGAAAGCAATATAATGTCTTCCATAGTTTGTTGCATATTTTAAATATAAAGTAGAAAAAAAATCCCTGCTAGAACATAGTTTTAATTTACTATTTAGAAAGAATGGAAATGATCATCCTCTGTAGACATATCTATGAATCTCAGGCATTGAGAAACTTTGGGGAATTTATGCTAAATACTACACTGAATTTAAAGCAGTTGATACCTATGTATGGAAGAATAAATTAGTGAGACTATTTCTTAATTCTATGGAAATTACAAAGAGGTTAGCAGGTAATCAACTCCACACTCTCTTGGAATCACTGACTCTGTTGATTGTCTTACTTGTTAATACTTCATCATGATGTACATTATATATATGAATAAGAACAAAATAATTTTTTTTACTTGTGCTATATTTTGTTATTGGAAGTCATCTTCATTTGAGTCATCTGTAATCTTCAGTCTGTTATAAAGGACATCTGTTTAATGAGCACAAGACTAAAGCATGGAAAATGTATAGAAATAATACTCTGTTAATTAAAAGTTATTGGAGACAATATATGCCAGACACTCTTTTGGGTTCTGGAAATTCATCAGTGGGATATAATAAGAGTTGCTAATAGATAATGAATATTTAAGTACTTTACTTGCATTTTCTACCATGATAATCACAATAAACTCATGAATCAGCCCTTTCCCCCTTACTTTATTTATTTTATTTTTTATTTTTTTAATTTTTTATTATAAAACTGATGTACAAAGAGGTTACAGTTTCATACGTTAGGCATTGGATACATTTCTTGTACTGTTTGTTACCTTGTCCCTCATACCCCCCTCCCCCCTCCCCTTTTCCCCCCCTGATGTGTTCAGTTCGCTTACACCATACAGTTTTGCAAGTATTGCTTTTGTTGTTGTTTCTCTTAATTTACCCTTTGTCTCTCAATTTTGGTATTCCCTCTCAATTTCCTAATTCTAATACCAGTATACAGGGTTTCCAATATACTCAGATAAGATTACAGAGATAGTGTAGATACAATCCAAGAAGGTGATACAAGAACATCATCAACAGTATAAACTACAGATACATATGGGATGTTGAAAGTAGTTACAACTGTGATATAACAATCATTTCCATAAAGTGGAGTTCATTTCACTTAGCATCATCTTATGTGATCATAAGGGTATAGCTATTGGGCTCTTGTGATCCTCTGCTGTGGCTTGCCTAATCCTGTGCTAATTATTCCCAATAAGGGAAACCATAGAGTCCATGTTTCTTTGGGTCTGGCTCACTTCACTTAGTATAATTTTTTCCAAGTCCTTCCATTTCCTTACAAATGGGGCAATGTCATTCTTTCTGATAGAGGCATAAAATTCCATTGTGTACATGTATCACATTTTCCTGATCCATTCGTCTACGGAGGGGCATCTGGGTTGGTTCCAGATTCTTCCTATGACAAATTGGGCTGCAATGAACATTGTTGTGCTGGTGGCTTTACTGTGATTTTGTTTGTGGTTTTTTGGATAAATACCCAAAAGTTTCCCCCTTACTTTAAAATGAGAAGACCAAAGCTTGAAAAACTTTAATACTTAAAAGCTTCACAGCAGATTTATAATTTCAAAACAGGTCTTTCAGGCCTTCTTATATCATTAAAATATAGTAAATATGAATGACTTTTGTACTTAATACATAATTTTTAGTAAAATCTAGTATATATGCTGTATTTATAAATCAATCTACAAACGATCATTGTTCCTCTTATCCTCTCTCATTTTCTATGATCATACTTTTCTTTTATGTCTGTGAACTTGCACGTATTCTAGCTAGTTTCATATAATATTAAGTCACATAGTTTGTTTTGATGAAATGTTCACTGCTTTGCTACTCATTTAGGTAAAACCAATACCACATAGCATATTCTCCTTTTTAGGTCCCATGAACTCACTTATTTCTGCCTTCAATCTGCATTGTCTTCAAATATCATCAATCATGTTTTCTAATTTTTTATATTCCAAGTTCTTTATGCAAAATTGAGTGATGTATGGCCTACTCTCATTTGCTGTATGCTCAAATCAATTGGAACATTTTAAATGTGTGTTTTTGTGTGTGTGTGTGTGTGTGTGTGTGTGTGTGTGTGTGTGTGTGTCCTGGGGCTTGAGCACAGGGCCTATGCACTGTCTCTGAGCATTAAAAAATATTGTCAAAGTAATGTACATAGGTGTTACAGTTTCATACACAAGGCAGTGAGTACATTTCTTATCAAATTTGTTACCTCTGAGCATTTTTGCTCAAGGCAGGGACTGTACCACTTGAACACAGCTTGGCTTCTGGCTCTTTTATTGAAAAATTTGAGATAAGAGTTTTAGAAACTTTTCTGCCTGGGCTGGCTTTGAACTATGACCCTAAGTGCTCAGCCTCCTGAGTAGTTAGAATTGTAGACATGAGCCATGACCACACAGCTCTTTTTGGTATGTCTACCAAATAATCATAAGAAAATAATTTCTACTGTTAATAATTTGTAGTGAGACTGAGTAACTTAGTATTTTAAAAGAGAGCAATGCATTTTTCACAGCTTGGTAAGCAATGCAGTAAAACTACTATACTTGTTACTGTCAATAAAATAAGGAATGAAAATATAAATTCATAGAAATGTTATGTTCCATAAGAAGAAATCACTGACAACAGATGAGAAAGTCAATAGGGCATCCATTCATGTCAGGAAAGGATATCTCTGTGATTATAGCTGGTTGAGTCATTATCTGCAGGGAAACTTCTTAAAAGTCATCCATTTTCAGCAGGAAGTATGACTATTTTGTTGATAAGATTAAGATCTTTCACAGATGTCATAGAGGTCCCATCTTTTTCCATGAGATCAATTCAAAATTTGAAAATGAGAACATATAATGAAAATAGGCGCAAGGACGAAGTGTGTTGCTTCAGAAACTTGGGTGGATGTTGTGGGTGGTTATGAAGTCTAAAAAAATGTGAGTTGGTGAGAGTCTGTTAGTATGCTTCTATCCTGGCTCTCATGCCAATGTGCCCTGATCATGAACACAGTATTCTGGCCCATAACAACGCGTGACTCATTAGGTTACCATGACATTATAAAAATATTATGTAACCCATACTTTATGGGGTATAAAGTGATTAAACAGCAACACTCCCAGCTACTGTTGCCTTGGGAAGTTTTAATGGTGCTACACAGTTAGTATCATGGTTGTTGCCCAAATGGAGTATCTGTGCTGGTTCAGTCTCCAGGCAGGAACTGATTTTACCCACCAGAGGGCTTTTAAATCCCCTTCCATACAGGGATGGAGAATACACATCACCAGAGCAGAAAATAACATTCTTCTCCCTGCAGATAGACCAGGGGAGGATTAGAGAAACAAAATTTGAAATTTAGAATAATATAGCAATGTGCTACATAGCTACATGTGGCATTAATAAATAAAAGGTTGGTTATCAAAAACCCTATATCAAGTATTACATATGAAAAAAAATTGATCTTCTTATTAAGGACCGTGAATAAAAAAATACAGCTTCAGATCAGAGGAGAAAATAATATGAAATTCCAAGACAAGTTAAAATTTTATCAGCATAGAAATAGTGTGTTAGCCATCCCAGCCCATTTTTTAATTCACTCATTCTTATTTCTGAAACATTTATGAGACAGTTACAAGGTAGATGCCCCAAAACTGAGAGCAAGTAATCACATCATTCTTGATTCTCATGGAGTTTCTGGTTTAACATGAGTAACGTTAAAATAAGGATCACGCAAATGAAAGTATAACCAGAAAAAATACTAAATTGAAAAACCAAAAGAACCAGTGATAATTAATGTCTAACTTTAGGAAAATGCTGTATTTTCCTAAAAAAATAATCATTTGAGTTAAGATCTGAAGGATGAGGAAGTAGGAAGTGGGAGGTTTAGAGAGGAGACCATCATGTGTCATGGCTAGAACGAGAGGAAGAGGGGAAAGTAAAGTCTGAAGGCAAACCCTCTAGGATGTTTGTGTCCTGTTGGTCAGTGAGGATAGGGAATCAAAACATTAGCTTTTTGGAAGTGAATTCCTGATGTTTCATTTAGTGGTAGATACCTATCTACAACTGTTCAGACATTTCATTGCCTACAATGGAAGAGTAAAGACATATAGTGGAAGGTTTGCTGATTTGTGTTGTCACATAATGATATCTGCAAATTGTTGAAAGCATTGACATTTTGTGTGTTAATTGCCAGAGACTATTCATTATTAGGATCTTAGTGCCATAAGGTAATTTGTACTGGGAAGGGGACAGAGGAGTGATCATAAACCAATGAAATTCCTTTACAGTGAATCCATTTTATCTGAGACAACAGGTTACATCTACTGACTAAATTATGGGCATATGTTAGCTCAGAAATTCCAGTTCAGAGCATAGATGAACTCATTGATTTCCCACAGATATCACCTAATATTCAGCCCTTTAACCTCAGTAATTGATGACAGATTGCTTCTGGTTATCGTAGTGATTTACGAAAGCTTTCATTTTAACTCATATAATATGGACTGCTCAAGGATGACTTACATTTCATGTGCCCAGAGAAATCCACTCTGGCTCCTAAAGCATTTAAATGTCACTATATACATGAGAGAAATATAGTCACATTTCGACGAAAATTCCACATATGTACAAGTAAGATGCAAAGAACATATGTTCAGCCATAAATATGTTCGTGTGAAGCAATCTAGTCCTCCTGTGAGCAATCACACACCAACATATTTGAAGAGATGCAAATATAGTGTTAGGGAGTATTCTTGGCACCTTATATGTGCTCAGGAAATGTTAAATGTAACAATAATATTATTGTTATTCTTTTCCTTCTGTTTCTACTCCTCTGTCATTCTCCAACTCTGCACTCCTTTCTTCTCCTAATCATTGCTTTTCTGATGGTGTCATTATCATGCCATTACTTGGCTTTAGCTAGTCATGAATAATACTGTCCCTTGATCTTCTATATTTTCAGTTTTCTTCTAAGATCGAGTTTACTTTCACTCCCTAAAGTTTTCTTCATTCTACATTCATTGTCATTACCACATTTAGTATTCTTGTTTCTACTCATTTATAAATTACAAGACCCAAACTTAAACTGGTGGCCATAGTCATGTAATAGCATCCCTGGGGGACTGCAAAGGAAGAATAGCTAAAGAGTGGAGATTATTCAGATGTACTGAACATTCCTTAGATTTTTCTATTAAGAAATCTTGAGGGGCTGGGGATGTGGCCTAGTGGCAAGAGAGCTTGCCTCCCATACACGAAGCCCTAGGTTCAGTTCCCCAGCACTACATATACAGAAAATGGCCAGAAGTAGCGCTGCTCAAGTGCCCTTGAGCAAAAAGAAGCCAGGGACAGTGCTCAGGGCCTGAGTCCAAGGCCCAGGACTGGCAAAAAAAAAAAAAATCTTGAAAACATATATTGAAGTATCACTATGAATATTTTATAATTAATAGCTGGCTATTTTATTTTAGTCCACAAAAGTAGTATTATCATATTGTTTTCAAAATACAGAGTTTCTGGCTGAGAACTGGGAAATGTAATCCTACCAACTTAGGAAGCTGAGATCTGAGGTTCATGATTTGAAGTCAACCTGAGCAGGAAAGATCATGAAATTCTTATCTCCAATAAACTACCAAAAGTCTGGAGTTGACAGTGTAGCTCAAGTTGTAGAGGACTAGCCTTCAGAAAATAGCTCAGGGACAATGCATAGGCCCTGAGCTCATTTCCCAGGACCAGCACACACACACACACACACACACACACACACACACACACGTACAAGTTTGGAGTTTGTAATAGTTTTTAAGTGAACCCAACTTCTGGCTTATCTCCCTGACTTTAGCTGTTGTGAGTACTTCTCTAATAAATATTTATTTTTCAAAAATCTATAGTGAGGGACTAGAAATATGTAGCTCAGTGGTATAGTACTTGGTTTTCAGCACCCCAAACAGGCAACCAAGAAAGCAATCAAATTAGAAAGCAAGCATAAAAGATAAGATAGATGTGCAATCAGTAAGATGACTCGCATCATATAGAAGTTTTTAGGAAGAATTCTATGATACAGTAAACAGTCAGGACTTAATTTGATGCTATTCATTTATGTTTTTTTCTTGAATTATATTGAGAATGTCTTTCTAAAGCTCAGTAGCTAAACATAGAGTAGTTATGAGATTTATTTATCATTTCCTGATATAAGAAACAACAATTTGTGCACCTTCCTAAATAAACTGTAATAAACTGTAAACCCATCTCATGTTCCACTTAGTGGGAAATTCTGCCCCTCCCAATGCTGCCTCTTACCCATTCTCCCCCAAATTTTCCAAATCCTTAATCCAGGATAGAGAGAATTAAGGTTACTGGTCTTCTTTACAATTAGATCACTATCGATGTAATTAATACTCATTGCTAAGGCAAAAACTAAGAAACTGGACATAGAAATTTTTGGTTTTGCCTTTGATTACATTATAATTGGCCAATACATTACAATGATTTCTTAGGAATAGGGATTTTTATGCAAGGCCAAGGGGCACATATTATTATATTGATAAAGTACATTATTTCACTCACTGATCATCTTAGCAACTACACACACACACACACACACACACACACACACACACATACACACACAGAGCCAAGTGCATATTCAGGGAAACAAATGAGCCCAAAATATGGAGCATCTAATCTTTTCTTATCCCTTTCTGAATTTCTAATTATCTAAAAATGTTATGTATGGCTCCTTAACAGAACTATAATGTAGTTTGTATTACTAACCATCATAGATTTCCCCTATTTTGCACAAGAACACCATTTAAAAAAATTGGTGGAAAGATTTGAGTCTTCAATTAGTCTATTGCTTAAACATGAGAAAGTATACTGGTGTTACTATTCAGGATCCATTGCTAAACAGTTACTGTAACTGCAGTATTAAAATCTATTATCAGCTCAGGGTCATGTCTGGAACATTGGCTCTACCAGCTGGCCCATAAATGTGGTTTAGAAATGGACTAATTAAATTATACCATCGAATAATAATCCTAATGAAATAGATATTTACACTACACTTGCCCAACAGAGTCTGTTGTGATCAGTTTCCAGGGAAAAGAAAAGATCTAATCAAGTATGTGTATCTTTCAAAGTATACATGTTCACTTGAAAGCTGAGCTAGTTGCAGAAGTGTTTCAGGATCAATGACCAAAAAAAGAAAGGACAAAAAGCATGATCCTTGGCAAAATCAAGTTGGGCATAATTAATCATTTTAAAGTAAATGTTTCTGTACCTGAATCGCTGCCAAGAGCTCTGATGGAGTACAGACTCCCTGAAGATTCAAACCTGCTGAGGACAACAGTGTGTGTTATACTGTGGGCAATTCTACAACAGATCCTTTCAGTTCTCGAGATTTTGAAAAAATAGATGCATATATCTAGTATTTCTGATAAAACTTATTGTCTCTGAATGGTACTCAGATGTAAATATATGGAGCTCCATGCCATTACACGCACCAGTTCCATCCTTCATGCTGTAGTGGAAAGCTCACTAAACTCCACAGAGGCCAATTCTGGAAGTTTTCTTGCCAATGATGACATGCTTTCCTTTACACAACCCCTAGTGTATTCTCATATGGACTGACTTACAGGAGGCGCCAAAAAATTATTGGTGGTTTGGGGTAATTTTTGAACCACACCTTGTTACTTTAATCAGCAGAAGTTGATAGAAGTGAATGCTGAAAACTGGTTCATGCTCATATTGCCTCATTCATAATGTGGCTGTCACAAATAATTATTCACCCACACTTTACCCGGAAGAATCTTTGCCTGCTCCTTCATCCATCATAAAAAAGCCTTTCCAAGTATAAATATCTTGGCTGTGTTACAGGTCACTACCTATTTTGATCAAGAAAGTGGATGACAAAGGCTTTCAAGTAATGAAGGTTTGCATAAAAAGCCACTTACCTTGAAATGCTCTGATTAAGCATTTTCAGTATGCAGTCATTTAGAAGGCAGCACCAAAATAAGAGAATTTTTAAACATCACAGACTGGGCAGTAAAAATCGTTTACATTATATTATAAAGCTCCATAAGTACTGATAGGTGTGCTGAGTCTCAATCGCTCATGCTCCTGATAAAGTACAAACCAAACCATCCGATGAAAGTGCAAATAAATTCCACCTATTTGTTTTCTGTATCTAGCTGTATTTTATTTTGCATGTAGTCAGCAAGAAATGAGATTGGGTTGGAAAAAGTGAAGTGTTCACAGTTCTCATAACTATCTATGTTATTATCTGGATATATTATTTAACTTGGGATGATATCATAAGGTCTAAATGGACTTGTAAAAATGATTGAATTAAACAAAAGTGAAGGTAGTATACAAAGTATATTTTAAAACTAACTAGAGTCATATAACAATATTATTAAATTGTATAACAATATTCAATCATATAAAATATTAAATTTAGGAACATAAGGTTGAAATGTTGAATGCCAACTCTATCAATAAGAAACTATTAAAACTTTTTGTACATACAAGACTCAAGGTTTCTGGCAGGATTAGTTTCAAAGTTTCCAATTTCTCTGATTATTTTGTTGAGTTCCATTACGTTTTTACACCATTATAATTCTAGCTTGAGTCACCACAGTGAATACAACCCTTTATACTATTTGAAAAAAATCCTTAATCCTCTATCTACAATTACTAAAAAATACTGTCTGTGTTCCGAGTTGTACTTTGTTTCCCTTTGTTTCTCTTGTAAAGATCTTGACAGTATATATTTGCTATAAAATAATGGTACCATTATTTCTGAGACCCTTGCATTGGTTCCTAAATTTAATTTCTGGTCATATTTGTTTTCTCAGTACCTAATGCCACTTCAAATTTGTTTAGAAAATGTTGAATGTCTTGTTCTGTTTTGAAGGGCTCTAAGTTTGGATTTTTTTGGACTAATCCTCCCATTAAAACCCACAAAGTATGCCGATAGAGTGTTGTTTTATGTATGTTGCAAAAATATAAATTCTCTACTAAAAAGTACCCAAAAGAGTCTTTGGAGGTTTCCTATTTCCACAGATTAGTAAGGAATTACAAAGCTAAACTCAAAGAGACATCTGGAACCTAAGTGATAAGAGAAGACTACTTCTATTTTCACCTCAAAGACAAATAAGTCAGCATTCAGTTTTGATGACTGAAACTTTAGAAAACCAAAATGAAAATGCAACTATCCCATGGAAATGAATATATGAGAGACTCTTCCTATATTAACACTTCAGAGATAAATAGCACCAAAGAACTCATAAATTAGAATTAAATCTGTACTTCTCCATACTTCTCTGAATAGCAGAATTGGGTAGAACACCAAACAAATCCCCAAAGACATTGGGATGATAAGAAGGTGTGAATAACAGTTTTCACTCAAATTATAATCACCCGATATTTGTAAAACAGAAATAAGAACTTTTAGGCTTTGAATATATTTCAAAGTAGGTTCTAGACTGTTTGTGCCACAGGATCTGCAAGAAGCCAATGTAAATCTTTTCAAGGAGGTTCTTTTAATGTGGATTTTTTTAAGATTCTGAACAGCATACAGATATAAATAACCAAGCTTGTAAGGAATAATACTATATGCACAATTGGAGAAAATAGAAGAGAACAGATATGTAGCCACAAAGGTCGTAGATATTGAATATTTCAGGGACAGAGGACAAAACGTAGTTTACATGGTGAAAGAAACCATAACATTGAAAATAACTACATATGCAGAGAAGTATAACATGAACATTTTTTTAACTGGAGGACTTTTGGGAATCAAAAATATGGCTAATAAAGTAATAACTTCAATGGAAAAAATTTCAAGAAAATTAGATACATCCAAAAAGAAGGACCAAAAAACTTGTCAGTAGAAGGTACCTCACAATTGGCATAGTGAAATTTCAAAGATGGGAAAAGGATGTGTGAGGGAGGTTTAAGGAAAAAGAAAATAAAATGGCAGATTATGAAATATGTGTAGTTGGGGTTGCAGATAAATAAAAAAACTAATAAGGAAGAAGTAAAAAATTACTAAGTAAAATGTTTATGGCATTGTCTTAACTGATGAAAAATACAAATATTCCCAGTGGTTTTTAAAGGCAATCAAGATTTTTGTACATTAAGCGGAATTTCAGACTAGCATAGTCAGTGTCAACAACTTTAAAAAGCAACTAGAAATCACCTAGGTATGGTGGTTTGTTCCTTGGATGATTACAGTTCTAGGCCACGATCAAGAATGTTAGTGAGGCCTTAATTCAATAGAAAAGCTGTGTACAATGCTTCATGCCTTCCTTCTGGTTATGGTAGCAAGTATAAATAGAAGGATAATATTTCAGACTACCCAAGGCAAAAACTTAGACACTGTTTCAAAATAAGCATAGCAAAAAGGACTAGAGTTGTGACTGAAGTGGTAGAAATGCTTGCTTTTCAAGCCCAGAGTCTGAATTCAAACACACACACACACACACACACACACACACACACACACACACACACACACACACGAAAGAAAACAAAAGACTGAATGGCAACCATGAAAACCCCCACAAAGCAAAACAAAATTCAATAAAAACTGGCCCAGAGAGAGAGAACATTAATACCACTCTTTGGATTGCAGGGCGCATATATTTACCTGCTTTTTTTCTGCCCAGATAAGCAATATTTGGCATTAATGATTTCTGCTTTGTGTCTTTACCATACACCATGCCCAGCATTATCAGCACCTATTCCTTCTATTATAGTCAGATATGTTGAAATTACTATGTCCAAAATAACTAAAACACAACCAATACCCTTGCAAAGAAGCATTACCTTTTGGGAAAATATTATATTCAGGAATGAAAGGGTTGTATACATTATCATTCTGGTGGGAAAAATCTCTTGATTCTATTCTGACTTAGCCTATATACTGAGTGAACTTATTAATTTTGTGAGTGCATGATGTTTTTGTGAACTTATTAATTTTGTGAGTGCATGATGTTTTTGTGAGCGCATGATGTCTTGTACTGTACTTGAAGACTGGAAAGGTTATTTGTATAGTGCTTTGCAACATCAAGAGCTTTCATATTTAGTCATTTATCAAGATGTTTGAGGTTTCAAGGGAAAATTATTTTAAAAATTCAGTTTTTAGGTAAGTGAATTGATACAGAGAGGAAATTAGGTGACTATGCCCAGTCCTGATTATGGAAAAATGAAGTGCTTAGGAAGATGTAGCTGGACAGAGATGTAGCTGGACTGAATCTAAGGCCAGTGATGGAAGGATGTTTGGGAGCAGGGAATCACAATGAATTTGAGATAACTTCTTGTAGCTAATGGAGATACTGACTCACAAATGTAGATATTTTCACACAGATGCTTTAACTCATAGGGCTTTGTGAGCAACAGAAAAACTTTGTATCATAGTAAAAGCATCTTTGAAGAGGGAGAGAGAATAAATTGCTGCATACACAAAATTCAAGACACTGGTAACACCAATTGCTAAAGAACAATGATTCTAGCTATTGCCCAATTATTTGAAATCTCCTATAAGAACAATGTATCTCCCTGTTTGTATCAACTTTGCTTATATTTCCCCAATAGACTATATAGATGTATTGTATGGAGTACATCCATGCAATGGAATCTTTATTCAATGATGAAAAAGTGAACTCTTAAGTTGAAAAGGAAAAGAAAATTTAACACAAACATTACTAAGTGGAAGCAGTCTTTAAAAAAACAGTCTGGAAAAGGCAAAACTATAGACACAGAAAAAAATTAGTGGTCAGTTAGTATGGTGATGGGCGGTGGCATGATGTGCTCTCATGGTTAGCAGAGTGATTTTTTACGGTAGTAAAACTATTCTGCATAATATGGGAATGGTGACACATGATATAATGTTCCTCAAATCTGTAAAACTTGACCAAACACAGTTGGTCCTAAGGCAAAGGAATATTGTGTGAATATTGGTTCATCAACAGCAACACATGTAGATGTCAACTTTCTGCAGTGTCTATTCAGTGTTTCTGCAAATCTCAAGTTACTACAGATAAAAATGTGTTGTATGCAAAAGGGCACCAAAAATGAATTCAAGAAACAAATAGTAAAAAGTGGTAAGGATTGAGAGTTTGAGATCCGTCGTTAGGAACATTATGGATGGTAATTCTCATTTGGTTTTAAGTATAGAGTTGTGGGATTTTCTTACTTTGTGCCCTAGGAAAAGCCACAAATGTCCCAGTCTCACATAAATTAGCATATCGTTAGTATATAACCTATGAAATAATTCATCTTTGAATTACTTATAATTCTAAATACCATGTAAGTACTTTGTAAGGAGTTGTACTACAAAACATTGGTAAGAAAAAAATGATCAGTCTTTTTTTCCAAATCTCTTTTGAAGTGATGGTAGGAAGGGCTAGGTTCTGTGCCCTTTCTCTGTGGTATGGCCACTGAGTGTCAAGTTAGGCTTGTGGAAGTAGAATTGGTATTGGGAGGAAGAGGAGTAAAAACATATTCTATAATTTTCTTTTAATTGAAAAGAAATGAAAAGCTCTGATCAAAATATTTTTCATTGAAAACCTATTCAGGGTTCACAATACTAGAGAGTACTGCTTGTTATACCATATAGTAAAGTTTAGATGAAACTCTAAGAGTATCTGTTCCATACATTTCAAGAATACAGGTCTGGCTAGAGGCTCAGATTTGAGAATCACAGTTCTAAGCTAGCGAGAGCAGGAAAGTCCTGGGACTCTTATCTCTGGTCAAGCATCCAAATATAGCTGGAAATAGACCTGTGGCTCAAGTGGTAGAATACTGGCCTTGAGCAATAAAGATCAGGAATAGTGTCCAGGACTTGAAATCAAGCCCCCTGATGGGCAAAAACAAAACAAAAATAGAATACTAGTTGATCTCTGATAATAAGAAATACAGATCAGAACTGAGTTTCTATCAACTGACTCAAAACCAGGACCCATTTCTCTATATCAATGACTGATATTATTATCACAATTTGTAAATGCAAAGTAGAAAAAATAGACCAATCCAGAATCATTCCAGTAGCCAAAAACAAAACAAAATTAAAAAACAAAATGCAACTATGCTGAAATAGAAACTCACAAAATTGGTAAGGTATTGTGAATAACTTACATTCTTGTTTGTCTGGCTTCTCCTTAATTCTCTTTTTATAATTTGAATAACCATATTTCATAGACAAACTTAACTTTCTGACAGACCCTTGGGTCCCTAGGAATTTTATTTTCCGTGGGAAATAATCAAGAGTGGAAGAGAGTCTGGAGCCGACAATTTTCCTTTCTGAGAATTACATAGATAACTGTTTTGAATGAATTCCAGTAGATGGCACGAGAGAGCAGAAAGCTGCACTGCTTGAACACTGAAGCTTGAAATAAAGCAGCCGTATTTTCAACAGCTCCAAGTCTGTGTGATTTCTGGCAAGACATTTAGCAGAGGAGGAGAGCCGACAGTTTTATAGCCTCTGTCACTCTTCTTGGCAGAGCCCAGAGACCCTGTGGTCTATTGGACTTGAGGATTCCTTTCCTTTAGAAACATTTGATGGCAGCCAAGTGATTGCATGTTCCAAGACCCTTGAAAAGGACGTCTCGGCATCACTCAGAAGGTCTTGTGTGCTCTCGGGCCTTTCCAGCTCTCTGACGGATGGCAGCCAGCTAGACTAAATCTGTACAGCTATTCTGTTTTGCCAGGGGAAGCTACTAGCGCATTTTGATTTCTTAAACGCTACCAAAACAAACAAAAGCTATGACTCACATCTAGACAGTCAAGCAATGTTTTCATTCATAATTTTAAGTGTAACATTTACAAATTGCACATCTTAGACTATTATTTTTCTTTTGCTTTAACACTCAATGAGCCACTTTCCAAAATGAGAACATCATAATGGAGGATTGTGTAATAGGACCATAAGGAAAGGTGTAGGTCTATGTAAATAGATTGTAAATTAAGTTCACTTGCAAATATAGTGATGGAGGTAAAATACACTGGAAAGTTGTGTCCCATCTCATCATGATATTCAGGAAAATTCACAGACTCCATGAAGTTTATGAATACAGATAATTTTCTCTAGGAGTCAGGAACTGTAGGAATATAAAAGATATATAGTTATCTATAATACTATATACACATACATACATACATACATATATACATACATTTTACACATGCACACAGAGAACTTTTGACTTTAGAGATAGACTTAGATAATCTCAATTGATTTTTTAAAATAGATTTTAAGAAAGATATACATTGTTCACCATCTGCCAAGCTATTTCTTATTTAAAAAGCCTCATTACTCTGTTATTCATTTTATTACAGCTTTTTAAAAATTTGCTTACCTTTTGCTTAAGTAACATTGATTTCTAATTTCTAACCAGTGAATAAAGTTATCATACTAGCATTACTCATTCAGAAACAGTAGAGGGGAAACAAACATGCGAGATAAATTCTTAAGTATTTACAGCTTTTATTACATGCCTTGCGTAATAAGATGCAAAGGTGATAAAAATCAAGGTCATTCCAACCAGAGAACCAGGACTTAATATACTTATGTGAAACTTTATCCACAATAAACAAATGGATCATGGAGTCACTGAGAAGGAAACAATTTTGTGCTTAAAAATATAAGGAGAGTTAGCTCATAGGTAGAAAAATTATAGTTGAGTATTGAAAAATTAGCAGGAACTCAAGCAGATAAATGATGGAATGTAATGACCATAACAGTGACATGTATAAATTTCCCATAATATGTATTGTGCACAAAACAAATAATTGAAATTGGTAGAGTACTGTTTAGATGTGGAAGGATAAAAGTTATATTAACAAACAGAGAAGTAAAATTATGAAAGTCTGACAAAATGCTTGAGGCTGAATTTTGTATTGTCCCATAACACTTACTTCAATGAGCAAATCTGAACTCTGTGATATGAGAAACACTAGTCATACATAATTACTGAGTTGAAAGGTGGGAAATAAGACTGAGTCACTTTATGTATGCTCAATTGAATTTAATTTAGATTTAAACAGTAGCAGTTGGGGGTGCTGAACAGCACTATTTGAATTGAAAGATTATTAGTAAAGGAATTGAATGATTATATTAAAAAATCCATGTAATATCACTCAAGTTGATGATTATATATTTACCTGGAGCTGTGTTTAGATTTTGTAAGCAAAGAAGTAGCAAAAATCCAAAAGCTAGGTTAAGAACTGCTTTTCTCATCTTGACAGAATGATAAAGTATAGACTAAATAATCTAGTAAGTGAAGCACAAGTCTCCAGCTTATGTGTGAGGGAGTTTCACACACACACACACACACACACACACACACACACACACACACACACACACACATTCATTTCAACAAGATCAAGGGGAAAAAATTCTCACTAAATAAAATAAGTTCTGAAAAAAAAAAAAAGGTTTTCTTAAGGATACTGATCTTCCCAAAATCCTTTAAAAACCATTGACTTACTACATTCATGGAATTTGTCTCTGAGAGATTAAAGAGAAGTCAGACTGGAATGTACACTGAAATCTCAGCGCATGTCTAGGGCAACCCTTGAAGTTAGCTGGCTCTTTCTTTTCTTCCCTCTGTAGATGGCACTGGAGCTGAGATGCCTTTTCTTCTCTGGAGTTAGCTTGCTGCTCGTGTCTCTAACAGGTGTGTCTAGGACTGCAATTCTTTGGCAAAGAAAGGAAATGCTAACATCAGCACTCCAGGCTGGGAACAAGAGAGAAAGCGCTTAGAAAAAGCATCTGAACAGTTGGGAAATTTTCCCTAAAATGAATAGAGGTGACTCCATTTTGAATTCTTGACTTTTCCCCTTGTCAAGTTGTATTCATTTTCTATTGAAGCATAACAAATTGTCACAGTTTTAGATATTGAAAACTCATTCATTTTACAATTTCTATGAAGTTTGAAGTTCACGAGCAGTGTAGCTAATTTCTGTATTTACTGTCGCACAAGGTCTTAATTATGGTATCATACAGGATGAAGTTGGAGCTCAGATTCTCTTATGAGTTCATTTAAAACTTTGGCAGAATTAAGTTCCTTGTGGTTATAGGACTGGAGCTGCCATAAGGGTATGTAATGTATGTGGCATTACCCTCTTTAGAACACGGTGACTTATTCTTCAAGGCTAAAAGTCCGGTAGTCTTGTGCTTTGTCTAACTGACTTATTTTCAAAGAAAATGTGAATAGCTCAAGACCACAGAATTACCTCCTCTTTGATGAGTTAAGAGTTAAAGACTTTGGGATTTTATTTCATCTGAATCTGAAAATTCCCTTTAGCCACATAGTAAATAGCTAGTTTGTGGAAAGGATGGATTGTCATATCCAGAAATCTGGCTAAGACTCAAGGTGGAAGCATTGTCCAAGATATGCATGGGATGATATCAGTCCTAGGGCCATCTTGGAATTCTACCTTTTACACAGATCTCAGGCTTGCATTCACATTTTTCTACGAACACTAACTTTTTTCTCCTATAACTATAACCATAACCATAACCATAATTATAACCATATTTCCAGATCTAACTCACATACTAAATACAATGATAACATGATAATGTGGCCATATGGCTGAATTTTCTCAGCATCCATGTGTTGCCCAGAGGTGCCCACAATTCACCTATGGGGGAAGGGGGGGAGGGAGAGAAGTTGTGGAGAGGGAGAAAGAGGAGGACCAGAGGAGAGGAAGCAAAATAATTTTTAGGAAAAAATAGCTTATTAAACTTTGGAGTTTGAGGAACCCTTAGATCTCTAATCAGTAGTCTAGAGTTGTAGCAGATCAGTGCCTTAAGTTGCAGTTCACTCTATATCCTGCTGACTGGGAAAGCTAATGGTTTAAGTTGCAGTTCTATGTCAAGTTAAAGAAAATAAAACAAACAAAACAACAAAAAACAGATACACAAGCTAAAGCATTTGAGCTGAACAAGTTTACTCTTAACCCCAGCCAGGTCTTCCATGAACTACAAGGTGATCTACTTCACTTGTTCTACCTATCTGAATATTTAAATCATTCAGAAACATGCTCAGAGACATATCCCAAATATTACTTGTTAAAATATCTAGCCATCCTCTGTCCTAGTTGTCAGTAAGTTAGCCATCATTTGCACTGTTCTTGTAAATGTGATCTATTTATCTACTTATCTATGAACATATTTTTATAAAATAATTTTATTGAGCTATAATTCACAAGTATCAGAACACATCCTGTTAAAGTGCATAGCTGGATGAATTTTGGTAATTGCACATAAAACTATTCCATCATTTAAAAAAGTCTCCTCATGTCAAACTGGTTAATCTCTTCTCCTATGCCCATGTTACCATGGAACTACTTCCTACAGTTTTAACATTTTTAGAATTTTATATTAATGGAGTCAAATAATATTTAACCATTTTATTTTGTTGAAAATGAAAAAATTAATAAAAATACATTATTAAGATACAAGAATGCACATATTTTTATGACAAAATAAGATGAAAAGGCATGTGAAAATTCTAGTTCTTGTGTCTATAACTAGTTGAGGGATTGGAACTGATGTTTAGAACTACCTTCTTCCTCTCTTTCTTGTAGTTTTTTTGCATTCAGCACACACTCAGGGCATCATGATTCTCTACAAGGTGAGCTGACTTAAAGCCTCAGTCTCACAGAATCTGGACCCATCTTTAGATAGACTGACTGTAATTTTCATTTGACTTTAATCACACAACTGGAAAATATTAAGAAACACTCTAAGACATGGTTCTTTGTAGAGCAAAGATCAATGTATCTTCAGTAGGACAATCTCCCCAGCCAACATATAACTTCCTTTCCCCCCCCATGGATTTAGAGGCATGAGGGACCCAAATTGAGGGTGACTGTATTATTCTCCAGTTTAGTGGACTGTTATTGGGGTTTCTGGTAGAGGTAGCCCCCACCCCTCTTTGGAAATTAAACCACTGGCCAGCTGATGTTAGATATTAGTATTAGCTGCTACTAGGTAATAGTATCTGGAAGCAAATGCTTTGTTAATTGATTCCTGGGGGTAATAGTATATAGTGCCACTTGCATTCTTATTTCTTAGTTGTAGACACTTATATGTGGAAAACAAGCATTGTGTGTGAGAAGATAACTCATAGGGTATACAGCCTTCTGGAGAAGTATTCTGTATGCCTGTAGGGTACTGCCTTCTAGCTAATAATACAGCAGAGTTTCTAAATGACCCTAGTACAATCCATCAAGATAGCTGCTTTAGATATAAAAAAGAATTTAAAACCAGGACACTCTAGAAGCCTTGGGTCATTATTACACTTTGCTGGCTATAAAGTATATTCCTTGATGAGTGGCATTAGCATGTGGATATACATCTAATGGATTGCTACACTGTAAATTAAAAATCAATATAAAGATATAAATGGAATGCCATGACAGTGGATGAGACATCTATAGATGGTAGTTTGGACACACACATTGGTATAGTGAAGATAAATTTATACCCAGGGCATTTCTTCCTACTAGAACAGGGGGATGTCCCTTCCATAGTGTCATCTGGAAGCTGCCCTTCGCTGCCATCTTGAGGACAAGATGGGCACATTTTTCTTCAGTCAACATGGCTTCTTGCAGCCATTGACTCCTCTTGGCAATTTTTCATCTAAACTGTCCTTCTGGTACTAGTTCCTGATTCAAAAAAATATCCCACCTAAATTACAACACTTGGGAGCTTTAAATTTATGCTATAAAATAGAAATCTGTTTTCACTTCTGTGAATCCAAGGATAGTGATAGCAGTACTGTCTTTGTGCAGTAACCACTACTCACTCTGTACTGATTTTCCCAAGCTGGGCTGTGACCTTGTAATCTTTATTAACATAACATCCCATGCCTTTATCACAGTATAGTGTATAAACATTGGGCTTTAAAATTAATTATGATCCTATCACATTTATTAGATGTACCTTATAGTTATTATATGTGTATATATGTGCATTTTATTCTTCCAATAAAATTATGAGATCCTTGAAGGCAGGACACAAATCACATTTATTTTATATATCTCACAGTAGACAATGCAATGTTGTCTGTGTTAAAAATGTCAAATTTAATAGAATGAACTCTCATTTATTAAGAAGAATCTTTTTTTGTCATTATCATGATCTAAATGACAATTTTGTCAAGACTCTGTTTCACATTATTCTCATTTAAATAAATAAGAGTTTCATGTCAACATTGCTGCTGAATCCTAATTTCCTAAGCATGGCAAAACATTAATAAACAAATATCTGTTAAGTATTTAAACACTAACTTCTGATTACCAAATATAATTTATGTATCTGTTAAATATACTTTTCATCATGTCTAACAACATCTAATAATAAATATCCCTTGGTTGATTATATATCTCATTTCTCAAAATATCTATGTTCTTGCAATATTTAGTCAGATCTTTCTGGGACCTATGCTTATCCCACACATTTTTTTCTCTTCCTTCCTTCCTTCCTTCCTTCCTTCCTTCCTTCCTTCCTTCCTTCCTTCCTTCCTTCCTTCCTTCCTTCCTTCCTTCCTTCCTTCCTTCCTTCCTTCCTTCCTCCCTCCCTCCCTCCCTCCCTCCCTCCTCCCTCCCTTCCTTCCTGTCTTTCTTTCTTTCTTTCTTTCTTTCTTTCTTTCTTTCTTTCTTTCTTTCTTTCTTTCTTTCTTTCTTTCTTTCTTTCTTTCTTTCTTTCTGTCTTTCTTTCTGTCTTTCATTTCACTTCATTTCTTTCTTTGTTGCCCTTTTTGAGGCTTGAACTCTGGGTCTGGGCACTGTTCCTGAGATTTCATGCTTAAGGCTAGTGCTGTACCACTTGAGCCACAGCACCACTTGCAGGTTTTTGTGATTTAACTGGAGATAAGAGTCTCTCAGACTGGCTGGTTTCGAACAGTCCTTAGATCTCAGCCTCCTGAGTAGCTAGACTTACACACCCAAGCATGGCTCTGTCCCACACATTCTTGTCAACAAAAAGATACACTGGATTTTAGAGACATAACAGTATATTTTTACATAACCTTTAGCTAAAAAATACAGTACTGGAATACATTTTCTATGAAGTTAAACTATTGAAAATCAAGCAGCTGTCTTCTAGGACAATATCAAATCTTCTGTGTAGTTTTCATAAATTTCATAAGCTTGATTGTTTACAAAGTATATTCATGCTTGCTGATTATCTGCCATGATTCAGGTGTCATGTAAATATGTAAATATTTACATATTTAAAAAATAAATGTAAAATTTAAAAATAATGTAAATATCAAATGAAAACTATTTCCTGAAAGATACTAGTTTAAGAAAATAACTACACATAGAAGTAACATTACCATAGGTTATCACAAACTCTAACAGATTTGGGGGATAATAGTAAATTGAGACTTTTTAAATGTTGGACTCATGATTATCAAGGTTTTTCAAGAGAAAATTACAGATTATTTTAAAGAAAAAATTATAATGTGGTAGCATACTGAAAAAGAAAAATTATTTAGCTGAGTTTTAAATATCTAAAAGTAAATGTAATATGCATATGAAAATGCATATATACACACACATACACACACGTATATGATGAAGAAAGATGTGCCTTTGAAGTTGGTTGACTCTAGATTCTAAAATTTTGTCAGAAACTCTGGCTTATGGACTTATGTTTTGTGAGAAAAATGTACTAGATACCCTTTCCCAAATATCCAGCAAAGAATGGACTGGAAGTGTGGCTCAAATGATAAGAGTGCTAGATTAACAAGCATGAGGTACTGAGTTCACGCTTCAGAATTTGCCAAAACTTTGCTGCCTGATACTAGTATCAAGTTAAAACTTTGGGGGGCGATATCATAGCAAACAAAATTCTGAGGTTTTTTTTTTTTTTTTTCTTCCAGTACTGGGCCTTGGACTCAGGGCCTGAGCACTGTCTCTGGCTTCTTCCAGCTCAAGGCTAGCACTCTGCCACCTGAACCACAGCGCCCCTTCTGGCCGTTTTCCATATATGTGGTGCTGGGGAATCGAACTGAGAGCTTCATATGTAGGAGGCAAGCGCTCTTGCCACTAGGCCATATTCCCAGCCCCCAAATTCTGAGTTTTTAATAACAGGAAAAGAAATATAAGAAGGTTAACTGGACAAGAGAAAATCAAGTATTGCTTGAACTTGTACAAGGAGCTAGAGCTTTTCATAATACTTTAAAGTGCTCATGATATTCTTCTTTGTTCTTTGATTTAAAGTTAATGCTGTGTCCTCTGGACAAACAGAAAAATGTCAACACCAGAAAACAATGGAAAGACTTCACATCAGATACTTATTTTGAATATAAAAACACCACACCAAGATATCCTAAGCAATATATGAGTGTGTGTTTTTGTGCATATGTGTGCAAACTTAATCTTATTAAGCTGATTTAAAAATGATAAATGCGGGGCTGGGGATATGGCCTAGTGGCAAGAGTGCTTGCCTCGTATACATGAGGCCCTGGGTTCGATTCCCCAGCACCACATATACAGAAAACGGCCGGAAGGGGCGCTGTGGCTCAAGTGGCAGAGTGCTAGCCTTGAGCAAGAAGAAGCCAGGGACAGTGCTCAGGCCCTGAGTCCAAGCTCCAGGACTGGCCAAAAAAAAATGATAAATGGGATTGTGTTTAAAACACTGTATTGTTGAGTAAATAAATTTTCATGTAGCATTGAATATTGGAATATCTCAGAAATTAAAATTATCTCTGTCATTTGTATGATGAAATATAAAAATTTACCCTTCCCTTAAAATTGCTAAAAATAGTCTAATACTTGAGTGAATGAAATCGTGCTATAGATCCTCCTTTCAATTTCCAAAAGTGTGCTTTAATAAGGGAATTATGATTCTGAGCTTTCTTATGATGGGGGAAAGACATAAAATATTGAGAGAGCAAGTAATTTGGCAAAAAACAGAATTAAATATTTGATGATTGTTGAATGATCCTAAATTAATCACTTGCATTTTCTACTGCTAAAATATACATGAAGAACTGCATATATTTCTACTGATTCATATTTAAAATCATACTGAAGTTATTTTATTCTGATTCAGTTTCACTAGTGCTGACAATACTGGAGAAAATTATCACTCACAAATAACCTATGCTTACAAAAATGCCATCATTTAACCCTTCAAAGTGTATTCTGATTTTCAGATTGTTTTATCCGATTAAAAGAAATACAAATCTTTACCTTTGCTGCTTGTAATTTTTTGACAGTTGCAGTCAAATAAAATTTCATTTGATGGCAGTAAGTTCTAAGATCTATGGAATGAGGAATAGTACATTCATACCTTCAATGGGAGTATATATATTGATGCAACCAGAATAAAAATGCACTTTTGGTATAAATAAATATGTAAATCCATATCTTCTGTTCTAGCAATTCAATTTCCCAGACTTTATCTTGCATATCACTTTCGAATGCACAGTGTTACACCTAAGAATGTTCATTTTAGTAATAAAATATTTATTTATTGAGTCTGAAAAATAAATTATTATATCCAATAGGACCTCAAATAAATATACAAGAGGCTAATTTTTTTTTATTCTATGCAATGTAACAATCCGTATAAGATAAGATATCGTGACATAGAAAATCCTCTCCATTTTTCTAATATTTTTGTGCTGGAGAAAGAATCTCTATAGATGTATGTCTATATTACATATGATAGTTGCACAAGAATATACACAAAACTACTATTACTTCTTGTGTTTGGGAACAAAGATGAGTATGAGTGGAAAATGAAAATGACACTTATCTATATGCTATAATCTTGTTAGTTTGTTTTTTGCCAGTCCTGGGGCTTGAACTCAGGGCCTGAGCACTGTCCCTGGCTTCATCCACTTGAGCCACAGCGCCACTTTTGGCATTTTCTGTTCATTTGGTACTTCATTTGGGCTTCATGTATGTGAGGTAAGTGCTCTACTTGTAGGCCATATTCCCAGCCCCAATAATCTTGTTTGAACTTGGTTCACTATACATTTAAAAAAAACTATGGAAATTCTAAGCTTTTTTTTTTCTTTTTGTCATTTGTGGGGCTTGAACTTAGGGCCTGAACACTGTCCTTTGCTTCTTTTTGCTCAAGAGTAGCAAGCACTCTTCCACTTGAGCCACAGGCTTTTTCTGTTTATGTGGTGCTGAAGAATCAAATCCAGGGCTTCCTACATGCTAGGCAAGCACTCTACCGTTAAGCCACAGTTCCAGCCCCAACTTGTAGTTTTTGAGTCGCTAATTGAGTCTCCCTGGAATTTTCCACCCAGTTTGATTTCTAAATGCAATCCTCAGATCTCAGCCTCCTGAGTAGCTAGTATTAAAGGCGTGAGACAATGACATCCAGCAAGGTTTGTGTTTTGTTCGTTCATACTGAGGCATAAAATCAGTTCTTTGGCTAGCTGGGCAACTATAATACCACTTGTTATGCCCCTAGAGTCCACCCGACTCTTTCAGTTTTATTTATTAAAAAATATCTGCCTTTGGGAAGATGTTGAATAATTTCATCAATAATACAGAACAACATTTAACTAGGTTCTTAATATTTATTGTGTAATACTAAGTCAAGCTGCTCTTTTATATGTGAACAGAAATGTTAGGATAGCCATTATGTTTTAGCAATCTCTAAACACTGTGAGACTCCCTAATAGTTATTTTGGTCTTGTAGTTAGGTTTCATTTTGAAATCATTTAACTGTATGTGGTAAATGTGTTAGGATGCTCTTACTCCAATTATTTGTGAATTTTGCTTATGGAGAAAGATAATGAATTTTCAGAACTGCAATGTGGACGTTAGGTTTTAGAGATGTGTGTTGTAACCTTAAAACTTGATTTCAAAATAAATAAAAACTAACAGGAAAATTCTATCTCTACAGCTATAGAAAAGTGGCTCTTCAAATTACACTCAATTTTGAATGAACTATTATTAGATAAATGAGGCTTTACTGAACATAGCTATTGCAAGAGCTCTTCAAAATATTCAAGAAAGACTATATTTTATAATACTTGGCAATAGAAGCATTTGTTAAAACATACTTGTAGAGGATTGAATATTCTACACATGCAATTATGATTCTTTACCAATTGGCACTGTAACATTTTACTTAGTTTAGAGTTCTACTCAAAGCATGTCCAATTCAACACAACAATTCCTCAAACATCTGAAACAGAAATAGATATATTCCACTTTTTATTATCTAATGCTGACTGTTCAATATTTGGCACAAAATCAAGGGATGTAATTTATTTTCAATTCTGCACTGCTTTTCACATGGTTAGAAAGAAAGCAAAATGGGGGTACATACAGTGGTTTCATAAACCTAGTGAGCCACTTCAAAATGCAAGTTTAATGTACTGGTCCATGTTTGTTTATCCTAGCTAAGTAGGAGGCATGGGTAAGAAGATCACAATCCTCATGTGGCCTTAGGTGAAAAAAAAAGAGGCATTTTCTGGAAACTAACTTACCTAGCATGTGTAAAGCCAAAGTTCAGACTCCATGTCTCCTAAAAGAGAAAAAAAGAAAAAATTGGAGAGAAAAATTAACAGAAACAAGGACATTGGAAGTGTTTATTGATAAGTTCCCTTCCTGCTTTTAGTCACACGTATGGACACGGGGTCCCACACATTCTGTTTTTGATTCACCATCTCCATAAGGAGACATTTCTCAACAATCATTCATGGATTTTACTGCTACAAGTGGTAGCAGTCAGTAAAGTGAGTACCACTTGGTCGCTCATTCTCTCACTGACCATATTAATAGCAGCAAAAACAACACAAAACAATATTTTTGTCTTGTCTTTTATATTCCCTAACATACATTTTTAAACACCTAGATGTTTTGAAGGTAACATTTTAGTTGTGTTTCTATTGAAATGAACACTATGTATTACCTTTTTATTTTATTATGTAAGTGAACATAACTTGCCTCTAAAACACATGCATCATTAAGAAAATTGGAGGTAATGTTGTTTCTTCTGATTTGTAATTGCAAATTTGCTTCTTGGGTCTCTGACATATTTACATGCTTTCTTCTGCTTTAAGATTTGTGGCACTTGCTGACTTTTGGCTCTTTTGACTGTCATATCCCTAGTCCAAAAAATTCTTTATTAATGTACTCTGCCCTTCTTTCCTAAACTTCTGGCCAAAATCCATTCATGAGCAGACCCATCCATTTATGCATGGATCCCGTGTGTGTGTGTGTGTGTGTGTGTGTGTGTGTGTGTGTGTGTGTGTCGTGTGTGTGTTGCCTATCCTTTGAGAGTTGTGTTTTGTCAACAGTTTTTCCCGCCCTGTGCTCCTAGCTCTACTTTGCCTTGCTCAGCTTTACTACAAGGTACAAGCATGGAATCATGTCTTCTACACACTTACCCTCTCAGTCCTAGTTTTGTCTTGACATTTAGTTTTCTTGAATGAAGATTTGGAGAGACTCAACATTTTCCGTGACGGTTTCTTTGACACGAAATATAAATTCTCTCCTCTGGGATTTTTGCCAATCTCTTCTGGGTTTATATGTCTCATTTCATATCCTAGCTTTTATGTGAAGTTTCAAAAGTGTGGGATTCCGGCTCCCTTCTCAGGGACTCAGAAAGCACTTGAATCTTGAACTATTCGTTCAAAGTATATCTGAATTCTCTCAGTCTCAGAAATGTGTGCATGCAGGTGCATGTTTGTGTGTGTATGCAGTTATTTGTATATGGCAATGGGCATGTGCATGTGTGTGTGCGTGTGTGTGTGTGTGTGTGTGTGTGTTATTTTTCTTGTATAGCAAGGAAGATGTATTGAAGTCACTCTTCTCACTCCTTCACTTTGGGCTCATGTCATGGAACTTTCGACTTCCTGACATTGTCTGTTTTTGTTCGTTGGAACAATTTTCTTATCATTCAAAAGCAAAAACTGAGAGCTTGTCTCATAACACCTGCCTGAAGTCTTACATATGAAAATGCTTTAGCATTTAGACAATTGTATTTGCTCCCATTTTCAAAATCCATTTAGCCTCTCATGTTAATTTTTACATGTACTACTAAAGACAAGAATCTGGGACTGCTATATCAATACGTTACCATGAAGAAAATGAGAATGTTCCTGTACTTCATGGATTCTACCATAATATGCTTGAGAGAGATGTAAAACTCTTCTGTCACCTAACATGTTAGACGCAGGAACGAGCAGCACCAAGACTAATGCTTGAGTCCCAGATAGTGATATATTTAAATCTATTATCCAGTTCATGTTGTCTTTAGTTGTCCTAAGTCCCCAAGAATGGATTTTGATTATCTTCCTTATGAAAATTATTTCTGTTGTATAGAAGAAAGGCACAGAGAGAAGTGGTAGATAAAATGGAGCCATCCAGCATGTCAGTTCTATTCACAACATGTTTAATATAACTTCATGTTTTATTGCTTTTATGGAAATGATTCTTTCCTACAAAGCTATGCAAAATCTACATTCACAAAGATTAATATACTTATATATTTGTATACAAACGGAGTACCAATACACTGAAAAATCACAAAATTATTTGTGTTTTGTTATATACTTGTGTAATAGAGTCAGGTATAATATATAGCATGTGTACTCTATTAGATTCTTATTCTGGCATACTTTATTTGAAATGTAATAGCTGCTAGGTATTTTTGAAGTTCAGAAATGAAGGGATTTGGTACCATTTCTCTTTCTTTAATAATTTTAAATTAATATTCAGTACATAATATTTTGACATTTTAATAGAGCACAGTGAGACAGACATATACACAATGTAAAATAATTCAGAGTCATTAGCATTTCCATCTCCTTCAAAATTTCTTTTGGTTTGTAGACTTTCCTATTCTAATTCTTTATATTATAAATATACAATAAATTGTTATAAACTAGCTAAAATTCTTTGCATATAGCATTTTCACACTTTTTAGCTGCATTTTGTTATCATCATCCAGTATCTCCATTATCTTCTCAGTTTCTAGTAACAATTATTTTACATTCTTCTTTGAATATTATTCTTTAAAAGGGATCAGACTACCAAGTGCAAGAGAGCTTGAACTGAAAACCTACAGTAGTTAAGGGAGTCAGAGAAAAGCAGAAAGTGAAGAGGAGACGCAGAAGGTAAGTTGCTCTATTAGCTCAGCTCAGAGATCCCTTGGTCTGTACTACGGCAATAGCAAAGAAAGGAGAGAGTGAAAGCATGTATGTTGGAGAGAGAATGAGTGTGCTAACTTGAGATCAAATTTCAGATAGAGAGTCCATAAATCACTGCACTTCTCTCATTTGACTGCATACTGTCAGTATGATTTCTCAACTTATCTAATATGGAGCCAGGAAAACAGAACACAATGTACAATAACTAGCAAACAGATAACCATGCCACATATGCTAATAATATCCTGGTTATTCCATATCATTTGAAATATCTCTCAAATGTTGGCACAATAAAATGGACAGTTAATTTGGTATTATTATCATTACCACTAGGATTATTTGAAGGCCAATGAAAATGGACTTTCCTTTTATTCTTGATCCAAAAAAAGTTTATTTTTCATTGATCTTTTTGGCCCAATGTAAAAAATATGTCTTTTGAGATTGGCATTCCCTAGTGACTGAGTGATGAATTATTCTGTCTGGAAAGTTATCATGTGTTCCACTGTGGTTTTGGTTCAGTAGGTTTTTTATGTATTTTTACAAATTTTGTACATATACCCAGAGGCATTTTTGGCACTGGATGCATATCAAAATTCAAGAGAGTAAATATGAACCATCTCATGGACTCCACTTATAGATTTAGCATTTTAAGTACATTGAAATATGTATATGAGAATTTTCTGAAATTTGGAACAGAGACAGTTTGGCCAAGATTTTGTTAATATTCCATGAAAAGGAGCTTTCTCTATAACTCATGTAATTCCATGTTCTTTAGGTCTCAAGAGGCCTGAGCATGAGCTCTGGAACTCTGTAGAAGCATATTTAGTAGTTTCAATATTTTTATTGTATGGTTAGCAGCTGGATAAGATCAACACTAATTGATTTTACTTATTTCTGGGAGAACTCTCAAGTTTATGGTCAACTTGAATTTAGCAACAGTATGGTGAAATGTGTAAAGATTTGTTTGGGAGTAAAGAAAGTTTCAATAATTAGAAAAAAAGAAACTGTAGCTCTTTCAAGACTATAAAAATGATATTGGTTCATCTCCCTATTTCCTTCCCAGATGGCCAACTTAATTAATCTACTATCAAAATAAACACATTCTACTGAAAATATAATTTATAGTGGAATAAAACCCAACAATTGTCATATGCATAATTACCTCCTCATATTAATTGTGAGTCACACACATTAATTAATAACTACCAAGATATCTTTTGACTATGAATGGAAAAATACATAACATTCAGAGAAATAAGCATCATACTCTCTAGTAACTGACTTTCAACTTTGTCAACATGAACCCAATTAGGAAGTTATGATATATAGTAACAGAGAGGGAATGGAAGCATCTTAATAAAAAATAGTACAGTAATATTTTATGCAGAATAGTGAGGATACTACGTTAAAACAGAAGTGTACACCAGTTTAGAAGGTAGCAGCATTAGCTTCAGACAGGCAATCCTTGTTTGTTTAGTTATTCTTATCATGGCACATTCATGATGGTCATTCCAGTATCTCTTTGGCTAGTTGATATCAGTAATTCTTTGCTACCAACTTGAAATATTTTCCAGACTCTCATATATGGTGTGGTAGTCCCTTGAGATCTCTGGCTACAAAGAAACATAAAATTCTAAAAGATATTTCTTAATGAAGGTTTTCAAAATGTTTGAGGGAGCCACTCATCCGCTTAGATATTGAATACCATCCCTTGTGTAATGCGGAAGAAATGGTTGGTATAAGTTTACTATTCTAGCATCACACAACACACACAACACCCCGCCCCCCGCCCAAAAAAAAACAGTCTCTATTGTGTAGGAAGGGAAACGCACCCATTGGGGATCACTTCATCATTTTTTTAAGTGAATGAAAACTTTGCCAGTGGAACTGATGAAATGCAGAATAAGTGCAAACAGACTACACCCTTCCGCTTCCAGTCACAAGGAGCAGTGGCTGCCAGTTCCCCCTGTCTAGTGCAAGGCTCTGTTTGGCTTGTAATCCTGGTCTGTGTCTGCACTAAACACATCATGCCATCTTTGAGTCACTCCCAGAAAAACCCACAGACTGGTTGCTTTCCTCTTTGTGGTATAGGGCAGTGATTAGAAAAATCTATTCCTTGTTCTTTTTCCTTCTCTCTTTTCATCTGAGTCATATTATTCTCTCTTCCTCATTTTTTGCTCACATTCATTTCATCCAGTTTTAACTTCTCCTTCTGTCTTCCTATTCTCTTCTCTAAAGTTATTTTAAAAAGACACTTGCTCACCAGTTGCAATTCTCCAAGGTCTTATTTGGAAAACCTAACAATCTTTCTGTTCCTACAGCTGCCAAAAGTCATCATGAGTCATGTGTTTGACTCAATGGACAGAAATACTTAATACAAATAGTTGGCCTTTCTCATAGTTGATTTCTGTCATTCCATCTTGATGATTTCAACTGACTGGAAGGATGAAGTAGTTGACTAAAGTAGTCTACCTGGTCCCTGAATCCTTTGTATTATTCCTGTCTCTGTTGCACCTGGCTAAAGCAATCAGATCAAGTAGGTATAAGTAGAACTGGCTGGTAAGCAGTGCTCTTGCTGAAAAGGATCTTGTTTAGATCATTGTGAAAGTTATTTCCAAAGTTTTGAGTTTAAGATATTAAAGCATAAATCTGTTAATCTCGTTTCTAATCATAGCAATATTAGCAAAATTGTAATTTGGAGTATTTCCTTTATAGTGTCACTTAAAGCTTGCTTACACTAGACTTAGGAAGCATGGAAGGAAAATTTCAAATGGACTGAGCTTAGGATTTTCGCTATATTAAAAAGTACTTTTAGTCAGGTGTCTATAATTCAGGTTGTAATCTTAGCTATATAGTATGCTGAGAAAGGCATGGGGTTCTTGTGTCCTGCCCCCAAATGATTTCAAGTTCTCTTTTTCACCCAAAAATGGGTGCAGTGATGTGCAATCCTAAATTCTGTAGGAGGATAACATTGGAAGTACTGCAGTGCCAGGCCAGGTTAGGCAGAAAAGTTCCCAAGATCTCCTAGTTTAGGATAGCTTATGCTATCTCATCCAGAAAATAAGGCAACTATCCTAAAAATAATGGGTGGAAAATGGGACTGGAGGCCTGTATCAGGATGTGGGGTGACCATCTACTGAGCATGCAGGCCTTGAGTTAAAATCTCAAATAACTACCAAAGGAAAAGAAATATTTTGGTGAAGCTGACATTTACTCATTTCCTTGTTAAAGTTTTTAGCATTCAAGAAGTTAACTCAAAATATAAAGATATTAAAGGTTATTTATTTATTTATTTTTTTTGCCAGTCCTGGGCCTTGGACTCAGGGCCTGAGCACTGTCCCTGGCTTCTTCCCGCTCAAGGCTAGCACTCCGCCACTTGAGCCACTGCGCCGCTTCTGGCCGTTTTCTGTATATGTGGTGCTGGGGAATCGAACCTAGGGCCTCGTGTATCCGAGGCAGGCACTCTTGCCACTAGGCTATATCCCCAGCCCTAAAGGTTATTTATTAATGAGTTCAATCAGCCATTTGACTAAGGAAGCAAAATCCATAAGCTAATAGAATCTACTCATATTGGATATTTTTTTGGAAATACACACATATCTTCACACATATGCTGGAAATCTATCATCATGGACCAACTGTCATCATGGGCCAAAGCTTGTTTGCATCTTGTTAGGTAAAATGATTAGGAAGTAGTTGGAAATCCAAGGGGGACTAAGTTGTGAACTCAAGTTTCAGTTTAATCTCCTAAGTAAGGCAGATCCACTCAGAGTAATGACTTGATTAGGGATAAATGGCCTACAAAATCCCTTCACAAAAGCATCCAGAGTCCTGTTGGAATCTGTTAGACTCTCTGTGCATGCAACCAAGTGCCTGATCTTCTCTACTTGGCCTCTCAGGAAGATTTACCCTTTGAACTCTCCTAATGAGGGCATAAAGGGATTCCTGAGTATTGGGTTTTCCAACCCCAAATTCACTTGCATATATTTATAACCAATAAAAGAAGAAACATTAACCTAATATTACTAACTTAGTTAAAAAACTGTTGTTCCATAAGGCAAGAAAACTGGAGTCTTTCAGTCTCTTTTTTCATTTTGAATCAAACAGTAAAAATTACCCCACCACCAGACACAAACCTAGAAAATCACTTAGAAATCATATAGACTTTGAGGTATTATTACAAGCAGCAAGTCAACAGGCCTAGACAAATAATCATCATGGCATGGATTTGTTAAATAATGCTCTCATGTGATTGAAAGAAAATGCACATCTTCTTTGGCTTTATTTCCAAATTATGGATATTGATTTCTTTAAAACACTTTAAATATTATACTTTCATTATTTAAATAGGAACCATTTTTGGAGTGTTTATATCTACAAGCATAGTATATTTTATTTTCTGGCCCTTAAATCAGTGTTGATAGTGAAATCAAATACTGATACATACTGTTTATTTGTGATTTACATATTAAATCTAGCCCTTTCATTGCTCCAGTAATACATGCCCAAAGCAATGAGAAAGGAAGAATTAAAATATAAACAAGAAAGATCATTGTTATTTTATTTACAGGGCCAAAATAAAGCTGATGGGAAAATGTAGGAGGAAAAAAATAAAATGAGGAAAAAAAGTAATTAGTTTCCAAGTATTAATTTTGTTGTAGGAACACAAAATGAGATCTGGTATCACTAGAGTTTTAAGTGTAGATCCACTGTTCTTATGGATAGGCACAATGCTATTTAGTAGTGCTCTAGATTTTTTTACTTTGCATAATTGAAATTTTATGCCTTTTTATTAACAATTTCTCATTTTCTGGCATCTCCAGTCCCTTCCAACTACTGCTCTACTCTTTGCTGTCATGGACTTTCTTATTTCAGATACCTCATCCTAGTGGAATTGTGCAGTTCTTCTGTCAGTGGCTTATTTCATGTAGCCACAAAGCGTCAAGGTCACCTACTCTGTCAGTTATTACTGAATTACCTTCATTCTGACAGCTAAATAATGTTCTATCATATACATATAAACACACACACACACAGACACAGAGCGAGCTTGACTTAAATATAATTTCAGCTTGACTTAAATATAATCAACATGAAAATTGTCAATAAAATTTGAAAATAATCTATTACCTTTTATTATTTTCTTTTCTGAAGAAGAAAATGAACAGGGTATAAACAGGGCATGGATGGTTTGTACCTGTAATCTTAGCTACTCAGGAGCCTGAGATCTGTGGAAAGCGGTTCAGAGCCTGCCCAGGCTGGAAAGTCCATGAACCTCTTACCTCCACTTACTTCCAAAACTTGGAAATGGCACTGTCACTCAAAGTGGTAGAGCATGAGCCTTGAACACAGAAGATCAGAGATAGTACTTAGGCCCTGAGCTCAAACCCCAGGACTGGAAAACAAAAATAAAAAAATAAAATGGTATATTTGTCTTGAAAGTTTGATTCTATTGAAAGTTATATACTATTCTCATGAACCTATCTGATTCATTATCTTGTATTCTAAACTGGTGACCATATAGAACATATTAATAAGCCTATTAATCAGGAAATGTAAGTATATACTTAGAGTGAACTTTGAAATGATATATTTGGGGATAAAATGGACAATAATATGGTCATTTTGCTTCACTTGCCTGAAAATGTATCAAGTACATTGTAATAGATTAAGGACATATGTTACTGAAAACTTTGAAATCCATTTTTAAAGAGCTCTCATCTTTTAGGACAACAAATAAATCACTGACATGTTATAGATAATAGCAAATTGATACATTAAACTACTTATGGACACTGTAATGGACAATTCACCTTGATGTACATCCAACCTAGTATTTTGCTTTAAAAGTATATCAAGGTATATAAAGCTATATGAGAAATCTCACCTCAATAGCTCATTCTTTATTCTGACTCCTTTCTAATCAACTGGCAAAATCATCCCAAAAGAAAAGGGTAAAGGATCTTTGGTTTACTTTCTGTTGTAACTTTTTTCTATAACTGGTGTTACTAGCTGGATAGATAGCACACACTAAACATGGTAGGACAAGACATTTACAATCTGTCTTATTGTCACTCCACTTTTACCTTGGTAACACAGAGTTAGCCTCTATGCACAACATATTACCATTAAAGGGGGAAAAAGTTTTATTTTCCCCCAAACTCTCAAATAAGCCTGTGTGTGTGTGTGTGTGTGTGTATGCGTGTGTGTGTGTGTGTGTGTGTGTGTGATGGATCTTGCACTCGTGGTCAGGGGCTGTCCCTGAGCTTTGACACTCAAGGTTAGTGAGCCACAGGTGCCATTTCTAGTTTT
Source organism: Perognathus longimembris pacificus (assembly GCF_023159225.1). Classification (NCBI taxonomy): domain Eukaryota; kingdom Metazoa; phylum Chordata; class Mammalia; order Rodentia; family Heteromyidae; genus Perognathus; species Perognathus longimembris. The sequence continues at coordinate 19,223,953 of NC_063172.1, forward strand.
ATAGTGGTTAAGAGTCTCACAGACATTCCTGCCCCGACTAGGTTTGACCCCCCTTCCTCAGATTTTAGCTTCCTGAGTAGCTAGTATTACAGGTGTGAGCTACTGACACCCAGCTCAAATGAGCTTTACTTTGTTATTTTCCACATAGAATTTTTCCTGAGGGAAATTTCTGTTTAGAAAAAAAATGTTAGTTTTCTTCGAATTGTTGTGATATCTTTAAAGAGTTTCTGTTCAAAAAGCAGCTTATGAATACAGCACATCTTAGTTAATGTCACCCCTTTCAACATTCTCATGTAGTCCTCACAAGCCACCTCTTCTTCCTTCCCTTTCAGTGAATTTTGTAGGATATGTAATGAATATTTTTGCCACTTCACAAATCAATTTATATATACAATCCATCTTGATCTGTGTCATCCCCTTCAACGTTTTCATTCCCTTCAACCCACTCTTGCCCTTAGTTTCTTAATTTTGTGGCATATACAACAAATGTCCTTTATTCTCCTGTTGTGAGAAACTTCAATTCATCCTTTCAAACACTACTATGAACTTATTTTGCTGATAAACTTTCTACTATCCCTTCTGATTCCTCCCAGGCTTCTAAGTCATATTTTCTCAAGTTTTAATGACATTCTCTGGGGCCAACTCTGTTGTAGATATTAGCTTAATATTTATTCCAAGGTTATTGTGCAGGTCCTTTGCCTCCTGAGTACAGATGCTTTGGTTTCTTTCCATTTCGTTGCAGAATTTAACCTAGAGTTTAAGTGATAACCATCTATTCTGAATTAAATGATCACTAAAGAGGAAATGTATAGAGTTTCTCCGATCTGTTGCATACTATTTAAAATTATAGTAGGTAAGCATACAAGCCATTCACCTGTGGTCAAGATCATAGTATTATTTCTATTTACTAGTTAGGCACAAACGTTTGCCTGTATCACAATTGCTTTGTTAAATCAGAAATTGCTAGAATTTTTCTTTCTGTTGTTGTTGTCATTCCAGAGTTTCAGATTAAAGCCTGAATTTCTTACCAGAGTTAGGTTACTACAGCTCAAGGACCTTAGTTTAAAATAATTGCCTAAATGTCTAAACCATACCCTGATACTGAAAGGAAATATGTAGATCCAATACATGCTTATTAAATTATTAATTCACTATTTTAGTTCAGACCACCTTATTTTAGAGTGTAATTTAACTAACTTTTATATCAAGAGAAGCAGAAAGATATGGGTATATTCCATTTCCTTTTATATGATGATATCTATCAACATCTGAACTTATTTATTATGATCAAAATTTCCATCATTATTAATTTCCAAAATCAAGACATCTTTTAAAATCCTAACATTATCATTTGTTCTTTGAAGCAGTCCCACTTAACATTTAGTTGGTGGTGTTGCTGGAAGGAAAGAGATCTGTCTAGCTATCTATATCCTATGAGTGAAATTATCCTCTTCCTAGAAAGTGAATGTGCATGTTTGCCATATTACTTTTAGTGGTCTTTGGACTCTTCTGAATTTCATATATAGATCTAGATTAAAAATTGTAATTTTCAAACTTCCTAGAGTTGAAGAAGTAGGGATTGGAGAAGCAAAAATTTAAAAAGTCTAAGGACTTTCAAATGGTCAGGCACTGATGGTTTACACTTATAATCCTAGTTAACCTGGAGGCTGAAGTGGGAGGGATATAAATTCCAGGACATCCTGGGCTACACAGCAAAGCTCCATATAAATATATAAGTATAAAGCAAATACAACAAAGTTATATGATACTATTTGAACAAATAAAAATTAGTTATATTTCCATACACAAAACATGTTTATAAGAAAATACATTGGGTAGTATGCAAGTGCATACAGATGTCTTAACAGAGATATGGTAGATTCTAGGGAGATCTCAAAAGAGTAGAAAGGCAAAATCAAATTTCAACAAAATAAAACACTATAAAATAGATGTTCAGTAGGGGGTAGGCTGGGGTCAAGGGGAGAGGGGTAGAGGAGGTTAGAAGGCAATGTATATCCTATAAAATTAAGAAGAGTGAGGGAAAAGGTGGGTAGTGGAGGATTGGGTAAGAATACTGAAATGGAATGAACTTGATCAAGTTATATTGTATTCATAGCTGCAATTCACTTGTACAACTACATAAAGATAATAACAAAAAAATTTTAAAAAGAAAAGGAAAAAAGCAACTTAATTTACCATAGCATCTATTAGGTTTGGATATCTGACAAAAAATTAGTAACATTGCAATAGATGCCCCTCAGTAGATGAGTGATCAGGAAAATGTGGTACATATACACAATGGAATTCTATGCCTCCATCAGAAGGAATGACACTGCCCTATTCTTAAGGAAATGGAAGCACTTGGAAAAAAATCATACTAAGTGAAGTGACCCAAAGAAACATAAACCCTATCGTGTCCCTCATAGGAAATAGCTAGTACAGGAATAGGCTAGTCATGGTAGAAGACCAAAATACCCCAGTAGCTACACCCATATGACCACATAAGAAGATGCCAAGTCAAACAAACTCCACCTTACGGAAACAAGAGTTATACCACTGTTGTAATTATTCTCAACATGCCATGTGAACTTGTACTACTTTTTTTTTCTCTTTTTCCTTGTCTGTTTGTTTGACTGAGTGGTTTGTTTAGTTTTGTTTCTCTTGTAGTCCCTTCCTGTGGCTGTACCCTTGCTACCACTGTACTACATCCCCGAGTACCCTGGATATTGTCTATATGGGTAATAGAACTGGGGAAGGGAAAGGGAATATCAAAATCGAGAGACAAAGAACAAAAATACAAAGCATTCAAAAAGCAACACTTAGAAACCATTTGGTGTAAATCAACTGCACAACTCTTGGTAGGGAGAGGGGAAGGGGGAGGTAGAGGGGGAAATGAGGGAGGAGGTAACAAGTAGAACAAGAAATATACTCACTGCCTTTCATATGAACCTATAACCCCTCTGTATCACACTTTGACAATAAAGAAAAAAATTAGAACACCCAAAAATGATAAAGGAAGGAAACCAAAAAATGAAAGATTGCATGTTGAAATCTGGAAGATGAAAATGAATGGAATTATGACAAGAGAGGCAAGAAGGTAGTAGAAGTCAACCTATTTTTGTAATTGACTTTATAAAAAATACAAATTTATTTCCTAACTGATGAATTATATACACTATTTATGTAGAATGTGGTGATTTTTCTTAACTGGTAGAACTGTAGAATACCTGCTTTGTACATTGACTTTGAGAAATTGAAAATTAATTTTTCCAATAAGAATCTCTAATGATACACTGTGAGAGTTACAATAAATATTGCTGGATATTATAGATTTCTTTCCTCCTTTCCCTTAACATAGATTTTTACCATACTAAGAACATAACAATGTTAAAGATAATCTATATTTTCCCTAATATTTTATTTTTGTTCATTGTAGCTCCAACAATTCATTTTATAGAAATGTTAATGAAGGGATTTGTATAGGATTGATAATATCTTAGTATCTAATACATTTAATCATTATTCATTTTATACATGAGCTAATGCCAATAACTTCCTATATCAGTGACAAATAAAAGAGATAGCTTGATTTTTACCTTATTATTGCTTTTTCAGTTATGAGTTACATCAAGAAACAACAGAAATATTATTGCCTGTAGATCATATTATTTCATACATATCAACAGTTCATAGAAAAGTATTTAGCATAAATAAAAATATTCCATTAAAATGTAATAACCCTGGCAGAAGATTTAAAATATTTTAGGGTCAACCTGGAGGGGCTTTTATACTGTAAACCAGTGATGTCAAAAGAACAACTGGAACCTTTTATTAGCAATTTTGATTTGTGGCAATCTTCATTGTCAATTTTCTCAACTCTCCTTCCTCTTTTTCTTCTTTCCCATACAATCAAGTCTTGAACTGGAGCTCTTGGCCCCGGGATCAATCTATACTAGAAAACGTGAAGTAGAACTTCCATCTGGTTCTGTACTTTACCAATTCTTAGCTGTAATTCAATTACATATACAGTACATGGCTGTTTCAAATTCAGTATGAGTTGAAAAAAAATGTTTGCCCTGAACTAAACACTTGTTGATTACTAATAGGTATTATTTGAACATTGAAACATCTAGAATTTAGAAAACTCACTGGGTATCGTTTTCTTTCACATGCAACTGGGGTATAGAGCTGATTCAGAATGATATAGATAGGGGATAATATCAGGATATTGAGTACTTAATCAGCTATTTTACCCAACCCAGTCTAGAATTTTCCTACACTTTAGTCTTGATTGCTTTTGAGCAGCTATGGCTATTTTCTGGTCAATTTCATACAATGATGTAGTCAAGACCAAAGGTGAAGTATTTCAATTGAAAGATCGTGTCTTCCAAACACCCCTATCTAATTTTGATTGACAGTTTAAATGACATAATAGGTTATTCCATTCCTGCAGTCTTCTTTCTATTTATTGCTATATTTTCAGTAATGGTGAGGCATTAGAGAAAAAGGAGAATTTTGGAATTACAATGTTTGGATACTGAATTTCGTTAAGGATCAAGTTTGTAAGCTTTGGAGAATATCTGTTAGGATCTCACACTAAATATTTGACTGATATGGCAAATACCTGTATTCTCAGTTTAGTTATTCCACATACTTCAGCTCATTCCATTTCTCCATCTTCCATTGGTAAACACAACAGACAGTCACTGATAAATCCTCCCTCATTGGAAGGATAATGCTACAGTTATGGAAACTATGGGTTCGGTTAATATTTGAAGTTTCCACTGGCATGTGAGAACTTGTGCTAGAAATTGGTTAGGTGAACCAAACCCATTTTACTTTTATTCTGGGATGCATGTATGTCTAAGCTTTCCCTCAGTTTTGTATGTATATTTGACGAAGTTTCAGCCAGTGAAAATTGAATGACCAGGTATTCTGTACTAGCATACTGTGTATATGTTCCAGTATTGTTTCACTTCTCCCTCCTTGAGGAGGTACTTCCGAAAATGATGGAAATAAAAGATTACCCAAGCCTGTGTTTGAGTGAAGTACATCTTCTTCCTTCTTCATAATTTGAATGAGCGAGAAGCAAATTTCTTTGATTTTATTGTAAAGGTGATATACCTACTTCCTTATGTATGAAACTGTAACCCCTCTGTATATCACTTTGACAATAAATAAATAATTTTTTAAAAAAGGTGATGGACAGAGAGGTTAGAGTTACATAAGTCAGGTAATGAATGTATTTATTTTGAACAGTGTCACCTATCCCTTCATTTTCTACTGGGTTTGCTCTCTCCTGACCTCCTTCCCACAATCTGTATAGCTCATTTTCATCATAATGTCTGGTAACTATCACTGCTGCCTTAGGTCACCCTTTGTCCCACAATTTATATGCTCTTCTTACTCTCCCTTGAAACAAATAAACTTACACACAAGACAAAATGTGGAAAAATATAAAATGACAAGGTGGGGCTGGGAATATGGCCTAGTGGTAGAATGCTTGCCTCAAATACATGAAGCCGTGTGTTCGATTTTTCAGTACCACATATATAGAAAAAGCCAGAAGAGCAAAAATGAGCCAGGGACAGTGCTCAGGCTCTAACTTCAAGCCCCAGCATTGGTGAAAATAAATGACAATGGGGAAAACAAAACAAAACAAAACAAATAAACCAAATACAGAAAGTAAAATAACAAAACATCACTTGTTTCCATTTCTTGGAGTTCCTTTGGTAAACACCATTGTATATGATTACATGCACATAGCTATTGAGTCTTTGAGATCCTCTCCTAAGAGTATCCTCCTTTTCTCTCACTATATGAATGTTTAGAGTCCTGCTTATTTATTATGTCAAAGTGACATGGTGTTTACTTATAGATTTATAGGCAAATTCTAATTTCTACAAATGAGGGAAACCATGCAACTTATTTTTCTTTGCATATGTCTTATTTTGCTTAGTATTACTTTTCCAAATCTTTCAATTTCCTTAAGTATGGGACAATATCATTCTTTCTGATGGAAGCATAGAATTCTATTGTGTATATAGATCTCATTTTCTTGACCCATTCAACTGGAATGGGAGAAGATAATTACTAGGCGTGAATCAGACAAGGGCCTCATACATAAAAAATACTTAGAGCTCAAATAACAAATCCCCAAAAATCCTCAAAGAAACAACACCCTAATTAAAAAATAAACTAAAGACTTAAAGAATGAATTCTCAAAAGAAGAATGGCCAATAGAGACATGATGAATTGTTCAATACCTCCAGCTATATATCAAAACAACATTGAAATTCCACCTCACCCCAGTTAGAATGACTATTATCAAGAAAATTAACGGCATCAGATGCTGGCATGGTTGTAGCCAAAAGGAATGCCACTACACTGCTGATGGGAATATAAACTTGTTCAACCACTCTGGAAAGCACTGTGGAGATTCCTCAAAAGACTAAACATAGAGCTTATGACCCAGCAATTCCACTCCTCAGCATTTATCGAATTGATCACAGATAAGGCCACAATAAACCTACCAGTATAACCATACTCATTGCAGCATTGTTTACCATAGAAAATAAATAAATTTCTATCATATTTGAAACATTAAAAACTTAGAAATTTTTCATGACAGCAAAGAATCATGCTAATCAATTAATTTACTTTCACATATAGTCACATTTAATTTATAAAATTAGCAAATACTAATACATTATTATATAATTTTTAATACACAATGCATTTAAGACAAATTATTATGTATCTTTAAGTATCGAGGATTCTTGTGGGTTCCATATTTATAAGCCCTCTGACTAAAATTCTCATATAACCTTAAAGTCAACACTTGGGTGCTTTATTGGTCATTCTATGACACACACAGAGTGTAAACCGTTTTGATTGTTACTTAGAGCATATCTGCAAGTGTACTGAAACAATGCAATGCTTTGCCTTGCTACTTAAGTATTTATAGCAGCTAATGTGTGTGTGTGTGTGTGTGTGTGTGTATGTGTGTGTTGAAGTCCTCACAATGCAATATTTTGAGGAAAATTTAGATTTTTTTCTTTTTGTACTATTTAAAGATTTTAACATTTAAAATTATCCTATGTATAGTGCTTGACAATTCTTTAGGTTTTCTAAACATATAGTGTCTTGCAGGTAAAAAAAAACATATATTAGAAAAATCCATACAGGAATATGGTGGATTTGGTGACAATAAGTTTGAGGAATAAAGCAAGAGTCTCTATCTACCCATCCAACTCGTGTTTCTAGACATAAATATGCACAAAACAAAACTGCCTGTGAATTAGTTGACAAAAATATGAACATATGCTCTTAGAAAGCTAACATTTTTAATATCACATAGGAGTAATAAGGTTCCCAAATTCACTGTTTACTGAGACTTTGTGCAATATCATTACATTGGATAGGAAGAATTGACTGTTCCTTGGTGGCAGACAGGAGGACAGAAGTTTTATGAGCATCAGACAAGCATTATGATGCTTTGAAGTATTGAATTCTTTTATTATAGTCATAATGTTTCTCCTGTTGCAGGCAAAGGAATGAAACCAAACCAAACTGTCTCAGAGACAGACAAAACTTAGGAACCAAGAATTTCTCCCCTAGGGAAAGTAAGAGGTGAAACAAATAGAAGCTGAAATTTCTAATTCTGTAAATCTGAAAAATAACTTGAAATATTTCACTTCAATGAAGTTCCCAAGAAATCTTGAAAAGAGCACTATCTTCCATCAGGAATCACAATTGCTTTATCAAGTTTGAATAATAGTGAGATAAAAAGATTACTATGCATAAAATACTGTACATTGAATATTTTTTGGCTGGAGCCTTTATTATTTGATTGATTTCAAAAGCAGGATTGCAACATACCTATGTATGTTTTCAAATTCATTCTTGTACCCATTGCATATGTCAGATTCTCTACAAATATCTGTTGAATTGATTAATTCATGAAAAATGAATTGTACATAATTGTAATTCAAGGTTGAGGACATGATTGTTAAGAAACTTCACTTTTAAAATTCTATTTGTTCTCCAAAGTAATTCTTTAAGAGTAATTTATTATCTTATTTAAAAACATTGTATTTTAGCTGCCTAGAAATTGAACTCAAGGCCTCATGCTGATTAGGCAAGCATTGGCTACTTAGTTCATACTTACAGCCCCCTCCCCCCATTTTTTTTTGCTTTTATGTATTTGCAGCCATAGTTACACATTACTTACTTGATGAGCTCCAGACAGTGTTTCTACCTACTTCTCCTGTACACCTTGTGTTACAGATATATAACACCATGTGTGGCTTATTTGCTGATTTTGTGTCTTTACTTAGGTTTTCCCCAAGCTTATTTTCACAGAATTGTAAAAGCTTTCCAGAATTTATGCAAAATCACAATATTTAGAACTAGTAATGAGATTCCAAAATAGGTATAAAGACATTTTGTAAAACTAGTACAGACAAGAGAGTTGTTGAGGTAAGGAAGGTAGAAAAAAAAAGGCAAACCAATGCAACAGTGATACTTACAAGACAATATTTTATATACTAACTGTACAATTTTGGGGGAATGACTTGGGGAGGAGGGAAAGTGGGAGAAAAATGAGGGAGGAGGAAACAAATTTGACAAGAAATGTATTCACTACCTTAAGTATGTAACTGTAACCCCTCTGTGTATTACCTTAACAATAAAGTTAAATTTTGAAAAAGGATCTAAGCTTAGATACCAAAGGAAACATAATAAATGACAAAGTAATATTTAAAGTTGAGCAATTTAAAGTTGGCCGGAAGTGGTACTGTGGCTTAAGTGGTAGAGTGCTAGCCTTGAGCAAAAAGAAAGCAGGGATAGTGCTCAGGCCCTGAGTTCAAGCCCCAGGATTGGCAAAAAAAGAAGAAGAAAAAAGAAATGTACTCATTGCCTTACATATGAATCTGTAACCCCTCTGTACCACTCTTTGACAGTAAAGAAAATAATAGAAAATAAATGAACGCTTAGACCGCTCGGCTATCCTGACATGCGGGGGCGGTGGGGGGGGGGGATGGAGGGGGGAATGAGGGATGAGGTAACAAACAGTACAAGAAATGTATCCAATGCTTAATGTATGAAGCTGTAACCTCTCTGTAATTCAGTTTGATAATAAAAAATATATATAAAAAAGAAATTAAATGAAAACTGACTGATAAAAAATTGTAGAGCAATGGGTAAATGAATGTTCAATTAAGGAATAATTTTGGATACTTAGATATGCAAATGTAAAAAATAGGACCCTATTTCACACTGCTTAAATTCAATCCCTGTGGGATGAAAACTCTAAAGGCAAACTGATGAATTCACCACTAAATCATGCACAAAAGGGAAAGTTGAGAAAACATTTCTCCAATGAGACATAAAGAAGTACATAACTATAGAGGAATATATTGGTATGGAAACTGAGACTTTTTGAAAATTCAAATACACAGGCAATATAGAGAAAAGGCAAGCCACGACATAAAAGAAATGTTGGTGATGCATATAATAAACTATTTGTAACTAAGAAGAAAACAATCCATAAGAAAACTGCATTTACCTCTCAAAAATTTTTCTACAAATGCTTAATAAATATTCAACATTGCTTAGTTTAAGTTTCAAATATTCTGGAGAAAATAAGATAATACTAGAAGGAAGCATGACTATACTTTGGCCATCATTTGTTAAAATAAAAATATCAGTGCTATATGTTGATAAATATATGGCACCTTGGATTCTGTATACTCTTGATACATTGGTAAATTATATATTTATTTGATAAGATTTGAACATATTTTAGAAGTTATCATCTACTGAGATTGGAAAGACCCCATGAGATATTAATTCACCATGCAAATGTGTACTCAATCAATGAAAATGTGATTTCTTTTCCTTGTAGGTGGTTCATTAGAGAGAATGTGGGCCATTATGGTGATTTGTGAGCCATACAGTTGTTTAAGTTTCTACTGAGTGAACGGAGAGTCGCTATAACTTCACGGGAAGTTTCTGAGCTGCTTTTGCAGCATGAAGTCAAACTTCTTCTGATTCCTTTCTGGCTGATATCTAGCATGTTTTGGATCAGAAACTGTAGGTTTTCTTCAATAAAAATACAAGTGCAAAACCCCAGAAACTTGGTAGTCTGTGATTCTGGATGCCAGGATCAAGTTACTTTTGAAGAAGTCTGTGTGTTGTTCTTCACTCAGTGAAGAACCTCTGGAAGGTTGGAGGAATGTTCACTGCATTGGCCTTTTCTTGTGGTCTGAGTTTAGTGTATAGTATACATTCCCATGCAAAGAAATCGGGTGAGCAATATACATAAAACACCATGACCTACGTAGTGCAGCACATGGTTTCCGTCTTGTATCATAGCTTTTCTACTTACAGATGTTCAGCAGCACCTTTATTAGTTTCTTTTACATTTCATTCTATGGTTACCGTGGTCAATTTGACAATGTTACTGATTCTTGAAGACCCAAGCTCTAATCAGTATTCTTCCCCTCTCTTATGGGAAATAATACATTTATTCTAAAACAATTGACCACTAACATCCTAAGATTTCATTCCTCCACTGATAAAAAAACTATATATGTTTGTGATACCCTATCTTCAAAATCTTCCAAATTCACAGAACTGTTTTTCTTTATTCCTTAAATTACCTTTAAGTAGTTGTACAAATGTGTTGCCCTTTAACAAAGCAGTTTAGGAATATAATGCATCTGCTCAATGTAACCCCTTTCAGCAAGCTCACTCATCCTTTCCTTACCTACTCCTTCCCTTGCTCGTCTTAATTTTGTAGGATATACATTAAAATTTGGACTGAAGATTTCCCTTTTTCTCCTGTTCATTTATATACACCATTTCCCCTTGTCCCCATTTCAATCATTTTCAATATCTGCTATGTGGTGTTTTATTTTGCTGAGCTTTGATTTTGTCTCTATAAAGAATTACAATATTTGAGTTCTGCCTTGAATCTACCATATTTCAGTTAATACATGGGTATACACCTGAGTACCTTCCAATGTGTTTACATAAGTAAACTTATAAAACAAAAATTTATAAAAATTTATAAGCTAAATGTAGCTTTCACATGAATGGGAAACTAGGCATCCTTTGACTGTCTGGGCCTGACTTCTTCATTTAGCACAATTTTTCAGGTCTTTTCATATTTTTACAAATGGCACAATGTCATTCATTTTAATGAATGAGTAAAATTTCATTGTATATATACTACATTTTTGACTCATTCATCCATTAAGGGGCATCTGGTCTGATTCCATATCTTGGCTATGATCAATAGTGCTAAAAAGAGAATGGTTGTGCTCATGGCTTTACTGTATGTTGGTTTGTGATCTTTTGGATAAATGCCCCAGAGTAGAACTGATGAATCATAGCATGGTTAATATTTTGAGGAACCTCCATAATGATTCCCCGTGTATTGGTGCGAATGTAAACTTGTTCACATAATTTTTAAGAGTACTGATCTCTCCTCACACAGAGTCACTAACAAATTCTCAATACCTGTTTAAAGCATAGCCCAAATCAGTGATTATCAAGTGGTTAAGCAATATACATGGACATTGCAATCTATGCATTTTCCTTTTCATACCTGTTTTAAATTGACACAGAAGGTAGTAGTTTACATACTAATGAAGCAATATGAGATATTTCCATCACATTCCATACACATTACATGATATTTAAATCAAGTTATACATATGTATTTGCTCAAACTTCTGTTATTACTTCATGATAAAAAGCTCTAGAATACCAAAGAAAGTTTGACAAATGCCAGGGGCAAGTGCTAGGGTGGGATGACAGAGTGACTTTCACAAAGTTACAATACTAGGTGTTAGGAATGTCCTTATCTCCTTTAGAGAATGAAAGGCACTTTTAAGCAATGTATGGCTCATTATAGATTCATGAATAATACAGAACTATCATTAAGGTATCAAATGTCAGTTTGACAGAAAATTCTTTCTGGATTTCAACAGAAACTACATAGCATTTGGCAACCTGTGACTCAACTGGTGAAAAAAATGAAAGCATAAGTTTAGACAAATATGAAATGTTAGCACTATTTTCAAATGATCGGACTGGCCGCATAATTATATTGCCAATGCCCTAACTGATGCGTTATATATCATCTGTGCCTTACTAATACTAAAATGTTACCTTTAACATGGTTAACAAAATTTTATAGGTTTAAGCAAACATGTGGTTGAGGTTATAGTTCAGAGTGTAAACGTTTGCCTAACATGCATGGTGCTATCCTAGCTTCAGTTTCCTAGCACACATGCATGTATACTATACATACACACACACACACACACACACACACACACACACACATACATCCTGAAAAAAGTAAATAGAAAAAATTCAGATTTTCATACATATTTTTTAAAATATTGCATCAGTTAAGATCAGTGTTAGAATCACAGACACATTAGGTTTGAGGCTATTGAGTGTGTGTATGTATGTGTGTGTGCACGCATGTATGTTATTTTTACTCCTTCATAGAGCAATGAAAAACACAAGACATAAACTTAATTATCAAAAGTGATTTTATTTTAAGATTTTCTTGAAGAATATATTTATGAATAAAATCTTCCCATGGTTCTACAATTCAAACATTTTTAATTCTCAGTGGTGCTGTGGCTCAAAAGGTAGAGAGCTAGCCTTGAGCTGAAGAGCTCAGGGACAGTGCTCAGGCCCAGAATTCAAGCCCCCTTCCCCCCTCTGCCAAAAAAACAACACCTCCTCCCCCCAAAAAGAAAAAAAACAGGTATGTGTAACCACCCCTAAAACTTTTAATTATAGGCATGCATTAGGATGTTTAGTGAGGAGTATGGAAAGAAGTTTGCTCATAATGCAACTGTGACCTCTCACATCTCCAGAGCTTATTCTAAACATACTAGTTAAAAAAAACAACACAAACAAACAAACAGGTGCTCAGGCCCTGAGTTCAAGCCCCAGGACTGGCAAAAAACAAAACAAAACAAAAAAATCATACACATCAGGGCATCAAGGTTTTGGTTTCAACATTAGACTTTCTGGGTGGAAATCCTAGATAGAATTTGAAAATGTATTTATAAAAATCTCAACAGTTCTGTTTCTGTTGAAACTTTCAGTTGAGGAAGTACTGCATAGCACATTAAAATAGTCCTCTTTCCATGTGCTCTACTTAATTCAATTTAAGTGAGTTAAATCAAGTTAAGTGACTTAAGTTAAGCAAAAAGCATTTACTAAACCTTCCCTGGATATTAACAGGTATAAGCCTAATTTAACTCATGTAAACCATAAACTAGATATTAAAAGTATTGTTTTTGATAGAACTGGGGCTTTAAACTCTTGACTTATTAATAATTACAGAAAACTTCCTATTGTTTGAGCTTCGTGCCTTTAGCCATGGAATTTATTTTACTGCTCAGTTCTTTGCTGTACAGTCACCTCTGTCCTGTGGCCTAAGATTTTAATTAAACTTTTATTTTATTTATATTTAAATTTAATATTATTGTCAAGGTGAAGCACAGAGGGGGTTAAAGTTACATACCTAAGAGAATAAGTACATTTCTTGTGGAACATTGTTACCTTCTCCCTCATTTCTATCTCATTTTCCTCCCACCTCACCCTCTCCAAGTTTTAAGCTTATTTTGAGTCAATGCAACAGTGATACTCACCAGACACTTATATTATAACAAGAAATGATATTTTGCTCACAAAAGTAGATAACTGATATATTCTCTTCCTCCTTTCTTCTACATTTCTCTCTCTCTGTGACAGTTTATATTTGACAGGGTAGACAAAAATATTATGTAACATTTTTACACAAAATGAATGACAACATAATACAAATTTGGTAAGCTTCATTATGAAATATTATCGTCTTTCTTTATTGAATTTATTCCATGCATTAATTATGTACAGATGGTACCAAGTTTTCCTTGGCCACAGTTTTTGAGATTATGATTGTGTAAAGCAATACACATTCCGTACAAATCATACTCTAGATTGCAAATCTTTTCTCTTCCTGGCCTGTGGGTAGGTGGTACTTTGGTACCAAGTACTGGCGGTGAACCCCAGCTCAAAGTCAGCCACATAATCACCAGGGTGAACAGCAATTTTTTAATAGTGTACTGTGTTGCCAAGCATTTCTTTGGAATTTTGAGAGATATTCAACAGCTTATCATTAGAAAAGAGTTTGTTTTCAGTGGTTTTATCTACTGTAGGGATGGAAAAAGGTAATTGATTGGTACTAAGTTAGATTGCCTATAGAATAGGAAATTATAATATCTTGATTCCCAATTTTCTCACCTACCCCATGTCCTGGGCAATCATCATTTTTCTTTTTGTTTTTGTATTGTTGGCTCACAGAATCTGATGCAAGTAGAGTAACTCAGTATTTCTTTTTTGATGAATATCTTCTTTTACTTATTATCATGTTCCTATGGTTCATCCATGCTTTTTAAAGATTCAGTATTTCTCTTTTCTTTTTGAAGACTGTATGATATTAGATGTATATTCTGCATTTAAAAATGTTTATCCATTGAGTTGAATAGACACATAGTATGCAACAGTGATGAAACACAACATTAGAAACCACAAAGAAAATATAGGAGAAGCAACAGTGATGAAAGACATTAGGAACCACAAAGAGAATATAGAAGTAGTTTGTCAGGGCTCTAAATGGTATTTTCACTATAATAGTGCCATTTAAAAAATGCTATTGACCAATGCATTTTGTAGGGCCTTTCCATGTTCCCATAAAGTCAAAGAATTTTTAGTTAAAATGATCCTTTAAAAGGCAAAGGAAGGGCTGTGAATATGGTCTAGTGGCAAGAATGCTTGCCTTGTATACATGAAGCCCTGGATTCAATTCCCCAGCACCACATATATACAAAAGCAGAAGTGGCTCTGTGACTCAAGTGGCAGAACGCTAGCTCTGAGCAAAAAGAAGCCAGGGACAGTGCTCTGGCCCTGAGTCCAAAGCCCAGGACTGGCAAAAAAAAAAAAAAAAAAAAAAAAAGGCAAAGGAAGCAAGTCTACAACTAAAAAAATAAATGTTTATCCATTGATGAACACTCGTATTGGTTTTTTAAAAATATCTTTTCTTTTTTATATCTTGAGTATTGTGAATTGTGAAAAACACGGATCTGAATATGAGGTTGCTATTATCTCTTTGAGATGCTGATTTTAAACTTTTCTTTAAAATCGGGACTTTGTGCTTGCAAGGCGAGCACTCTGACATGGACTCCAGTTGTGCTTTTTTTGCTTGCTTATTTTTCATGTAAGATTTGTACTTTTTAATTTGCTGGGATTACAATTATGAGCCTCATTGCCTGGCAATCTGATTTCAGTTCTTTTGGATAAATATCTGTGTAATGTTTTTTTTAAGTCATGTG
Organism: Perognathus longimembris pacificus; assembly: GCF_023159225.1. Taxonomy (NCBI): domain Eukaryota; kingdom Metazoa; phylum Chordata; class Mammalia; order Rodentia; family Heteromyidae; genus Perognathus; species Perognathus longimembris. The sequence goes on from NC_063172.1 coordinate 19,239,363, forward strand.
GTAGATCTATTGTTTTATGCAATAGCCTTATGACTGTTTTCTGTAAAAGCTGTATCATTTACACTCCTATCAACACTAGAGAAAGAGTATCATTTCTTTACTTCATAAGAGTTATCTTTAAATAGTCATTCTAATAGTTCTGAGGTCAAACATGCTGGTGGTTTTAACAGACGTTTCCTCAATGATTAGAGACACTGAAAATCCCTTTGCAAATCTGTTACTTATATGTTAGTTGTAAAATGTGTACTTGAGCCCTAAGTATATTAATAAGTTAGGTTTGGTTTTTTGCACTCAAGAAGTTATTTGAGTGATTTAGGAAATCCTCCCTTATCAGTCATACAGTTTGTAAATATTTTCAACCACCTAGAGTGTACCTTCTTATTCTGTTGGTTATTTATTTTGCCCTGCAGAAGGTTTGCAGTTATCTGGTACATCACTTGACTAGTTTTACTTCTATTGCCTGTGGGTTCCGTGTCATATCCATGAAATCATGGCTAAAGTCAATGTCCTAAAGCTTTTTCCTAAGTTTCTTTCTAAGATTTAATCTCAATGTCTGATAAAAAAAAAACCTCTAAACAAACTAGGATGAAATTAGCCTCATAATAATAAAGAAATTAATACAGCAAAGTGCACAGCTGACATCATACTCACTTTTAGGAAACTAAAAGAGCATTATAATCTGTATAGCATCATCATATCTGTTTGTAAAGAATGATTTAGGGCTTGGAATGTGGCTTAGTGGTAGAGTGCTTGCCTAACATGCATAAAGTTCTGGGTTTGATTCCTCAGTACCACATAAACAGAAAAAAAATACTGGAAATGGTGATGTGGCTTAAGTGGTAGAGTACTAGCCTTGAGTAAAAGAAGCTCAAGACCGTCCCCAGACCCTGAGTTCAAGCCCCAAGACTGGCCCAAAAATGGTTTAACATGTGATGCTCTGCACGATTATGAGACATGTACCTATGACACTGAACCAGGATTTCAACCATTCACTCCATACATGTCACATTATAAACATATGTACAACAAATATTAGGTATTAATGATACTCAACACCAGTTAAATTGCATTGCAGTGTAATATAGATAACTTCCCATCAAGGAGGGCTATGAAGATTCTCTTCTGGAAATAAAGATTACTAGCCTGCAAACAATGAACAAATTAAATTTAGCAATATTTAAATGCAAAATACATTTCTATTCACTTGTAGAAATTCTACCGCAAGTTTCTAAAATATGAACGGCTTAAGAGCCGACTTTGAAGAACTAAAATATTCAAAGTTATTGCTTCTCATCCCATAGAAAACCAGGGCTAATATTTACTGATTCTGCCACTATGCCAGGAACAATGGGAGACATTTACAGGAAGTACACAATCATTTTGCACAATAATCTCATAAGCTAAGTATAATTTTATTTTCTGTATTGTATGAAAGAGAAAGAATACAGAAATAGGACCCTAAATTATTTTAGCTTATATTCTTATGTTGGAGGAAAAAAACAGCTTTACTTCATTTGATTTGGCCTGCAACATTGTCTTATTATAAATTTGCATAGCTTTCTAGAGTATTGCAGGTACTTACTCTTTTATACTTTCAAAAACATTTTTCATTAAAAATGTATGCAGTGCAACTTAAAAATTACAAAAATTTAGTACATTTCATTATCCATTAGAATTATTTTTATTGGTGTGGGATCTTTATACTTTCTGCAGCTGCTTTGCTTACATGAAAATTTTCAAATTAATATTGTACTAATGAGCTGTGTATGATGGCACATAGCTGTCAATCTGCACTCAGGTACATGGTGGGATGGAGGATGACTTTGGCTACATGCCAACAATGTCTCAAAATCATTTTAGAAAGGCTTGGAGAAGTAATAAGGAGAGCATTTTTGCTTGACACTATTTTATTGATTTTACTGTCTTAATTTTCTGCATCAAGAAATGTGAATAGGGGGGGCTGGGGATATAGCCTAGTGGCAAGAGTGCCTGCCTCGGATACACGAGGCCCTAGGTTCAATTCCCCAGCACCACATATACAGAAAACGGCCAGAAGCGGCGCTGTGGCTCAAGTGGCGGAGTGCTAGCCTTGAGCGGGAAGAAGCCAGGGACAGTGCTCAGGCCCTGAGTCCAAGGCCCAGGACTGGCCAAAAAAAAAAAAAAAAAAAGAAATGTGAATACAGTCAGTCAGGCACCTCAGTCAAGAGACTGAGATGCAAGGACCACCGTTTGCAGACAAACTAACAGAAATTCTGTGCTACTCTTTTCTCCAATTAACAACTAAGGACACAAGTGGAGCTGTCTCTCAAGTGGTCTTTCTATCTCTAGTTTCAGAATTTCTTGGATGAAAACAATATTTCATTTTAACATCTCATTTGTATACATATAAAATAAAATTGGAAAGCTTAAATCCTACAAGTTTATTTAAATATGATTCTGAATGGAAGCAATTCATCCATTTGTAAATCCTAGGGAAATGGGTCACAAAATGATTTGAAGTGAACAAGAATTCACTCTTAATTTACAAAACAGGTGAAGCATCTGTTAGTGGAAATGGGAAAGGGTCCTGCATAGTCCATTCTCAGAGAGCTTGACTTTTAAAAATAACACACATTTGATGCTCTAGACATTGATTCTCAAATCATATATGCCACCCTTGGCTTTGGACAGACTCGGGTCCATTCAGGAATCCATATTTAAAGCATACTCATTGGAGAGATTAAGTAATTTGCAAAAGATCCCACAGGTAAACTTGTTTTTAAATGTGAGTATCTTGACGTTTGAAGCTAAGTTATTAACTATACTTTCCACTATTTTCATTTATACTGTTTTAATCTATGATAAGTTCTTACACAGAGAAACCATTTCTTTTTAGTAAATAGTAAACATAAGCATCATATAGTATCATTTATAGTTCTTATTATGCTATTTTAATTTTTTTTATCTAAAAGTGAAACTCGGTTAATAATGGAACTGAAAATTTTTCCCTTTAAATAATTCTAATTTCTGGTAATACAATTTAACTCTATGGAAATCATATATCAGTTGGTATTCTCATTTAAAATTTCTATATTTAAAGTCAGGAAATTTTATAATAGTGAGGTAATGATATTTCAAAGCAAATTGGGAGTGTTCTGATTTATGGTTTGGCTTTTCTTCGATTCTCTAGCTTGCTGGTTCCTCTGTGAACTAATACAATACCACAGCCTTCTTATAAGATAAACATTTCAGCTTCATTCATTGGGGAAACCTCACAATTTTGTTTTAAAAACATTAATCATAGTAATTGCCCTAAATTAGTACTACATTTTGAAAATAATCTGTTTGCCTCTGCCAGCTGGAAATGTATTTCTCACTAGGGAATAATGTACAACAGCTATGGAGAGGTCAAGACAGAGCTCCTACTCCAGAGTACTATGTTTTGCATGGCTAATGTGAGACTTACAATGTTTTTCACGTATTTTCATTAGTAGATTGCTTGACATATAGAGATTTTGAATAAGTTACTGAAAGGAGAGGAAGTGGAAAGGAAAATGAAGGAGGGATAAGGAAGAAAGGAAGCAGGGAGGGAGGAAAGAAGGAAGGAAAGGAAGAAAAACAAAGGAAAACTAAAGCAAAATAACAGGTAGCCAGGAAAGAAATTTCAAATAGAAGCGACCTTAGGTACCTGGTAGGTTATATATTTCATTTCCTAGACTGGGTCATCATTATAGAGGAGAAATTTGTATGCATACACTTCATATACTAGACAAACAATAAAATTATATTTTCACAGTGTGTCCTCTTCACAATGAGATCATCTTTCTTTTTTATGAGCTTGTGTTATATAGACAGAAGGAGATTTCATTGTTACATTTCCACATACATTTATAATATATACCAATCAATTTCACTTTTTTTTATTACTATTCCCTCTTCTACCTCCAAACACTCCCAGATGCCCTCAAAATAGTCACCATCAAATATTATGCTATATATGTTTTCTTCAGTTTTGATAACTACTGGACATTTTTCTTACTTTACTTTCTCAAAAGTATCATGGAAAAATTTCAAAGGTAAACTTAAAACAGATGAAAGTGGCTTCAATGGAAAATGTTACAGTAAATAATTAAATTCAATTAAAACAAAAGATAAATGGGCTTTGAACTTTAAAATAAATTTCTTAAAGTATTATCTATATATAGAAACAAAGATTCAATATACATGATCTGATTTCAGACTTGTTTGTGCATTCATGATAATATCATTATAATTAAAATTAACAAACATATTCATCAATTGCAAATTTTTCTTATATTACTTTCTGTTAATTTCCTCCTCCTCTTCTTCCCCCTCTCTCCTCCTCTTCTTCTTCTTGTTTTACTTCTTCCTTGATTTAAAAAACAAAACAAAACTGCAAAATACAGTATTTAGCCATAATTTTACAGCAAATATCAGAATTCTTTTGTATAAATGAAATTTTGTACATACTGTGAAAAAAGTACTCATTTCAGCCCTTTTCCAGACTAAGAAAAGCCAGAGAAATCTTGGGAGAAAAGCAAGCTGGAGACATTATACTTCTTGATTTCCATGCTCATATATGGATGGAAATACAAACATATATACATGAATATATATATACACAAATATATTCATGTGTATACATATATTTGCAAGTAATTAAAGCAGTGTGATATTGACATAAATAACAATTTAAACATAAAATGGAATATTGACCTGAGAAGCAAATTCACAGAAATAAGGGGGCTGAATTTTGTCTGTGATACAATGAGTTACATATCTCAAAAATATGATGTTAGGAAAACTGGATAAGCACATGGAAATAATAAATTTTGTATTGTGCATTGCATACAAACACACACACACTCACCACAAGAAAAATTTTTAAAAAAGAAAAAAAAATGACAGTACAGACTATGATAAAATATGTTCAAACTATTCAAATGAAAATCAAATAGCAAGAAAAGGCAAAGAACTTGAATGGATTTTTTTTTATTTTTTTCTTTATTGTCAAAGTGTGATACAGAGGGGTTACAGATTCATATGAAAGGCAGTGAGTACATTTCTTGTTCTACTTGTTACCTCCTCCCCCAAGAGTTGTGCAGCTGGTTTACACCAAATGGTTTTGTAAGTGTTGCTTTTTGAATGGTTTGTCTTTTTGTTCTTTGTCCTCGATTTTGGTATTCCCTCTCCCTTCCCCAGTTCTAATACCCATTTTTAAACACATAAATATGTCAAACAAGCCAGGTCTTTGTAGCTCATGACTATAATCCTCGCTATTCAAGAAGGTGAGATCTGGGAATGGTGGGTGAAAGCTAGCCAGAGCAAGAAAGTCCACGTAGCTCTTAGCTTTAATTAAACACAACTACCAGAAAAAATAGGCACCAGAATTGGCACAAGAAGTAGAGTGATGGCCTTAAGCAAAAAAATCTCATGTACATGGTCCAAGCCTTGAGTTCAAGCATTGGCATCTATACACAAAAAAAAACAAACAAAAACCAAGCAAAAAAAGGGCCAACAGATAAGTGAAAAAATTTTATACTATTAATATTTGTAAAAATTTCACAAAAACTCAAAAGCCTAATGATTTACTGCTTCAAACCTAGGATGATTTATTTTGTGAAAATTTAAAAGAAGGCATCAGGTTTAGGGGAGAACATGCACATTGTGGAGGAAAAGTCAGATGGTGTAGCCACTATGGAAAGTGCTATGAATATTCTACAAAAAAAAAACAAAACAAACAAACAACAACACAAACAACTTGAAGTAGTAACTAGTATTTTAGTAATATCACTTCTGGATTTTTATTCAAAATAATTGATAAGAACATGCTGAGAGATATTTATTTGCAGTCCAACATTCATTGTACCGTGTGTAAATCTTCCATCACACTGACAAAGTAGCTTAGACATCTACTCAGGAAAGATTTTCCTCATAGTTTTTGAGGCTTTCATCATGGGCTCTTGGCTCTCTTGCTTTGGGCATGTCTAAGCACAAAAACTCATAGAGGCCACTCATGGCAGGAAGGGGCTTTGCTTCCTAGGATCTGGGAAGCAAAGAGAAATGGAGAAGAAATGGCCAGGACTCCCACTAGTGACCTAACGTCATTGCATTGGGCCCCCCACCCCCACCACCTCCGCAAGTCTCTGAAGGATGACAACTAACTCTTGAACCCAGGTTCTCTTTCAAATCCAAATTATTTATCATTCATCACAACAGTCAACATTAACAAAATATTTTCTTTATGTCCATTAGAATTTTGAGCCTTAAGAAATGAAATGCTAACATTTGCAAAACAGAGGAGGGAGGGGGTAACAAGTTGAATAAGAAACGTACTCACTGCTTTAGTATGAAAGTGTAACCCCTCTGTACATCACGTTGACAGTAAATAAATACACACATTTAATAAAAAAATAAAATTTAGAGAAAATACAGAAAAATGGTGTAATGCACAGAATGCTGGCTCTATAGCCCTGAGGCAGTACAGTTGGGTTTTCATTATTATATTTGTGTTTTAGAGAGGACTCATGGAATGAGAGTGTACTTCAGGAGGAGAGTTGGCTAATGTGTTCGGGCTGCCTGTAATTACTAATTGGCTTGTTTGTGCTCATACAAGTTAGACTGCGACTATCCTTAAGAGACTAGAAGACTTTTCAGAGACTAGCACTATTTTCTTGATAATTATACCTCAAAGGAATTGTTCCCATCATTGAATATCACATTCCTAAAGGTAAAAGCAGTGCAAGGTTAATTTTACATGCTAACTTGACTATATTAGGGAATATCCATATTTCAAATAAAGTATTATTTCTTAGTATATCTGTGAAGAAATTTTTATTGGAAAAATACAAGAAGAGATATACATTTATCTTATGCAGGCAGACATATTTCAGTGTCCAGATATAATAACAAAAGAAAGACAGATTCTTTCATTTCTGGTGTCCCTACCCTTTGATGCCAGAACTTTTGACTTGAGAAGATTTACATCATCAATTTTTCTGGGTTCTGAGGCATGCAAATTAGATTAAAGCTCTTATCTCTGGCTTTTTCACCCTGGTATCTATGTGGCAGACTGTCTACTATTTGAGTAAATCTCCTACATTCATATCTATATCTATCATCACCTATATCTATATCACCTGTATCTATATGGATCTGCATCATCTACATCAATGTTTACACTTACATATCAAAACTTATCAACTCTGTCTTTCTAGGGATTCCTGGCCAGTGCAACTGGCTATATGCTAGAAAAAAAAAAGTACATCTCAAAGAGATGGACCAAACAACTTTATATTGGAAAGTTTTCAAAATAAATGCTCTAAAGAAAGCCCAAAGTCCCTAGGTAAGTTGAATGAAAGTGTATATAAATGTATTAACTGAAATATGGCAAATTCAAGGGAGAAATCAAATAGTGTAATTCCTTAGGAAGACAAAGCCAAAGTTCAACAGAATAAAACACAAGGAAGCAGGTACTCAGAAAGGATGGAGTGGGGCCAAGTAAAGAAAGTTAGACATGGGTATGGGTAATGAAATCAGGAATTCAATATCTATCCTACCATTAAGAAGAGTGAGGGAAGGAGTATTAGGGTAGTGAAGGATGCTCAAAAGGTGATAATGAGCAAGGTGCTCATTCATAAACTGATTTGTTAAATGGCAACTCTTTTGTACAACTGCTTAAATATAACTTTTTAAAAAGTAGCCTATATAAAGATAATCAATATCCTAGATAAAGCTTTTGACTAGGCTGTTTTCTCTTCCCCTAACTGGAAGATATTCCTCAACCTCTTGGTTTTGCATATGCAACTCAATTTTGAGATATCTAGACATTATTAGACATGATTATTAGACATGATTATTAGACATGATTAACCTAACAGACAAAATATCATTTCTTTATATTCTCCATCATTATATTCAGGATGAAGAGAAGATGATGTATTCCACTTTCTTATCTAATGGGTGCTTTCTTTATGCATCTTGTCACTCATTCTGATATCATTTGATCTACTTTGTATATGAGTACTATGGCAGTCAGTTATTGATCTTTTCCCATCATAGGAAAAGAATAGTAACATCTGATAGCTCAAAAACACCACAAATTAAATGCATTCTTAATCATGCCTGCAAGGCATAGACTTCTCTTATGTATCTGTCTTTAGTTAATTCATAAGAGACAAAAGAGAAAGAAAATAACTCACCTAACTTTGTTTAGGGAGAAGTAATTCAGTGTCCACTAAACGTGGGTTTTACACTAATGTGTCTGAGATATATGCTTTTGTGTTCATTTTTTTACTTATGAAGCATTCATTAAGATCATTATCTAATAGAGAGGTTTTAGAATTTAAAGTCTGAGACTTTAATTCCCTTCCAACTCTGTAATGCTATTTAGATGAAGCCACAAAAACATACTCTTCTCAAAGGAGAGTTAATGGACTCATTTTGCCTGTTTTCTGGTTCAGAAGGGTATTTCCCATGGGGAAAATCATAGTTTCACTCACCATTGCTGGACTTCTTTCCTGTTTTCAAATGCTGCCTTGGGGCTTTTAGTGGGTGTCTGTGAAGAAAGCTGACAGAAGATTTGATACAACAGGACCGGCCTTCACTTCATGGACAAAGCAGCTGCTCATTACAAGAAATCTTGGTGCACTAAATTGAGGAATTTCCTCTTTTCCCTGAGGGCTCCCATGCAGGGGTAATAAAGGATTGTGCGTCTTTACTTCTATTAAACTGGCAGATTAGTATCTGCAAGAAGACCTTGACTATCTAAGGCTTGATGTGTTGTAATTATCCCGAAGCCCACTGGCTCCATGATCCTTTTCATCAGTCACTCTGTCACCAATTGAACTTGTCAAAGAGGAGATGCAGATGGTTGGGGAAAGACAGCACCTAAGTCTTTATTAGTCTGTAATTAGCCAGCAGTTGAAAGAATGAATTTGGAACTCCAAATTTTCTTCAGATAGAAATGTATGTTATTATGAGAGCTGCTTACAAGTCTAATGCTACCAGCTGAATCTGTACGTACTCCATTTAAGTATTTTGTGTTGGTTCATTTTGTTTATGGACTTTCTATTCCTGCTTTCATTCTTAAAACTTTATTACTCCTCAGCTTGTTCTTTTCCTTAAGGATTAGATTTCCACTAGTGTATCTCTTAAAAACTAACCATTGGCTAAAGTTACCTGGGGGTCCTCGCACCATGCCTTCATGAGAACATGCAAGGCACAGCTGTAAAGAAACTCTGCTTTCCAGAAATGCTGTACACTTTATTCAAGACAGAAAGTTATGTCCCCTTTGGGTCTACTGGATTGTAATTCTTGCCAACTAAGGGGAATGGAAGAAGATATATTCCATCTGCTCTAGAAGAGGGTGTTTTTGAAACATGCCCACCTTTCTGGGAACACCATACTTTTCCTTGAAATATCACATAGAACCTCACTCCAGAGAAAGAGATAAGATGAATTTGAATGGTGAACCTATCGTCTCCCAATCTGCTGGCTTATTACTAATAAAGATCTTTATTAGTAATAAAGATCCATTCATATATTCATTCAACCCATTCATTTACTTCATTTGGAAGCAATAACCAAATCTTGTGTGTTATTTATGGAAGTACAAAAATTAGTTGCTATTATTTGAAATTTGATATCTTCAATTTCCCAAAACTAAAACCGTCTGCATAGTTTCTGACTAGTAACATATGTTGTAATCATAAAATGGTTGAAATGAATCAGTACATTTTAATGATTTCTTATTGATAAACTCATTTTACTAACAAATATTCATAATTTTTATGGTCAATGGCAAAAGTTACTGAAAAAATAATTTCATGCTTATATAAACTTAATATGTTAATAAAGAGAATTAATATAAACTTTCAGAAGGCCTTAAATGTTCTTCTTGGTGTACCTCTAATTATATATTTAAAATGAGAAGGCCAGGATGGCAAAATTGGTGATTTCCACAAAAGTGCACTGAGGAAATCTTAGTCCCACTTAACAAACAGTTGAGATAGAGAGCAATAATTCAGAGTATTGCTAAGGCATGGATCAGTGGATCATAGGAATAAATAAATTTAAGAACAAGCCTAATAGAAAATGTTTTACAATATAATACCAAAAATTATGGGACTATTAGGTTATGCAATAAAATGCTAAAATAAGCTGGATGCTGGTGGTTCAAAATTCTAATACCAACCACTTAGGCAGCTGAGATGTGAGGATCCATGGTTCAAAGCTAGCCTGAGCTGGAAAGTTAGAGAGACTTTTATCTCCAATTAACCAACAGAAAACAGGAAGTGGTATTGTGGCTTGAAGTGGTAGAATGCTACCTTTAAGTGAAAGAGTTCAAGGATAGCACCCAAGCCTTGAGTTGAAGCCACAGAATGGAAAAAACAAACCAACAAATAAAAGAATGATGTAGTTGTAAATTATTTAAAAATACTTATAATTTTTCATCTCTTTGGCAAGACTATATTATAGTAGTTATCAGTCATGTTACATAAACCGTTCTTTCATTATCAATATTTGCAACTCCTTTTGGGGATGGAGAACATTGCATGTTTGCAGTCCAATGCTTAAGAAATCATTTGATGCACAATAATTTAGACATTTGTGTTTCTTGTTGGCTTCTTGTTGTTGGTTTCCTTGTTTTGATAATTTTTAAATGGCCCCAAAATGGTATTACAAATATCCAAAAGTTGCAACCAGGAAGATGCTTCCCCTTCAAATCATCTTAGACAATCCTAAAATGAAATTCATATATGGAATTAACCATTAAACAAATAAACTTCTGCACAAAAGTGAACCATAATGATCCACTGAAATATAATGGTGATGATACTGTAACTCATTTTGAGGGTCTGTCACTATGATTCCTAGTAACTACATATTTTTGATAGAAGATTTCTATCCACTATAAAACATCTTCTACTGTATTAGTCAGGTACTAGCAACTCAGTTTGCTAAACAACCATTTCTATTTTTCTTGATTGCTTTATTATATACAAATGACATAGAAAACAGTTTTCCCCATAATATTTTTTAGGCTCTTAAACCTAGGCAAAACTATTGCATCCCTTTTCAATAATTTCATGCAAGCAGAAATGCTCTTGCATTCCTTTTAAGGGGGATGTATCTTCCATTTAAAATGTAAATTTATTTGACGATATTTTATTGCTCAACATCTGTTGCTTTCTTATCAACTTCCTTCAAAACATCACAATTGCAGAATAAAAGAGGAAATTATTTATTTTGACTTTGTTTCTTTCAAAGGACAGCTGTAGGATAAATTACTTTAATGGCTTACCGTGCTACCTTATAATGCTAATATTCCTTAAGAAATGAACCTCTGTCTTTAAGAAGTGAAAGCTCTAGCCTAGATTTTTAAGAATGGCTTTGAAAATATTATGGATTCCAAATTCACTCTGTACATCACTTTGACAATAAATAAATAAATAAATATAAAAAGTGTTTTGTGGATTTGTCTTATCATGCTGACTTTGATCCTGGATTCTCAGATCTCATATTCCTGAGTGGTTGTCACCAGCAATCTGCTGTTTTCTTTTTCTTCTTCTTTTTCTTTATTTCTTTTCGTTGTTGTCCTTTTTGCAGAGATTTTTGTAAGAATTCTATGATTTTCCCTAGGTTATGTCTCTGCATAGGTAGGACTATTAGGATATACTAGGATGCCCTTTGATGCGAAACACGAGAGCATTGATATTCAGCTTAATATCAAAATGTATGAAACAATTCCTGGAATCATGTTGATTTTGTAATAGTCAATTCTGTCCTAATTTACGTTGACTTATCTATTCATATTGTAGGATTAATTTACTCCCATATTCTCATGGTTCTATTTATGTTCCTGCTCTTTATGTAGTATTCCTTTCACATCTCCTCCACTGCTGGTTTGCTGGTTATGCAATTATGAATGATAACTTTGTTGGATATAGTAAGCTAGATTGATAGTTGTTCTAAACACATCATTGCATGCCCTCCTAGCTTTTAAGTTTCTCTTAATATATCTGCTGTTTTTCTGAAGAACTTGGCTTTATCAGTTATTTAGCACTTCTCTTTTGCAGCTTTCAATATTCTTACCTTGTCTCCTATGCATATCTTTAAAATAATCTTCCAGGGAGATATTCTATTCTGATCTTGTCTTTGGGAGTGCTAAAGACCTCCTTTACCTGGCTGCAATCTCTTTGTCAAGATTCTCTGTAATTGTTTTATTTAGCATGTTCTCTGTGCTTTTAGTTAGCTCTTCTTTTATCTTTATATTTTGTAAGATTTTGTATAACAACAAATATTAAATTTTTTACTAATTGAAAAAATCTCAGAGTCCTGCTATTCTGTCTTTTATTTTATATTTTATGCTGGAAAAGATTTCAAATATATTTCTTATTTGACTTGTAGAGCTGTTCATCCCCAGGAATTCAGTTTAGGGTTTTTCAAAAAGCATTTGTTCCATTTTTGTTCCATTTCCACGAATTGTTTTTCTCTTCTAGGCATCTCAACTGTTTCCTAGGAAAGAATTTTGAATTTTAATGTTTTCCTTTATATTTGTTTATGAAAGATGTCTTACATATTATAATCTAGGTTTTCATATTGAAAATAAAACTTTAGATTTAATTTTCTGTGTGGTTACATTTTTCATCAAATAATTACAACTTTATTAAATATTTCATGAAGTTTTAAAGAACAAATCTATTTGAATATACCCTTTTTATTAAAAGACTTGATAGGATTTTTTTTTTGTTTGTTTGTTTTTTTTTTGGCCAGTCCTGGGCCTTGGACTCAGGGCCTGAGCACTGTCCCTGGCTTCTTCCCGCTCAAGGCTAGCACTCCGCCACTTGAGCCACAGCGCCACTTCTGGCCGTTTTCTGTATATGTGGTGCTGGGGAATCGAACCTAGGGCCTCGTGTATCCGAGGCAGGCACTCTTGCCACTAGGCTATATCCCCAGCCCTTGATAGGATTTTTTAATGGAAAGTCTTCTTACTTGAGTATTTCAGTAATTCAGAAGAACAAATGTACCTTAGTTACTTCTTATTTTATTAGTCTAATTATTAGAGTACACTAACAAACTTGCCCAGGACCCATTTCTCTTTCAGAAAGCATTACATTTGAGAGAGATGGTACTCTCAGTTGTAAGCAAACATTACCTGTTAAGGGTTGCTCTTTCTTCTAGCTCTGAGCCTTCTTAATGAAATGATTTATGTTTGAATCATTGCCTTCCTAGTTTCTGGAGGCAGAGCTCCTTGTTCTGTGTCTGTGGTGGTGGTTTACTTTAAAGCATAAAATCTGACTAAACTAGTTATGGCTCAAAATCTAAGGCCACTTACTTTGAAATGTTTGAACATAAAATCAAAGAGTTCAGAGAATTACTAGTTCCCTCTAAATTATTATTTATATGGAAATTATCTAATTTTGAGTAAACAAGTATGCTGTCCTATGTGTTGTAAAAACCCAAGGGATAAAGATATTTTAAGAGGCCTGCAAGGCAAATAAAGGAACATTAATTCATACCAGTTCTATTGGCTTGAAGCCTCATGGCCCCAACATAACACAGAAGCTCAGTCTGTCACTACTGACATTTTCTGGAATATTTTTGTGATTTAGCTGCCAGTGAATATCCTGATATTACCTAGACTTTACTTATTACATGAATTGATGCTTTTCATTATGTGACTTTTAAAAAATATTCTGGCCAGGAATAAAATAATAGTGATATATCTGATCTAAAAGAAAACCTATTAAAATTTAAAATATTTCATACACATTGGAGAGTTAAATGAAAATTGCTTTCAAAAGTATACTATTTCTTCACATTATGTGAAATGAAATAAATATCAGAATTAAAAGAACAATTATTTTCCTGAATATTAATTCCTCTGAAATCTATGACCATAAGCAGCCATAACAGAGATACTTCTTTTTTTTTTTAAATTATTTGTTTATTAATTGAACACAAATTTTTTGACAAGGTGTCGTGCAAAAAGGGTACAGTTACATAGTAGGGCAGTGTGTACATTTCTTGTGATATCTTACGTCCTGTTTTTCTATCTCTTCTCTAGGTCAGGTAGACATATATACAATATACAATGTATCAAGAACATATACAGTAGCCAGGTGGCCAAGCCCAAGAAAGTTTGCCTAGGGCTTTAAATGTAATGTCGATATTAGACCATATGTCGATGGTAGTCTTATATGAACGTACATACCTATCTTTTGAGCTATTGTATTCCCCTGAGAGGTCAATTTTTGACCTTTATATGTTGAGTAATTGTTTGGTTTTAGTTACATAGTGTTGGGTCGCTGCCCCAATCCTGTGGGGAATACTATTTGACAAGCAGTTTTTGGTTTCACAGACTTGGTCTCTACTGTCTCTCCTTCTCCCTTTGTTAACAGTCATATATCAGGGAGATCATGCCCCTTTGTTTTCTGTGTTCTAGGCTTGTCTCGTTCAACATTATTTGTTCAAGTTCTGACCATTTCCCTGCAAATAACAATATTTCACCATTCCTAATCACTATGTAGTATTCCATTGTGTATAAGTACCATATTTTTTGGATCCATTCATCTGGGGAGGGGTATCTGGGTTGTTTCCATATTTTGGCTATTGTGAATTGTGCCGCGATAAACATGGAAGTACAAATGTCTTTTTGAAATCTTGGGGTTTGCTGTTTAGGATAGATGCCTAGGAGTGGTATGGCTGGGTCATAGGGTAGGTCTATATTGAGCTTTTTGAGAAACCTCCATCCTGTTCTGGTTGTACTAATTTTCACTCCCACCAACAATGGAGAAGGGTTCCTCTTTCCCCGCACCCCCTCCAGAGATACTTCTTGACATTGGTTATTAAATAAAAATTATTCTACAACTTTCACTCAAAAAAACCTGAAGATGAAATTTAACAACAAATTTTAGTGTGTTCTTAAAGACCTAAGTATATTTGTGAGAGTTACACATAGACATGCTCAAAGTTTTTTTGCAGCATTATCATATATAATGGTATATCAAAATATATCACATGAGATTTCCATGGAAAAATTGATTTATGTATGCTATATTAACATGACAAAAATAAAATTAATCTATTCAGGCAATATGACTTCTGTATTTCCATTCATTAGAAAATCCAAGTGTATATTTGCCACTTTGAGTTGTCTGTTACATGGTTGAATTAAAATTCATTCACTCAAAATGGATTCACTATATATATATAATATACATATATTATATATTACATGTACATATAGTATATATAATGTTTGTATGCATATAGTATGTATATATTATATAATGTATGTATGTGCACATATATGCATGTATATATTATGCTACATGATATATTGACGTAATAGTCATAATAGTGAAAAAAGCTGTGGTAAACATGTGCCATCCAAGAGCAAAGGGTGTTTGTAGGAGTGTGGCAAATACACATTATTCAGGCTTGAGATTTCATAAATATATATTTATATGTAGTACTAATCTATATATTATAATATATTCTATATAATTTCATATGATGTAAATTAAGCACATATTATAATATATTCTATATAACCTATAACCTTCACTGATACTCTATATAATAAAGAATATATATTAATATTATATATAATATATATTTTTTGCCCATCCCGGAGCTTGAACTCAGGACCTGATCAGGGTCCTTGACTTCTTTATGCTCAAGGCTAGCACTCCACTTCTTGAGCTATAGTACAACTTCTGGCTTTTTCTGTTTATGTGGTACTGAGGAATCAAGCCCAGGGCTTCATGCATGCTAGGCAAGCACTCTACCACTAAGCCACACTCCCAGCCCATATATTTACAATATTTTTACTGAACATATTAATCATATTCAATTATTAAAGATAAAGCAGGTTTTATAGAGTTTAAAATCCAGGCTATAAGATGTCACAGCTGGTATTCCTACTTACTGATTTTCCACTACAAATGATCAGTGCTCAATTTCCTTTACATTTAACTGGGCTGAAAGAGAAGTCTGAATAGTAAATAAAATGATGTATTTAAACATTCTACAAAATATCTGCGCATAATAGGTCTCATACTTGGTAGTTTTTGTCATTCTCTTAGCAATGTCTATAAGAATTTGCTAAAGAATAGAAGCTGAACTAAAGTAAAAACAAATGAAAACAAGAAAAAGTGTAGTTTTTGCTGTTGAGAAATCTACAATATATCCATAGGGAAAATGGAAATCTATCTCCAACTTTTATAAAAGCCATCTGACATCTGTAGTCCAGTCTTTCATTGTTTCAAGAGCTTTTGTTTTCATAATCACCATCATGGTAACACAGAGAATTGCCCTAAGTAAGGAAATACTTAATTCTAGGCCAAACTACATTGTTCTTTATAAACAATCCATTGCTAAAACTTAGGGCTAGCTTAATATAAACAAAGGGAAAATTAATATTTTATTTATTTATTTTATTTTATTTTTTTTGGCCAGTCTTGGGCCTTGAACTCAGCCTAAGCACTGTCTCTGGCTTGTTTTTTGCTCAAGGCAAGCACTCTGCCACTTGAGCCACAGCGCCACTTCTGGCTCTTTTCCATGTTTGTGGTGCTGAGGAATCGAACCCAGGGCTTCATGTATATTAGGCGACCACTCTTGCTACTAGGACATACTCCCAGCCCAAAATTAGTATTTTAGTTGTGGCATTTCATGTGGTATTCCCTGAAATTCAATGCCCCATTCTTACCTGAAGAATTCAAAAATATGCCTGTTGAAAATCAAAGACAAAAATGGATTCTCAAGTTATAATACAAAAAACTAGATTCTATCTCACCAAAACGAGATCTGCTAAAATAGGGAAGAAATTTCTGTAATGGTATCAGAAGATTCTGAAATTATATTAGGCTAGGGAGAAACTGTGTAGTTTAGGAACTAAATCTTAGTCTGCCTCAATAAATCACACATAGCTTATTGTTTCCCACACCTTGTTATTCTGCTAGTTAGTGCTGGTATTTTAACATATGTTTTCCTCCTACTGCTCAACCCTGATAGTTTTCATTCCTGAAGAATTTCCTCAAGAAATGGCACCTTCTTAGAATGCTTGATTCTGGAGAGTTACATCCTTCAGGAGAAGAATTCTTCCTTTTTACCAATATTTACTAATTTAATCATAACAGAATATTAATTCAATAATATAGGACATAAAGCATGTACAATATCTATCTGCCTGTCTGCTAGTCTATCTATCTATCTGTCTGTCTATCTCCTATCTATCTACCTACCTACCTATCTATCTACCTCTGGATAATGAAGAAAAATTTCCTCTTTTAATAGAGAAGATCTCATAAACTTTCATGAAGCAAAATCAATATTTATTGATATTGATAAATATTGTTTACTAATAAATCAACATAGCAATGTTTATTGACATTTAGTATACTGGGATGCATTTAAGATACTAAGATTTTCTAATTTGTTGGGTAAAGGTCAAATACAAAATTAATTTCAAGACTTCCAGGAAGATGGCGGAGGAGCAGCAGAGCCCTAGCTGAGCTCCCTCGACATTGCAGTTTTCCCATCCAACAGAAACTTTTACCCCTAGAAAGAGAGCCAGAGTAAGTTCTAACAGTACAGGGATTCTGGCCAGGAAGGAAAAATCGACTTTGCTTGGCTGAAAATTCAGATTTGAGCTCTGGGCAGCATCCCGCCACCACACGAGTGCTGGCACCAGCACAGTGCCCTGCACTCCGCTCAGCTAAAGCACTCAATGGAGACCGGGGAGAAATCCTCCAGATGGCGGCGTTCAGACAGATCACAGGCTGAGCATGGATGGGCCGAAATTTCAGACAAAGTGTGCATACCCCCACGAAAGTCACTCTCACTCACGCCCGCAGAGCAGCTCCTTCCCCCAGAGCAAAGCACCATCTTTGACACTGGCATAGGGTCAGACCAGACTGGAGCTAAAGCCGACCTGGGGAAAGCGAGGACAAAGCGGCCATCTTTAAGAAGGGCAAGAGGGACCGACCAGTGAGAGCCAGCTCCACGTAGGAGTACAACCCCTGCCCAGGCGGGGGAGCGGGGAGGTGGCCTGGGCTGTGGCTCAGCTAGAGGTGGCCTGCCCCAGACTGCCGGAATTCCTCAATTATGAGCAAAAGCGGCGAGCACCTACCATACTGGCGGCACAGAACAGCCACACAGGAGATCAAACAGTTCCCGAGACAGAGAATGATTCCATTTAGAAGCCCAATTCCCAGCCCAAAGTGGAGCTGAATTCCATACCCTGCTCTACCCAGGAAACCACCCCACCCAGTAGGGAAGAACCTCCCCGAGGCAAGCAAGCCTCAGCTGCGTAAACCAGACCAGAGGTCCCATGTCATGTTGAGTCCACAGCCTATTCAAAGCCAGGCGTTAAAGGCAGCAGCCCCACAGCAGACAGAGGAGCCATGGTTCCCAAGACTGCTCATGTCCCCATCTACAGAGGATGCCCAAGGCCTACCTGCAAGCTGTGCGAACCACAGAGCCCCAGGATTTCACTGACAGGGGAAGTGGGTCAGAGCAGATCCACCCCCTGCGAACTGAAAGCAAGGCAAATCACCCAAGCAGCAGAATAGACTGCAGACCATCACAAGAGACTGGAGAAAGCCCACCCAAACAAGGAAGAATCCTTTTTATTTTTTTTCTTTATTCTCAAACGTCCATTAAGCTTTCTTTTTTTTTTCTTTATATTTTCATTTCTGAAATTCATTGATTTGTTTTTTCTTTTCCATTTTTACCCTTTGGTTCTATCAAATTCTTTTTTGTTGTTTCTTTTTTTTTCCTGATTTTTTTCTTTTTTCCTTTTTCTTTAAATAATTTTTCTCTGTTAGGTGCATCCATCTTCCAGTATTTTTTTCTTTATTTCTCTCTTTGCATTCTCTTTCTTTAAAAATTACTTACCTATGAATAACACCTCCACTCTTTACTGCTAACTCTCCATTGTCTATAATTTTTTTTTTTTTTTTGGCCAGTCCTGGGCCTTGGACTCAGGGCTTGAGCACTGTCCCTGGCTTCCTTTTGCTCAAGGCCAGCACTCTGCCACTTGAGCCACAGCGCCACTTCTGGCCGTTTTCTGTATATGTGGTGCTGGGGAATCCAACCCAGGGCCTCATGTATACGAGGCAAGCTATCTTGCCACTAGGCCATATCCCCAGCCCCTATTGTCTATCATTTTAACCTTGTTCTTTCTACTGATTCTACTCTTCGCCATATTTCCACATCACTGAAACTAAACCAAAATCATTACCCCACTATACATTCGACTCTATTCTCATTACTACCTCTAACTTACCCTCCTGACTTACTTCTAGGACCTCCAGATTCCATTGACTCCTGGTTACTGGATAGAGGGTATCCCTGCTTAGTCCGAGTGAATCAAAGGGTTCATAGAGAAAGCCAGTCCAAAAAGAACTGAATATAAGAACAAGAATTGCTCATAGGGTTATAACAGTAAATAATTAACTACTTAATACAGGGCTCAGGATTGATTGTTATATTGAAATTGTATTCTTTAGGAACACCAAATATAATTTTATACACAGGTATAAAAGGTATCTATATATAATTGTGAACTTCTAAGATTTACACAACAGGGCTTGGTAAGGTCTGCTTTGGGTCTTAAACGGTGCTCACAGGTGCTTGTAGTTTGGCATTCCCAATCCAAATGGGCAGAAGAAACACAAGAAAGATGGCAAACAATGTAGTATTATCTCACACTCAAAACAAGCAGAAAACAGAGCAGTCAATCAAAGACATAAAAGGGAACCCTCAAAATGCTCTACAAAGTTTAAGGATAAACATGATAAATGAAAAGTTTAAATCTCTTTAGCCAATTATTCTAGAGCGTGTGGAGGCAAAGCAAAAATTAATGGAGAAATTCATGGCATCCACAAATAGAAAGATAAATGAACCTCAAGAGTCAAATGAAAAGATAACTACCCAGCTAAAAGATTTGAAAGACAGCACTCAAAACCAAATTAATGAAGTTAATGAAGAAGTCCATGCAGGACCTAAGAGATAATTATAGCAAGGACATGGAAATCATCAGGAAAGACCAGTCAGAAGGAAAAGAGATTCGAAATCAAATAGCTAGCCTACAGTCCCAAATAACTGAAACAGAGGATCGAATCTCAGGAGCTGAAGATACCCTAGAATCTATGGAGAAAGATCAAAAAGCAATACAAAACCAATCCAATCGACAAAACAGATTGCTCCAGGAGATTCAAGATACAATCAGAAAGCCCAATTTAAGGATAATAGGTGTTGAGGAAAACCTGGAGAAGGAAGTTAATGGAATAGGCAACCTATTTAACAGAATATTAGCCGAGAATTTCCCAAATATCCAGAAGGATAGGCCTATACAATTACAAGAAGCATTTAGAACCCCAAACCGACTAGCCCAGAATAGGACATCCCACCGAGTCATTGTGATCAAAACAGAATCAATAGAGTCCAAGGAAAGAATCCTTAAAGCTGTTAGGGAGAAGAAAACAATCACATATAAAGAAAAATCCATCAGAATTACCCCCAGATTTCTCAGCAGAAACCATGAATGCAAGGAGAGCCTGGAATGAGGTATGCCAAACCCTATATAAAAATACCTACCAACCAAGAATAGTGTACCCAGCTAAACTCTCATTCATAGCCGAAGGTCAAATAAAAGTCTTCCACAGTAAGGAAAACCTGAAACAATGTATCTCCACCAAACCAGCTTTACAAAAAATCCTCAAAGATGTACTATACAGGGAAAATAATCAAGATCCCAATGCAGACAGAGAAATGAATCCTAAAGTAAACCAGAATATCAGATCAATAAATGGGAAGGCTAAGCCTATAACAAGATAGGGATAATGAAAGGAACAAATGATCAGCTCTCAATCCTAACTCTCAACATTAATGGACTTAATTCGCCAATCAAACGACATAGGCTCCTAAGTTGGATCAAAAATCAAGATCCATCTTTCTGCTGCCTCCAAGAGACTCATCTATCCAGCAAAAGTAAACATCTTCTAAAAGTGAAAGGCTGGAATCAAATCTATCAAGCATGGCCCCCATAATCAGGCCAGAGTTGCAATCCTAGTATCAGACAAAATCGACTTAAAATTTAAAAAGGTAAGAAGAGACAAAGAAGGTTACTACATACTAGTAAAGGAATCTCTCCTACAGGAAGATATAACCATCCTAAATATCTATACACCAAATACAGGAGCACCCAGTTTCATCAAAGAAACACTACTGACTCTAAAAACACTCATAGACCCAAACACATTGATAGTTGGGGACTTTAACACTCCTCTATCACCTCTGGATAGAACAACACGCCAAAAACTGAACAAAGAAACCACAGAACTAAATTGCATAGACCAACTAGACTTAACTGACATCTACAGAATATTCCATCCTGCAACAACAGAATACACATTCTTCTCAGCGGCACGTGGAACATTCTCCAAAATAGATCACATCTTAGGTCACAAAGAAAATCTGTACAAATTCAGAAGTATCAAAACCATTCCCTGCATTCTCTCAGACCACAATGGAATAAAATTAGAACTCAACTCAAACACCCACCACAGAAAATCCTACAGTTCATGGAGACTAAACAACACACTGCTGAACCATCAGTGGGTCATTGAAGAAATTAAAACGGGGGAAAAAAGAAGAAAAAAAAGAAATTAAAATGGAAATTCAAAAGTTTATGGAACTCAACCAAGTTGAGGACACAAAGTACCAGCTCCTTTGGGACACAGCAAAGGCAGTACTCAGAGGAAAATTTATATCTCTGAGTGCATACACCAACAAACTAGAGAAACAGCAACTCAATCATTTAAGGAAACACCTTAATTTACTTGAGAGAGAACAATAAGCCAAACCCCAAGTCAATAGACAGAAGCAAATAGTTAAAATCAAATCAGAATTAAATCAATTAGAGACGAAAAAAACCATCGAAAGAATCAACAAAACAAAGAGTTGGTTCTTTGAAAAAATCAACAAGATAGACAGACTCCTAGCAAACCTGACCAAACCCCGAAGGCAGCACCCTCAAATAAACAAGATAAGAGATAAAACAGGTAACATCACCACAGAAATAATCAAAATTGAGAAAATAATAAGGGACTATTTTGTAAACCTTTATGCCAACAAAATCGAGAACTTGGAAGAAATGGATGATTTTCTAGAAAAAATTCATATCCCCAAACTCAACCATGAAGATTTAAACCTTCTGAACAGACCCATATCCAGTATTGAAATAGAAATGACAATAAATGATCTCCCATCCAAGAAAAGCCCAGGTCCAGATGGATTCACAGCAGAATTCTACAAGGCCTTACTCACACCAATATTTTTCAAACTCTTCAATGAAATTGAAAGAGAATGTTCACTACCAGACACTTTCTATGAAACCAGCATAACCCTCATCCCCAAACCAGGCAGGGACTCATCACAAAAAGAGGCCTATAGACCGATTTCCCTGATGAACATAGACTCAAAAATTCTCAACAAAATTCTGGCTAATAGACTTCAACAGGTCATCAAAAAAATCATACACCACGATCAAACTGGATTCATTCCAGGGATGCAAAGTTGGTTCAATACACACAAGTCAATTAATGCAATTCACCACATCAACCGGAGCAAGGTAAAGAACCACATGGTTATATCACTTGATGGGGAGAAAGCGTTTGATAAAATCCAGCACCCATTTATGCTAAAAGCTCTGGAAACATTGGGATTCCATGGAACATTCCTCAATATAATCAAGGCAGTCTATGACAAACCAACAGCAAGCATAACTCTAAATGGCAAAAAACTAAAGCCATTCCCTTTAAAATCAGGAACAAGACAGGGATGTCCACTCTCTCCCCTGCTCTTCAACATAGTACTAGAATTCCTAGCCAGAGCAATTAGGCAAGAAGAAAATATAAAGGGGATCCAATAGGAACAGGTGTAGTTAAACTTTCTCTCTTTGCAGATGACATGATCCTATACCTAAAGAACCCCATAGACTCTACTCCCAAGTTACTAGAGCTGATCCAAAACTTTGGCAAAGTTGCAGGATAAATAAACCCTCAAAAATCAACGGCCTTTCTCTATGCTAACGACCCAAAGACCAAGGCTAAAATCAGGAAAACAACTCCTTTGCAATAGCCTCAAAAAACATAAAGTCCCTAGGAATAACCTTAACCAAAGAAGTGAAAGACCTCTACGATGAGAACTTTAAAAACATGAAAAATGAAATTAAGGCAGAACTAAGGAAATGGAAAAAACATCCTATTCTCCTGGAATGGGAGGATTAATATAATCAAAATGGCAATATTACCAAAGGCTATCTAAAAATTCAATGCAATACCCATTAATATCCCAACACCATTCTTTGATGAAATAGAGGAAGCAATCCAGAAATTCATATGGAACAATAAAAGACCTAGAATAGCAAAAACAATCCTAAGCACAAAGAACGGTGCTGGAGGAATTACAATACCCAACTTCAAGCTGTATTTTAAAGCTATAGTAATAAAAACAGCTTTGTATTGTCACTAGAACCGGCCTGAAGACCAATGGAACAGAATTGAAGACCCAGCAATGAACCCACAGAACTACGCCTACTTAATCTTTGATAAAGGGGCTAAAACAATAGTTTGGAAGAAAGATAGCCTCTTTAACAAATGGGGCTGGCAAAGCTGGCTCAACACATGCAACAAACTAAAACTAGATCCTTATAAATCACCCTGCACCAAAATCAATTCCAAATGGATCAAAGCCCTCAAAATCAAAACAGACACCATGAAAACACTAATCGAAGGAGTAAGAGAAACACTTGGGCTCCTTGGCACAGGACGGAACTTCCTTAACAAAGACCCAGAAAGGCTACAAATCGAAGAAAGGTTAGACAAATGGGACTGCATCAAACTGCAGAGCTTCTGCAGGGCAAAGGACATAGCTCGCAAGATAAACAGAAAGCCCACAGATTGGGAGAAGATCTTTACCGGCCATTCAATGGACAAAGGCTTCGTATCTAAAATATATGCAGAACTAAAAAAATTACCTTCCTCCAAAACAAAACCGCAAAGAACCAATAGCCCCCACATCATGTGGGCTAGAGACTTAAAAAGAGACTTCTCTGATGAGAAAATGAGAATGGCCAAGAGACATATGAAAAATTGCTCTACATCACTGGCCATAAAAGAAATGCAAATCAAAACAACATTGAGATTCTATCTCACCCCAGTAGAATATCGTATATCACAAAAACTAACAATAACAAATGTTGGAGGGGATGTGGCCAAAAGGGAACCCTACTCCATTGTTGGTGGGAATGTAAACTGGTTCAGCCACTCTGGCAAGCAGTATGGAGATTCCTCAGAAGGCTAAACATAGAACTCCCCTATGACCCAGCAGCCCCACATTTGGGTATCTATCTAAAAGACCACAAACATAATCACACTGAAGCCACCAGCACAACAATGTTCATCGCAGCGCAATTTGTCATAGCTAGAATCTGGAACCAACCCAGATGCCCCTCAGTAGAAGAATGGATCAGGAAAATGTGGTACATATACACAATGAAATTTTATACCTCTATCAGAAAAAATGACATTGTCCCATTTGTAAGGAAATGGAAGGACCTGGAAAAAGTTATACTAAGTGAAGTGAGCTAGACCTAAAGAAACATGGACTCTATGTTCTCCCTTATAGGGAATAATTAGCACAGGTTTAGGCAAGTTACAGCAGAAGATCACAGGAGCCCAATAGCTATACCCTTACGAACACATAAGATAATACTAAGTGAAATGAACTCCATGTTATGGAAACGATTGTTGTTACTACTTTCAACGTGCCATATATAATTGTAGCCTCTATTAGTGATGATTTTCTTGTATCACCTTTCGGTGGTTATACCTACACATTCTCTATATCTTATCTGAGTTTTTGGAAACCGGGTATACTGGTATTAGAACTAGGAAATTGGAAGGGAATTCCAAAATCAGGAGTCACAGGGTAAAAAAAGACAAACAACTACAAAAGAAATACCTGCAAAACTGTTTGGTGTAAATGAACTGAACAAGTTAAGGGGGTGGGGGAAGGGAGAGGAGGAGGAGGGAGGGGGGAATGAGGGATGAGGTAACAAACAGTACAAGAAATGTATCCAATGCCTAATGTATGAAACTGTAACCTCTCTGTAATTCAGTTTGATAGTATATATATATATATATATATATATATATATATGTAAATTCATTTCAACCAGAAACCCGTTATGTTTTTGTTTGTGAAAGAATGAATGAACAGTATGATGAAAAGTATTTGCAGGGAACGGTTTTATTGTGAGAAGAAAATGAATAGACAGAAATATACCAAGTAAAAAGAATAGTTTTAGTAGAAGTAAGGTGTATCTCACTTATTTATTCAGTGGCCTAGATTAATTATAATATTTGCCAAGGAAAGTAATAGAAAAATATTATAATTTAGACTGATATAAAATTTAGAAATGACTATGAATAATATGAAGTATTTGTGACCATAGTGGATGGAAATGTTGGAGCACTTTGAAGTAAGATTAGCGAAAATCCTATAATGACAATTTATAATTGATTTGAGCATATTCCTAAATTTTCATAAGTCTTAGTATCTTCCTTAGAAAATGGATTTGTTACAGCTGTCAGAAAAAATAAACATAAGCATAAATATAATTAAATTGGCAAATACACATATACACAAATTTCATTCTATATTTAAATGTTATATATATGTCATATATAGGATGACATGCTGTTTTTATCTGTGTACTCCCATGATTGTTATAGTACACTGTGGTTATAGACACTGGGGTAGTTCATATTATTGTCTAAATCCAAGGTATGAGTCACTATGAGCTAGTGTTTATTTTTCTTCTAAACATAGTTTAGTCACAAAATTATTTTCCAATTTTTTATGAGAATAATATATAAAAAATATTTTTCATAGCTGAGCACCAGTGGCTCACACCTGTAATCCAAGCTTCTTGTGAAGCTGAGATCTGAGGATCAAGGTTCAAAGCCAGCTAGGCAGAAGAGTCCCCATGAGATTCTTCTCTGCAATTAACCACTCAAAAACCAGAAGTGGAGCTATGGCTCAGTGGTCAAGTGCTAGCCGTTAGCACAAAAAGGCTTAGGATCAGCACTAAGAATTTGAGTTCAAACCCCATAGCCAACAACAACAGCAACAACAAATACATATGTATTTTAAGTCAGAAAATATGGTCAAAGTATATTAAAATATGATTTAATATTTTATTTGGTTAATACATACCTCAATTAAAAATATATTACTGCTATATTGTTATGAATATGAAATATTCATAATAAATATGAAATATACAAGAGGAACCTACAGTATTTAGGGAACAGTTTCCCTTTATGGAACAATATTTTGCATTTAGGTTGGCTACTTTTTATATCTTTTTCCACCTTAGGATTAACATCGATTAGTTATCCAAACAGTTTCCTTTCACATATCCATAGGCCTCTACAATGACTATCGACTGGATTTGCCACCAACTTCACTCTCCTTTATCCCCCATCCCAGCCTTCTCAAATCAATCCCCTAAAGCTTATTTTTTCCCCATTTTCAAACAGGCACATAAAGTATTTTGACTATATCTATTCTTCTTTACCCTCCCTTTCAGACTTCCCACTTCCATACATACCCATTCCTTTTGTGAACTAAGTCATTGAAAGAAAATTTTCCATTTTGCTTTACTTGTCCATTGCAAAGTATTCCTCTCTGCAGACAGAAGTGAGCTCTTGCGGCCAGAGTTATAGGTCAGTGGTCTGTCCTTGTCTACCTTGCAGAAGGCCCTATTTTTAATCTGAATTTGAGGATTTGGGTTGGGGATAGATATTTGAGTATATTTTTATAATTATCCTTAGCTGTTCCTTCAAAGTTAGTTATTTTCACTAATACCTGTGATGGTGATATAGTATAATAGTGTTTAGTAGGTAGCTTTTCCCAACTCTGCATTTCAATAATCTTGAAGGGTGGGTGAATCTTTTTAGAAAATATAAGTACCAGCCTTTCAGAAGATTCACGAGGAAGAATTCATAAGTTTCCATACTCAGTAAGCCAATTTACTCACTCCTATTGTTTTCTATTTAATTTTCTAACTCCAGAAGTTTGAGTTTTGTTTTATCATCTCTAGAGACTGATGTGCCTCTGAAGACTAACAGCCTGTGGCTCTGCAGATTTGCTGAGGAAATCCTTAGTCCACTTTGTAAGCAGACTTGTAACAAATCCACATTGTGGAAGGGGCTTGACATTGCTGGGTTTTGAGCCCTTAGGGGAATTTCACACATGAATTGGGAAGTGCTTTGCCATTCACCATTACTAAACAGGAAATAAGCTTCTCAGATCTACCTAGTACATGCTCATTTATCTATTTATTATCCTTTAGAAATCTGTTGTTGCTTACTTTTCTCCATCTTCTACCATGCTGGTTCATGCTTTAATGATCAATTTCTTGCCACTTCTGTTAGAATTTTCTTTTCTTTTCTTTCTTTCTTTCTTTCTTTTTTTTTTGCCAGTCCTGGGGCTTGGACTCAGGGCCTGAGCACTGTCCCTGGCTTCTTTTTGCTCAAGGCTAGCACTCTGCCACTTGAGCCACAGCACCACTTCTGGCCACTTTCTGTATATGTGGTGCTGGGGAATTGAACCCAGGGCCTCATGTATACGAGGCAAGCACTCTTGCCACTAGGCCATATCCCCAGCCCCTGTTAGAATTTTCAAAATACAGAAGCTTAGCATATGCTTTCAAATTGAAAACATAAAGTAGACAGTACTCAAAAGCAAATTGGAAAATTAAAGTTTTTAGAATGTGTGACCCTACCAAGATTTGTGTGCAGCTACTGCTAGAATCGTTTAAAATATATCCTGTTTACCTTAAATTGCTAAGAAATGGGAAGGTAGTAGAAAAAATGTATCCAATGCCTAACGTATGAAACTGTAAGCTCTCTGTACATCACTTTGACAATAAATAAGAAAAAAATTAAAAAATTATAACTTAGGGGAAAAAAAAACTATGAGCAAGGCACCATTTCTAAAGACCATACAGATAATCAGTCATCTCCATCGTGTAGAAAACCACAGAAAAGCAATAAATAGCAATACTTTTTCCTTTGTTTCAGCTGTTTAGTTAAGCCAGTAACTATTCTGAATATTGTACACATGTTATTAAACTGTTTTGTAACATATCTGTGGATTATGCTTATCCTTATTCTACTGATGAAAAATGAGTGGGATGGATCCAATTGATTTATTTACCTAGTTAATTAGTCAGTTAGTTAGTTTTGGTTTATTTTGACCAAAAAATAAAGCAGAAACTTGAAAGCTATTAGATCTCATCAAACTGTATACCTGAAATTTCTTTTTTCTTTGTGGAAATGCATGCATGACAGACAATAATTCAATATTTTTGTAAACTAATGTTTGCTGTCAATACTAGCTTTTGCTCAGACCTCTATGCCAATGTTCTTAGCATAGATATATGATTATTTTCTAATCTGATAACTTGATTCTCAATTCTACATTGGTCAGCAAGGTCAGATATTTACCGCTCTCTAGATTCTGCTTTCCTTGGAAGAATATGGGACACTTTTATCAATCTATAATGGATAATGCAAAAGGCTGTAGTTTCTAACAGTCCTAAACTGTAAACATTTCAGCCTTCCAAGGTCAGGGAGAGAAAATGGTTGAGGTATCCCAGAATTAATACCTATATGAGGAAAGCACAATTGTACCTTTGGAAAATGTTAGCATTTCCCTAGCCTCAGGTCCTCACTAGCCCCCAGATCCACCCATACCTAATGAGCCACTCCTACTCACTATCTAACTACTTTCCCTTTACCCCCAGAGAGAGAAGCTGCCACCTGGATAAGGTGCAGATGCCATGTAGCTCCCTCTCCCGTGGGAACCATGGCCCCCACTAATAAACCTCCTTATGAACCTTCTTCTCCTGCCTGTGATTATCTCCACATGGTCCTCTGGGATGGCCAGGACCTATGCTTTTGTTGGTGCCGAAACCTGGGATAGGCTCCCTGGTAGATTTGCTCCCCCATTTCTGGGGGGTCCAAGCTGCCCCCTTCTACCTTAAGCCACTGGGCTACGTCAAGAGAATCAGCAATTGTGGGTGTTTGGAGTCAACTGTTTATCAGCCCTACTGGTCACTCATCAAGTCGGGGACAGTCTAAAATGCTTCAGGAAAGCTGCTCAAGTTTGAGCCCAATCTTACAAATTTGGAATATGTTACAGGACTTACATAATTTACATAACTTCTATGAGCGCTCGGGCAGATGAAGTTCTCTCTCTCTCTCTCTCTCTCTCTCTCTCTCTCTCTCTTTCTGCCTCTCTCTATGCCTGCCTGCCTGTGATGGGCTGGTACTAGCTTCCAAAGGTATCAATATTTGTTTAACATCTGCTTTCATTGATGTTTGTTAAGCTTGGAGATTCTGTTAAGTTCTGCTTGTTGTTGGCTAAATCCTAAGTTTTCTCTAGCATTGACCATGTGGTGGACAAAAAAAATTGATTTTAGCAAGCGCCATCTTGGCTCCATCAAGGTTCTAAAAACTTTTGGAGGTAGAAGCCCACCCATCCCCCAGGTAATGGGCGTCTCAGATTCCTGGAAGCTGGGCAGGGATGTGGCGACTCAAGATCCTGGTAACCCTGCCCCCCACCCTAAACTCTGTAACTGTGGCCTTGCAATTCAAATGTGCCTTGCAATTCAAATGCTGAAGGTGAAGGTGTCTTGCTGCGAGCCTGCTAAGGCTCTGACCAGCTCCACCTCCATTGCACCATGCCACGTGTCTGTGTTCTGTTTGTGTCCTGTCTCCCATCTCCTGGACCTTCTCTGGTCATAACATCCCACTTCAGCTCCCCATTGGAGCTATACTGATTTCTTAAAATGTCTTCTCCATTTCCTCGCCATATAATCTGTGAACATTTTTTTTTTTTTTTGCTGGAAAAGTTTTTGTTTTCTAACTGACCACATGGTTCTAAAATATGGGCAAAATAATATCATTTTGCCTCTGGAATTCCAGAAAACTTACATGGCCAATTAAAAAAAAATCTAAGCATGCCCCAAAGCTTGTGCACAACTGTCTGTAGGTTTGTCTATCTGTCTGTTGGTAAACCACGTAAAACTGGCATCATGTTTTCCAAATTATTTGCTTTTGACTACTATTTTAACTTACTTTAAGTCTTGTGTTAAACTGATCTTTGCAGCCTGTGGGTGGAGTCACAGTGAACAGCCTGGAGGCAATCCTGACTCTTCTCACCAGACTCCAAGCCAAAAGAAAAAAAATGCCCAGGTTTTAAACCCAAACTGATCATGTTTGGGTGCAAGAAAATGTGTCTAAGAAAAACTCCAAAAGGTTCAAATATGCAGCCCATGGTACAAGTAAAGTGATGTAAAACCAGTGTGTTATTCTTTATGTCCATCTATGCTAAAAGTCACGTGTATATCTGATCCTGACAATTCTTTGGTACTAAGATTTTACTTCTCCTGTGCTCTCATAAACTCTTTTCAAGATCAAGGGATCAGAGTGCTAACCTAGATTTTTCTGACCCAGGATTAATATTTTGCTTTATAGGATGCAGGCCAACATGTGTGCTATCTGCGTGGACTGTGGCGGTCTGTGGCTACAGGAAGCTGCCTCCACAGACTGCTCCCAAACTGCCTAGTTTTACTACTAGTGATTCCTTCTCCCTCTTGTATGGAAAACTGCTCAGGGAATCTGGGAGTCACTAGTGATCTTCCTGTGAAGATTTTGACAGGCCCAGAGTGCTCCTGCCCTGGCTCTGTGCCCCCCTTCCCCAAGATTTCAGTTGGGTTTATAGAAGGCCTATCATGACAGAGTTGCAACCAAGACTTACTCCAAGGTTAAAAGCATCACAGAGTTGCATTTGAGTAGCATTGGTGTCTTCCCCCTCCATGTCTCAGAAACTGTTGTGGCTGCTGCAGAGAGCAGACTTGGTTGGCCTTTGGTCTGTGTGGATTTTGTGACTAAGAAGATGGTTAAAGGCCCAAGCATTCTAAAATCTGTTTAAAGTTGTCACCCTGCTTAAACCAGTAGGGCACCAGCCTACAAAAGCTATAGTACTCAGAGTAAGCAACCAGGGAATACTGGAAGATTTCAAATGTCTTTAGCAAGTCTGTGTAGAATTTTGCAGGCAACCCAACAGGAGGTGTGACAATCTATCCAGGGGACTCTGAGATGCCACTACAGCCTCAACCAGATCCAACTCATCTCTCCTGCCTGCCTCTATTACACATGACTAACAAAGCCTGCTGATTCGGGATGGAAGACACAGTTACTTCGGATCCGCTGAAGCTGAGACTTTTACATTGTGCCAACCCTTTGCCCTCTTGATTGTTATTCATTTGGGCTCTCTTCCACCTGCCGGTAAGGTTAAATGATATGATTTGATTAGATGACATATGGATCTCATTCAGTCTGCTGTTCTCTAAGTATTACAGCAGAACTCCAGCAGGTACTTGTTGGTCAATTCTCAACAAGTTACAGGTAAGCTCTTGTCCTATTGTTCTCCTGTTGCTCTAATTGGAAATAAAAAGGGCTTTTATGGCTAAGACTCCCTTGATTGTAGTTCAAAGCCAGCCTGGGAAGAAAAAGTATATACCTCTAAAACTCCATCTCCCAACTAACCAGCAAAGAGCCAGACTGGAAGCTTGGCTCAAGAGAACCAGTCAAATGCTGAAAGTGACACCGTGGCTCAAGTGGTAGAGCACTAGCCTGGAGTAGAAGTGCTCAGAGACAGTGCCCAGGCCTTGCATTCAAACCCAGTGAATGCCAACTGGGACAAGCTATCCAAGCAATGAGCACCTAGACCTTCAGGATGAAGTCAGTCCTGACAATGAGGAACCATGGAGAGGAGTAAGAGGAGATGAAGTCTCATCTTAAATGGAGTCAATTTAAACTTGCCCTTCCAAAATTAATCAGAGCCGGGAGATCAAGAGGAATAGTTGTTTACCCACCTAATGTCCATACCTGTCCATTTTCCATCTGGACTGAAACTTGCACTCTTGCCTTTGCTACTTGCAATATATATATGATATATGATATTATATATATATATATATATATATATATATTTCAGCCTCTGACTGGTTACTCCTGACCAGTCCACTATCCCTAAACACTTCCTCACACTGTCCCCAGTCCAGTTATTCCTCCTGCCTTGCAATGGGCCACAATTGGGTTTATGTTCCAAATGGAACTTTTCTTGCTTATGCCCAGGGTGTGTCCTCCCAGGGTGTTGTTCATGTTAACTGGTCCTGTGAATTTGTCAGCCTTTTGCCTGACCTTCTCAAAAGTCTCTTTTAACAGGATAACAACATCCCTCACCCAGAACACCACCTGGGAACTTGCAGTTCAAGGCCATCCTCTTACTACACTGCTCTGCCCAGCACAGATCTGGACCCTGAAGACCCCAGCCCCAGTGACTCCTTGATGTGCCCAAGCTGCAGGAGGTAGCCAGAGGAGAGCATGACACCCATTGGCCCTGATAACCATTCTCGTGGAAATGATGAGGACTTTTACCAACCAAACTGTCAAACAAATACTTCTTGGGTGGTACCAGGCCAAATGACGAATCAGAGATCCCTGACTACTTCACCCCTTTACAGCAGGAAGTAGCTCCAGAAGAAACAACCTCCGCCCATACTCCCAGCCTGGTACCCCTCCTCTGTTATTAATAAACAACAAATGGGGGAATATTAGCATTTCCCTAGCCTCAGGTTCTCAGCTCCTCCCACTAGCCCCCAGATCCACCCATACCTAATGAGCCACTCCTACTCACTACCTACCTACTTTCCCTTTACCCCCAGAGAGAGAAGCCGCCAACTGGATAAGGTGCAGATGCCATGTAGTTCCCTCTCCAGTGGGAACTATGGCCCCACTAATAAACCTCCTTATGAACCTTCTTCTCCTGCCTGTGATTATCACTGCATGGTCTTCTGGGATGGCTGGGACCTATGCTTTCAGAAAAGAAGTTAGAGGAAGAAACAGTATAATTTTATTTGCCCTAAGTCTCCAGTAGCTTGCTGGTATATCCCATTGTCCAATTATAAGTCAGAGTACTAGAAACCTTCTTGCTCTGTATATCAGTTTGACAATAATAAAAAAATAAAAAAGAAACCTTGTTGATGAAATCCTAAATACTTGCCCTTGGTGCCACACTAGTTTGTGAATAAATAACAAGTAGATTTGGAAAGCAACACTACATATTAATCAAGAAAGGGCATGAAATTTGCCAACATATATTATAATTATAATTATTTTTGCTATAATTTAAAAATTATATTAATTATTTTGTGTTTTCATTTTGGCAGTATTGGGGTTTGAAAATAGGCCTTGCTCTTGCTTGATTTATTTGCCTTCCTGGTACTCTACCACCACCCACCACCGCCATCATGCTTTTTGATTGGTTGTTTTGGAGATGGAGTCTCATGTCTTTTTTGACCAAGCTTCTTTGAAATTGTCATCAGCCTTTTGGAAGATGGAATTACAACTTTGAGTCACTTGAACCTGGCTTAAACATAACAAGGACTTCAGAAAGTTTAGCAATACTGTTTTGTAAATAAAGATTAGGCATTTACTTATTCCTTGAAGAAATAACCAAACTAATAAAATCACGAATAAAGTCACGGTATTAATCACATGACAATGACTGCATGTTTATCAAATAGATATTAGAAAAGACCTGAACCCCATATTTTACAAAGACTATAAAAGAAAAGGAAAGTTTTTTTTTAATTGGGAAAATGGAGACATGTTTCATAACAGATTTAAGAAAGTAATGTTTAACTTTTTTTAATGCACCTTAAGAATGTGACAGGATTAATTAGAGTATAAAACTTAACCCAGCAATTTAAACTTGTGTCAAAGATGGTTCATAACAATTACTTTAGCTTTAAAATTATTTGGAGAAGAAAATCTCCAAACCAGAACTGTATACTTGAAATTTTCTTGGTATCAGCGATAGCAGTTGATTGTTGACTTGTGGTGTACAAAATTCAACACTTTATGCATTTGTTTATTTTCTATTGGCGAAGAAACTAGATGGAAAATTGATTTTTTTCCCTCAGCACAGAGATGAAGAAATCATTTCTTTATTTACTCAAAAAAATTCTAATGCATACTAAAAACTTTTCAACCACTAAGGTAGAATTTGCTGTTCAGATTGAATCTCTGTGTATGTGTGTATGTGTGTGTGCACATGTGCAAACATGTTGTTGTACTTACGTTGAACCTGGGGTCTCTCACTCTCCCCTACCTTTCTCTTGAGGTTGTTGTTCTATCACTTGACCTCCAACCTCCATTTCCAGCCTTTTGCCGCTTAGTTGGTGATAAAAGACTCTTAGATGTTTCTTACTGGGGTGGCTTTGAACTATGATCCTCAGATCTCATCTTCCTGAGTAGCTAAGGTTA
The DNA here is from genome assembly GCF_023159225.1 of Perognathus longimembris pacificus. Taxonomy (NCBI): domain Eukaryota; kingdom Metazoa; phylum Chordata; class Mammalia; order Rodentia; family Heteromyidae; genus Perognathus; species Perognathus longimembris. The sequence continues at coordinate 19,273,847 of NC_063172.1, forward strand.
CAGACCTGAGATGGTAGTTTTTTAAAACTCATTGTGACTGTTTCTAAGACAGAATTTCAAGTATTGTTGCTAGGACAAATTGCTCTCTCCTTGGAGAACTGCATGCTGTTTCCATTTATACTGCAGAACTGATGATTATTCCTTTGCTACACTGTGTGTTTTCTTTACCACTACAGTAGATTTTGCATGGAAATTCATATTGTAATTATATCTGAATACATGACAGAGGGTATAGATTTTTATTTGGGAACTGAAGACAAAATATTTTTATTGGCAACTTTTAAAGAATGTATCTTAAAGGGCACATAATCAATAGAAGTTAACACAGTATATTTTCTTGCTAATATTTCACATACACCACCCCACTCTCACACACAATTAAACATTTTTTCCACAGTGAGAATCTTTTCTGTAATCTTCCGTATTTCTCTCACTTTAGTAAAAGGCTAGTGAAGCATCATCTCATTTTTGTGCAAACAGCCCAAGAATTCCCTTGCTGACTGAGCTACAGCTTATCTTATTTGACTCGTTTTGTACAAATATGGGAATTGGCTACATCATTTGCTGGATTTTGATTATAAGGGATTAATTTTGGTAGAAAGAGTATAACTGATTCAAGTGGAAAAATCAATTTGCAGTATAGAACCACATTCATCTCATCCTGCAAAGATCCAAGGTGTCCTCAACCTAACATTCAGCCTGGTCATGTGACAACCTGAACCTGTTTACAAATAAGAGAATACCTGGGAAGATGGACCTGGTGATTAACATCAGTTTCTCAGCCTCCCTGTTATTACCATTTCAGGCTGGAAAATTTTGTGTTGTGAGGAACTGCACTGTTCACTATAAAATATTTTTCAATGTCTTTAAAAATTCTCACTACTAACCAGAAGTAGCTATTCTGTCTTACACAAGTTTTGGCATGAAGAGTTCCTTCAGATATTGCCAAATATCTAATAGTAGGTAAAATAAACCTGAGATGAAATCTACTGTTTTTTTTTCTAATTGGCTACCATATGTTGGTTGTATTGTTGATACAAAGTGTGTGTCTTCAGAGAGGGAGGGCAAAAGAGAGGGAGAGGAGGAGCAAGAGGGAATAAAAAAGAGAGGGAGAAGAAAAAGGGGTTGAGGAGAATGCTTAAGTAAAAAATCAGTAGTTGAATTTTTTGCCTTTCTTCATAGCTTATTCACAGTGAGAAATTATTTTATATTAGGTACAGAAAAAGTTACTATATTCTTTTATTCAATCTGTACCTACCATACAGATTATTGTTTTTAAATATATTAGATGCCATTGTTGCCTTATAAATATCAAAGTCTTTCAGTAATTGGAATTTTAAAACTGTGGCTCCTTAATATGGCTTACAGGACCATATAAATAGTTAGTCCCTGCTTCTTTATTCAAATTCTGCTCACACCATTATCAATCTGTTACTTGTTCAGCAGGAAATAAAAAGGCTTCTTTCACATTCTCTAATAAACTAACCTTTCACCTATAAGGACATTTGCATAAGCCTTTTCCTCCCATATAAATGGATCTTCCTTAAACTTTGTATTCTCTCTTCATCAATAGCTATCATTGCCTTACTCTTACTCATTTTTAAGATAGCAAATTAAACACTGTATTCTCAAAAAAAATCAACAGCACAAATTTAATATTGTTAGTATGATTATTTGGGCAAGAGTACTTATTCTTTTGTGGTGGCATTTCATCAGTGGTTGATATGTGTCAGAATTTGTAAACTAAGCAAACCTCCCTCCCTAGTGGGCATTAGATGAAAAAGAAGAATGATTAGTTGAAAAAGTTCACACTTCCTGTCTAGCACTGTGTTAAATATGGTGGAGAACTAGCGGGAGGCTGCTTTTTGCCTGTGGGGGACATAGCAAGAAGACAGGTGTCTGTGAACCACGAAGCAGGTTCTTACCAGGCACAGAATCTGACTATACCAAGATCATTAAAGACTTTCAAGCCTCCAGAGCCGTGATAAGTGTTTGTTGTTTAAACCCATATTCATAATTTTTGTTACAGCAGCCTGAATGGACTAAGGTTCTTGGTGTGTTCCTAAACTGGAACAAAATTGGATGATAATGTTAACTGCAGGAGAAAAGAAAGCTACAATTGATATCTTATATTCAAATATGATATGAACATACAAGCATTTCTTTTTCTTTCTTCTTTTTCTTTTTTGTAGAAGTACATTTCTTAACCAACTTGTTACCTCCTCCCACCTCCCTCCCCCCTTCACCTTCTCCTCTCCTTTTCTTCCCTCCTCCCATGAGTTGTACAGTTGTTTACACCAAATGGTGTTGCAAGTATTTCTTTTGCAACTGTTTATTTTTTTATCCTTTGTCCCTCAATTTTTGTATTCTCTTTCCCTTCCCTAGTTCTAATACACGTGTATACAGTATCCAGGGTACTAAGATCAGCTACAGTGATAGCAGCGGTAAAACCACAGGAATGGAATATGAGAGAAAAAAAGGAAAGAAAAGAAAAAAAGGTATTGTTTCACATGTAATGTTTAAAATAATTACAACAATTATTTACCACTTGTTTCCATAATGTGGAACATTTCTTGAATAAAAAGAACAAAAAGAAAGGAATATTAAGAGAAGAAAAGGGAGAAAAATGAGTGAATATTTTCTTTTTGATAGAAACATACTGACAACCCACAGATTCTTCTTGACTGCTTATACACACAGGTTATTTATATTCTTAACAGATAAACTTTTTGAAAATTCATATTAAGCACATTAAATCTGTTAAGGTATAAAATGTCTTTACATTTAGTTTTCATAATTAATAAAAAGCTATGGTTATTTATTTAAATTTGTATATCCTAGCTGGAAACCAGTGGCTTATATATGTATTGAATTAGGAGGTGTAGATCAGAACAGTGGTTTGAGGCTAGCTGAGGTGACCATATGAGATGCTTCCTCATCTAAAGCTAAGCCTTAATGGTGCACCTATTTTTCCAGCTCCATGAGAGGCTAAGATGAGGAGAATAATGTTTCCAGGCCAGTTTGAGCAGATATGTTGGAAAGACGTCATCTCTAAGGAAAGAAGCTGGTGTTGTGGCATATGCCTGTCATCTCAGCTACTAGAGGAAGCCTAACATAAGGTGGATCACGTACCTGTATCCAAAAGGGTTGGATTTCTCAGTGGCTGGTGCCTGTCTAACAAAGTGCATGGCTTTGGGTTCAAACATCAATATTGGCCCTCCTCTCAAAAACTGTGTAAACTCATTAAAATAAAGAAAATTTCAATGGGAAGTAAATAGTACAAAATGAGGCATAGTTTCCTCATTTTAAATTATTATTGAATTATAAAGTCCTATCCAATCTAATTGTACTTAGTGACGGAAGGAAGAAGAGAGTCTTACTTAACTTTCAAATTATTTTTACCCATTATTTATTTTTTATTTCAATTTTCTTGTTTGATTTTTTTGAAAAATAATTGAGACCTCCTTCTAGCAGTCAACTTTTCAAATGTGAAGAATTGAAGTATTGATTCAATATTCTCTTTTTAAAAAAATATCTTTAAGGACTTGTACCAAGGAGTTGCCATTTAACACAGAAGTTTATGAATACAATGTCACCTCTTTGAACATGCCCCCTTTGTTTCTCTGGGCTTGGCTTACATCACTTAGCATTATTTTTTTTCTAGGTCTTGCAATTTCTTTATGGTACAGCATCATTCTTTCTAATAGATGAGCAAAATTCCATTGTGTATGTTTTACACATTTTCTTGATTCATTTGCCATTGAAGGGCATCTGGGCTGACTGTATGGCTATGATGTATAGTGATGCAATGAACAGGGTTGTGCTGGTGGCTTTACTCTATCTTCGTTTGTAATCTTCTGTTTTGTTTTGTTTTTTGCCAGTCCTGGGCCTTGGACTCAGGGCCTGAGCACTGTCCCTGGCTTCTTTTGGCTCAAGGCTGGCACTCTGCCACTTGAGCCACAGCGCCACTCCTACCATTTTCTATATATGTGGTGCTGGGGAATCGAACCCAGGACTTCATGTATACAAGGCAAGCACTCTACCACTAGGCCACATTCCCAGCCCAGTTTGTTTTTGTTTTGTTTTTTTTTTTTGGCCAGTCCTGGGCCATGGACTCAGGGCCTGAGCACTGTCCCTGGCTTCTTCCCGCTCAAGGCTAGCACTCTGCCACTTGAGCCACAGCGCCGCCTCTGGCCGTTTTCTGTATATGTGGTGCTGGGGAATTGAACCTAGGGCCTCGTGTATCCGAGGCAGGCACTCTTGCCACTAGGCTATATCCCCAGCCCGCCCAGCCCAGTTTGTAATCTTTTGGATAAAGGCTTTCCAAGTATCCTTTTACTTCCTCTGCTAAAATCTCTGACATTTTTGCAGAAGCTTTATTTTAGTAAGAGCTTTACAAGAGATCTTTGCTAGTGTTGTAGATGAATAGAAAAGGTAGTTCCTTTCCTTGTGGAAGTTGAGATGCTTTGGAAGGGAGCAAGAAGGCAAAGATCCATGATTTCAACTTTTCTTACAGGATTGGGTTTATAAGGCACTGCATGCAGAGAAAGCATTTGTTTTCTAAAATTATTTATTATAGGAATAAATCAGTTATCACCAGTGTAGTGTTCCTAGGGGCCATTTGCGGAGATATGCACAGCTTCATTGCATACAACTTTCATTTGTATTGCATTCCTGTTCTTAACTGAAATTATCTCTCAATAGGGGATTCTTAGGTCATTTGTAGGTTAATTGTTGTCTAGAGAATAAGAAATGGAGGAAGAACATTTGCATAAAGTTATTACCCCCAAAACAGTCTTTTTCCTGCAGTAAACCTACTGAATTAAGTGCAGATGAGATTTATCTAGTTAAGTTTATGTTTTATTTTTCAGGATTGACCAAGATACTAGCAATTTGAGTTCATAGAGTCCAAAATTTCAGCTCATTGCTTAATCAGTGGATTTTTGTTGTTTCTTTATTATTTTATACATAGGCATCACAAATTGTATGCTGTGATGTAATACTAATGATTACTCCATGTTCCCATGTAGACATTGAAAGGGGATACAATCAGACCAGTAACAGAAGTTTACATGGAAAGCAATAGACAATTTATTTTAACATAACAATTTTCTCTTCTTTAAAACTATCACTATTGATACCCTTTTTTGCTGAATCAATTTCAAGAAAGTGTTAATTAAATCTCCTCCTGTTTCTTTGGTTATGTGTCTTTGAAGACTCACTTAACCTATTGGTTTTACATTTCTTCTTCAATAAAACAAAACCAGAGATACTGGCACTGTTTATCCAGTAAATTTGCTGTAAGGCTAACATACATTATGCATACTTGATAAAATGGAATGGCACTGAAATAAATTAAGTTCAAATATAAGTATGGATTAAAGTGTGCTTCTATACCTATAACCTAAAACATGCTCTGATTTATAAATTTTTAAGGTGGTGATATTTATCATTATTACTGTTTATTATCAGACTCACAAGCATATATTGTGTTATTTGTTAGAAAGTGGGCTTAAAAAACCAGTAGAAATGGTGCTGTGGTTAAAGTGGTAAAGCATTTGCCTCCAGCAAAAGAAGCTCAGGGACAGTGCCCAAGCCCGGAATTCAAGCCCCAGGACTGGCAAAAAACAAAACAAAACAAACAAACAACAACAACAACAACAAACAGAGGTAGAAGCAGTCAGGTGTTGGTGGCTCAAGCCTATAATCCTAACTACTTAGGAGATGGAGAGTTGAGGATCTTGTTTTGAAGCCAGCCAGGGAAAGAAAGCTCATGAGTCCAATTTAGCAAGAAGAAAAGATGTGGAGCTGTGGCTCAAGTTTTCAAGCAGTAACCTTGAGCACAAAAGCTGAGGGACAGTGTCTAAACCCTGATTTCACACCCCATAACTGACAAATAGCAAAGTACCAAATATAAGATATATTCTAACAGAAGGTATGGTTTCACAAGTAACCACAAAGCAACATTTTGAATTCATGATTCTGATGCATTCTAATATATACCTAGCAGAGTAAAATATTTTTATAGCACAGTCTTATGCCAGGGAAAGCAAAATTCTTCTTTGCTTTCACGCTGTTTGGCCACATTTGGCAGATTTTACGTGCCATTATGAAAGCTTCAAAATGACTGTATGCTGAAAAACTGTGAAGATGTTATTGTTGGCAGGCAGAATGGATTTTGGTGGTTGAATAGACATGTGAAATTTCAAATGAAGTCAAAGGGATTCCCTTTATGATCAAAATGTATGAACATAAACTCTTTCCTTTGACATTCTACCTAACTTTTCTACAGTTTAGCAAAGGAAGATGGGTGAGACAATATTAATTTATAATTACTTATCCGCATTCAAAAATGTAGTGTCTATTTTATAATGCACAATGATCTATTCTGCTTATAATTCTAGAATATTGCAATGTTTTTGTCATGTATTTCCTCGTGAAAAAAAAATAATTTACCAGGCAGGATTTTTTTGGCTCAGCCCTGTAATCCTAGATGCTTAGGAGGGGGAGCTATGAGTTTCCGGTTTCAAAATCAGCCTGAGCAGGAAAGTCTGTGAGACTCTTATCTCTAATTAACCAGCAAAAAGCAGGAAGTGAAACAGTCACTCTAGTGGTAAAGCATTATCCTATACCACAAAAATCTCAGGATAAAACACCAGGACCTAAGTACAAACCACACTTACACACACACACACACACACACACACACACTCAAGCACCTGAAAATCTTATTGACAATGATGTGCTAAAAACATTCATCAACTGTGAATAGAACTCATTTTATGTAACAAAGAGACCATGTTGTACGTAGAAAAACTATAAGTAAAATATTTCCAGTATATTTTATGTACAGTAAAATATTTGACCTACATTCAGCTCTATGTATGCTTTCTTCAGTAACGAATGATCATATGCCATAACTCACATGTGAGTAGGAGGCTTCAAGATCCATTTATTTATTTCACTATGTATGTAGTATGCATGTATATATGTATGTATGCATGTATATATACATATATATGTGTATATATATGTGTGTATATTGGTTATATGGGAATTTGAACTCATGGTTGTATGCTTGTGTTCTATGACTTGAACCATGCCCCAGGACTTTGTGGTTTAATATTTAGGTGACGTCAACAGCCATTTCCCTGGCCAGTCTAAGACCTTCTTACTTATACCTTCCTTGTAATTGAGACTACAAGTATAAGCATCTGCAACTACTCTTTGATTTCACTTTTTTTTCCTTCCTAAAGTATGTCTCTGCCTAACTATCATGAAAGCGAACACCATGTTGGGTAGCCAAAGTTACATCTTGATTACCTAAACCTAAAAGGCAGGGAACATTTTTGATAACTTTTTATTTATTGAGTAGATAGTTCTTTAAATTAATTTTTTGGTCTACTGCATTTGAAACAGTGCTTCTCTAGCCCAGACTGCCATGATTGTTCTGCCTCAGCCTCTCAATTTCTGTGATTACAAGTGTGTATCACCATGTCTGATTACTTACTTAAAGAATTATTTTATTGTATGTGTGCAACTTTTTAAAGAGTATTTTCCAATTATGCATCCATTTACTGTCTTTACTGTTTCCTTTAATACAAAATTAAGGCAAATTATAAATTATACTCAGTATTGAAGTTTGTATTTTTGTTATTATAAGTAGCATATATGTTTCCTTTTATATTCATTCTTGTTTTTATATCTTAAGGATATAATGATATTTTATTTGTTCTTATGTTGTTTAGTATTCCTGAAAGAGACAGTATAGTTTTGGATTACTCTATTTATTTATAAAACAGCTACATGCATATTCATTTTATGAATACTTATGTGTTTGTACAATTTACATAAATTTTCCTATTCTTTCCTTTATAAAATCATATGTTAATCATTTACTTTTTATCTTTCACAGTCACATAGATGTAGTTAATTTCCTTCAAGACAGTACAGATTCAGATTTTGTTTTATGAATTATATCTTTTATCATCATCTTTCAGTAGATCCTTTAATGTATTCATACATAATGTTATGGTTAATCATATTTCTCATTTAATTTACCTTTTGCCATTCTTTGAGAAAATGTATCTTTGTTATTCCATCTGTTTTAGTTTTTGCTGTAGAAATAAAAACTGCACAGCCTGATTTAGTTTTACAAAACTGTTCTCAGATTTTGCATGTCTATATCTCAGGCTAACAACTTAAGTAATTAAATGAGAATTTGTTTTCTTACTCCTTTTTAATGACTGAATCTAACTCTCTCATGATAATTTTTGTTTTACCTTAGAACAGCACAGAAAAAGTGCTCATGGATTTTTGTTCCAATACATTCATGTAAGATTTTAATTTTGTTTTATCATTTTAATTCCAGCAATAATACATTTTTCTTCTTTTTTTCTTTCTACACCTCCTCTCCTCCCCTCTTCCTCTCTTTTTTGCCCCTCCCCTCCCCTTCCTTCCCTTCTTTCCTTCTCCTCTTCCTTTTTACTTTTCTTTTTTTAATGAAACAAGGTTACCTATTTGACAAGTGTTTGCTACAGCAGTTTCAGTATTTTGATTTAAAGGAAGAAGAGTCAATAAATAATGTGTCCTTCCGCACTTCTGATTTGAGGTAAATGAATACATGGTCTGAGAGTATGGTTTAAAAATTGTTATATTTTTAAACTGTATTCTTGTCTGTTTTCCCCTAAAGGTAGCCCAGTCAGACAATGACTAGGAAGTTTTCTAAATTCTCTCTCTCTCTGTGTGTGTGTGTGTGTGTGTGTGTGTGTGTGTGTGTGTGTGCACATACATGCTGTGGTTGTTGAATAAGACCTCAGGATCCCACCATGGACAACTAGAAAGGTAATAGAAGAAACATATTATCTTATTTCAATGGATCTGAGAGAAAAATTAATTATTCAACTAGTATTGACAACAGGCAGAAGCTAAAACTCAAACAGAATGTATATTAATAAATTATGAAGGATTAATAGTTCCAGAAAGACATCTTGTAACAATTCTCTTTGTAACAACTAATTTAATTAAGAATCTTACAATGCCTTCTGAAATTATTGGGTGAAATATTTTCTGCAAAGCAAAATTTTGTCCTCTCAAAGAAATGTTATACAGAGTAGTTTTCTTATTATGAGTTCTGTACAATGGCAAAATACACACACACACACACACACACACACATACACACTCACACACACACAGAGACAGGCAGAGACAGAGACAGAGACAGAGACAGAAACAGAAAGATTGAATACTTCTGAGAAATGAAAAAATTCCTACTGAAGAAATTTACATAATACAGTGCATTGGTGTTAATTTTATTTTATTCATTTGCTTGTATATAGCCAGGAGGTTTGTAAAATTGCTCAGGCTTAAGCATTTTAAATTGCTGAAGTCATTTTGGAAAGAAAGGATAGAGATCAAGGAGAGAGCAAAGAGGTGAGTTTGATGAGGGTACATCGTATTTGTATATGGAAGCATCACAGTGAATCAACATCTCTTGTACAACTAATATGTGATAATAAATTGATTGTAAAGGATGAATCCTTTTAACAAGAAATTGACAAACATTAGCTGGGTGTTAGGGGCCTATGCATGCACTCATAGCTGTTTGGGAGACTAAATTGGGGAGGATGGTGAGGAGGCCTGTCTAGGCACAAAAGTTCACAAGACCCCTTTTCAATGAATAACATGGTACTGTGCCCAGGCGTGTCCTCCCTTGCTTATGTGTGAAGCTGAGATTGAGAAGATTATGGCTCTAGGCCAACTCAGGCAATATTCCATGTTACTGTATACCCACTGAGGGAAGCTGGACAATGTATCATGCATTTGTGATCCTAGCAATGAGAAATCTAAAAGTGTTTGAATTGCAACTTAGCACTTGCCTGGATGGGGAGTGAGAGCCTATCCTAAAATAACCAGTAGAAGACAGGACTGGGGATACATGGCCCATTTAGTATTGTACAAGCCTTGCAAGCGTGAGGACCAAGTTCAAACTCCATTATCAGAAAAATGTACGTAAATATGTTTTAACTAAGTAGAGAAGCAAAAGTGTATGACATTTAACATATGTATATATTACTTTAAGTATGTAATATAAACAACATCATATATCCCTTTAATGTATTCAAACAGGGATACATTAGTTATAAATATGAAGTTATTATATTTCAGTTCAGCCTGCTTGGTACAGAGTTCAACTTTATGGAATTACATAGCAGGCACAAAGACACAGTGTAATCCAGGTGAATCAAGACACACCCCAGCATCTTAGATCCAACAGGCAGATATGGATCAAGTCCTTTGTGCAGATATAATTTGAAGCCAATCATTTTATTTTTGAATATCTTCCTTTCTTTATTTAGCAGTATCCATCATTTATTTATGGGGTTTTATTCTTTGTACTCACTTCTTGCTTTGTCTTTTACTTCCTTTTCTATTTCCTTCTACATACAGGCTTTATTTCTTAACCGTTGTATATCTTGAGACCATTAATTTGTTTGACAGGCTGGACTTTCTGTAAGCGAAATTCAAATTTTTATATAAGAATACAAATACTATGTGATGATTTATTATATATTATAATTATGTTAAATTGTTACATGATAATTTCTAGATAAACATCAATTTGGACTAATACCAATATTTAAACACTAAAAGACAGTTGATTTATTGATTAAAAATTATCTCAGTATTCACGAGTGAATTACATGTATTTAAATTGTAGGATTAAATTAATATATTTAGACAAGTCAAAGGACATAATTCAATAGTAGAGAAATATTTTTTACTTATCTGCTAAATAAAACTGTGTATCTCTAATCTTAAAAATGTAATGAGAACTAAAATTAGGAGACTGCATTTGAAATAGATTTTAAATTTAAGTATTAATGGTGTGTCTTACTTATCATAACCTTTCTGCTTGAGTTTTCTTATCTATAGCATTTGAAAAACGCATTTTCATTGAAATGTTTTGAGGTAAGCTATAAAATACACTAACCATACCAGACATAGTATAACTGTATACCATAGTATACATAGTATACCATACATAGTATACCATAGTATTATGGTATATAGACATGATTATTTTTATTGTTAACTTATTGAACTATCATTTTTTTTGTTTAGCTATTTCAATTTCATTGTTTCATGACAGGAAAAACTCACTGTATAGCCTATAGGAAATTATAACCAGTATATATATATATATATATATATGTATATATGTATGTATATATGTATAATCCAATAAGAGATGCCAATAATAGATGTCAAAGCTTGGGAAAATTAACAAATGACTTTGCAGATATGCAAATGATCAAGGGGTTGTTTTGGTATCCTTGCTGCTCTGCTTTAAAGATAAGGAGAAAGGTGAATGTGGTATCTGGGATTTTATCCAATGAGTTCTGCCATTTCAGCAGCATGAGTATATAGTGAGCTTGTCTTGGTTGCAGTTAGCAGCAGCAAGTCATGAATTTCGACAGATTTATGCAGGGTGACCTTCATGACTCAATGTGCTTGGTAGCTTTGTGATTTCCACAGGGGTTACTGACGGGACATTTCATTGACAATCACAATGAGTGTTCTACCTCCCTGGCATTTTTAGAGCACATTTTTATGCATCAGAAAACCTCAAACATGCACAGGGCAGCTTTGTAAAGATACATCCTGGATATATTTTGTGGAGAATACATTTCATTTAAATACTCATCCATTAATTAGCCACCATCTCAGCATATTTTTTCTAGCATTTTTTAATTTTCCACTTTCATGCTGTACATCTAAACTTGTATTTTGTGTTCAAGATTGTAAATTAATAATAGTTTCAAAGATAAGAGTGTTTAGGAGGTTTTAAAATGACATTTTATCTTAGGATCAAAGTGCATATAGGAGCTACAGGCACTACAAAGCATATCTAAATAGCTTCAATTCCTTCTCAAAGGTGTTACTCTTCAAATAAATCAGCAAAGTGTAAAAGGCAAACTGAATCTAGACTTCAAAAGCCAGTTATTAAATTCAGTATTAGCTCCATTTGTGAAAAAACTGGAATAATTCCAATATCTTAAAAGCAAGTTCATAATTAAATTGATTTCAGTTGAAAAGCAGGTTTGCAAAGTACCAGCTTCTTCCTTGCCCTTTCCTTTCCTGTGATTCGTTCAATATTATTATTAAAATATTCTTAGAAAATATACAGAAAACACATTTTATTACAAAGTATGGTGCAAAATATTTTATTTATGTTAAATTCGTAAATGAAAACTAACATCATGATATTTAACTGGTAGAAACATATCTACTTGCTAGTGAAATGGTGAACAGTTAGATTGGAAAAGAGAATATATTAGAAATAGATGAAGGGTAAGTAATATGTAGTCAATGATCTGGCTGGTATAAGACAATGTAAAATATCTAAGATGCTTGAGGTAGAAGGTCAATTAATGATTCCTTATTTAGAAGCACTAACTTAGACTCTATGCACAGACATCGAAATATAGCTTTCAGAAGAAAGAGTAGATTGTTTCAGGAAGTGTGGAATATGTCTTTCCTGTTTGTGATGCCCTGATTGACATGGAAGAACATTTGTTTGGGTTCTTTGTATGGAAATAATGGAAATGAATTGTCTTTAGACAGTAACTCTTAAAAAATACCCAAAACTTTGGTCCATTTCATTTTTAGTAGAAGGCTTTGTTGTTCAACAGTTGAGCTCATCTGAGTTTGAAATACTTAAATAAATGACAGACAAATTCTGTTTTAACCCATCTTCCTTTGGTAGTTCATTATGAAAATTTGGACTTAGACAATTAATTATAAAATAATTGATGGGCTGGGAGTGTGGCTTAGTGGTAGAGTGCTTGCCTCACATACATGAAGCCCTGGTTTCAATTCTTCAGTACCATATAGACAGAAAAAGCCAGAAGTGGTGCTGTGGCTCAAGTGGTAGAGGGATAGACTTGAGCAAAAATTATCCAGGGACAGTACTCAGGCCCTGAGTTCAAGCCCCAGGACTAGCAATAAAAATATAATTAAAATAATTACAGTTATTAAATGAACAAAAATATTAAATAAATAAATTTTAAAGAGTATGATGTTAAATACCTAATAATTAACTAAAATATAATGGCATCACTCTATTTTGTAACATTATTAATATTTTTCCTCTTATTCACTAGAAATAGTATACTCGAATAATATATTAAGAGTTCACTAGTTTTAAAATATAGAGAATACAATTTTTTGATGATCAACACAACATATCTGATGCAAGTTGAATATAAATCACTAAAGAAGGAGCTGATGTTACTTTTATATGTTTTCTCCATTTCAATTGCTGTGTTCATTTGATTCATATGTTTTGGCATTACATGGTACTAATCCTCCATCATCAAATTTTGGACAAATGTTTGCCTTCTTGCTAAATGGAGATTTTTAGTAGAAACATATGTTCATACACATGTAGTTAAAGTTATTTCTAGTATTGGACAGGGCATATTTTACTTTTTGCTAAATGAATGTAACTGAAACACATATTCTATTGCATGTGAATTATGTTTGTCCTTTATTTTCTTCATGCTCCCATTTGTAGAGGTCTTCCACTCTTTTTATTGTATTGTGTGAATGCTATTTGCCTGTAGCATGTATAATGTTCATAAATTTCTTTAAAGGTGTGGTTTTAAATCACAAGAGTCCTTGTAATCCTGTAAATTATTTTTAATGACATGGAATGTGTTTGCCTCTATTGATCTTCCATATTCATGAACTCTTTTAAACAGATTTTACAATCTTTAAAAACATGTTTATTTTCCTTTGATCTGAATTTTTCCCACTTGGCATATCATTACGATTGCTCTTAATGTATGATAGAATTTACTTTCTCAAGCTTTCCACATGAACCACTGATTTGATATGTCAAACTGTGTTTTTCTAAATATTATTTCCCTTCTGATACTCTTGTGCTTTTAAGACTTCATGAATTATTTTTATATCACTTCAAAATAAGAAATGTTTACTTCAATTTTTAATGAGTTTCACAAGAAATTATGCATACTAAAGGGTATTTTGATGAACATGTGGAAAAGAAATAATTTCTACTTCCTTTAAAATTATTATATAATTGTGAATACTTAAGGGCACAATGTTACATGGTTATAATGTATATTGACCAAATCAGAGTAATTAACATTTCCAACTCTATATCATAAATATATGTTTAGAACTTGTATTTTTTTCTCTTTCAGTTATTTTAAAATATATAAAACTTCAGAGTAAACTATATATAGTCAAACCACTCTCCTGGAGAACAAGGGTATATTATTATCTCCAGTTATATTTTCCCCCTGGCTCCATATTCTAATCCTCAGTATTCTAAATTCAGATTTTGGTATCCACATAGGAGAAAGAATTAGAAACCTCATTTAAAATAAATCTCATTAAGTATTACCTTCCATTCATTTTACTGCACATGCTATAATATAATTTCTTTCTTTGTTTTTGATCTGAATTATGTTCATTCAAAGGCAATGATCCAATTTCTCCAGAGTAGCTGCCATATTGCAATAGCATGTTCAGTATGTAGTCATCAATAGATTAAGCAATAATGTTACTCCTCAACTGACCTAATCACCACTGAGTTGTACCATCTGCTGGGAACCAAGCTTACCACTCATGAGTATTTGGGACATTTTATAAATAAATCATCTCTCAGTCTCTCTCTCTCTCTCTCTCTCTCTCTCTCTCTCTCTCTCACACACACACACACACACACACACACACACACTTCACAGTGTTTTTCCCATTTTTATTTTTTCTATTTAATTTTATATATTTTAATATTTTACACATTAGAATTGCTTAAGTTTAAGTCATAAACTGCATCTATCTATCTATCTATCTATCTATATCTCTTGCTCTTAGTATCTGCATATCTACAGTGCAACACATTTTTAAATATCCTTACACATTGTATAATGCTTAAATATAAACAAACCTATCTCTTCATTTATTATGACTGTGGTGACAGCACCCCAACTTCATTGTTTCTTTCTCTGAAGCTGTTTTTAACTGCCAGTGAATGCTCAACAGTGGTGAAATCTACTGCTCAAGAATAGAAATATGAACAAGGCTATATTTAGTTTTGTAAAGTAGAGTTGTGAAATACATATTAGATTATTTCTCATTTCTGGATTCAACAATGTTTATTAGATTCAAGTATGCTTATTTTTTAGCTCCATCTGAACTTATTTCTAGAATATTTGTGGTTTAGTGATATGTATGCATGGTGTATGTGGTAGGTGTGTTTTTATGTATGCGTGCTATTTGTGCTGTGATGTGGGATGAATTTTTGTGTGGTTTGTGTAGATTTTGTACTTACTTAGACATGTATAATATATATAGAATAAGAATAGTCATATATAGGATAGACATAGATAGAATAAATATACAGGTTGTAAAATTCAATAACTTCTTTAAATAAACTTGTGACTTTCTTTTTTAAGTTTTTCTGTGATATATCATCATATTATCTTTTCACATTTAAAAATATCAGTTTCTCATAGGCAAGATTTTCCTGTTAATATTATTTTTCCATCATACAATTGCATTTTTTCTCTTGACAATTTCTTTAAAGATATTTTGGTCTTTTGTCTTTCTAGTTATTTTCCTCTGCTTCAATTGCTTTTGACATTTTTTAACATGGTTATAGTTGCTTTATTTCCATCTTTACACTAGCTAAGACATATTGAATGTCTAATTTTTAGTGCTTTCATTGAAGCAAAGATCAAAACTGCACATTTACACCTAATGATGTAATAACAATCATCAAATTCAGCATAACTGACTCTACTCATAAACACTATTGAAAATACCACAATTATACATTGCCATTTGCATGTTTTGTTATAGCTATCTTGCTGGAATTTTTTGGAGGAATATTTGATTACTTTCCTACCTCCTCATTATTATTTTATACATTAGACATCTTAAAAGTGTTTCTTTTGCTGTAATATACATTCATTCATTTTTGTGACTAATTATATATATTATTTATTTGTTAATTTTATATCTAAATTGATTGAAACCCCATTCACAAGAACTTTTATGCCATGATTTTCTCATTTGCCAAATGCCTATTTCTGTTTTCCTTCACACAACATATAACTCTCTTTTAAAAATATTTTGAGGATTCTGTTTTCTTTATATATAGTGTATTCTTGTGTACATATTTGAGAAGGTAGGGTGGAAGGTACAGAACTCACGGGAAAAAGTGAATAAAAACTCAAAAAGGTGGAGAAAATAACCCCAGTGAACAAGTGCAGTAGTGGAGCTCACTCGACACTGATGAAAGTGGGTGGAGAGGGAAAGAGTGAAGCAAGGGTATACACTGTGAAAAAGGTAATATACTGATTGACTCATGAGACTGTAATTACTTTGTAGGAAAAAAGCAAATAAAAATGTTGAAATAAAGCTGCTCATGTTAGCTTGTGACTATAATCCTAGCTACCTACAAGGTGGAGATTGAGAAGGTTATAGTTTGAGGCCAAACTGGGCAAAAAAAAAAAAAAAAAAGTTAGGGAGACTTCATCTCAACAAATGAGTTAGGTACAATAGTATATAACTCTAATGTAGGAAGTGTGAGTGGAAGGATCACAAACCAGAGCCTATCAGGCAAAAGAGTAAGATCTTATCTGTAAAAGCAATAAAAGTTCAGGCAACAGTACCTCAAATAAAACTGCAATACACTAGCAGAAAACAGACCTCAGGGCAGAGGAGAAGGGGCTGGGGCTTCCCTGAGAGCTTGCAGAAGGAAAGAGGAAATCTAGGCAGAGGAAAGAGTGTTTAGAAAGATGCAGACAGAGGTTTCTCAGAGAGCGATGCAGCCTCATGCACCATTTGACACTCTCCTGGGGAAGGTGGGGTGAGGGAGGAGTATTAGCACCTCCATATAAAATCGTTCCAAAAGTGAATACTTAAATGACTAACTCAATTAAAAGCCCTTTTGGAGTTTGCTTGTTTTGCAAAATAAAATAATTCCTATTTTGAAAAAACAAAAGATCAGGCAAAAGGCTTAAGTTTAGTACCTGCCTACAAAGTGCTAGGGCCCAAATTCAAATGTCAAGACTTTCAAAAAATGTTGAAACTAAGTAAATAGGAATATATATATACATATATATACATATATACATACACACACACCATATGTAGACACATATATATCTACATAAAACAAAGCACAATAAAAATTTGAAAATATCAAATTCTCTTAACTTGTTTACATTCTTACTTCTTTCCTCAAATTATTTATAATTTTCTGAAAATATTATTACTCTCTTCCACAGTTGTGTTGGAAAATTCATATTTTATGATGCTTTTAGAGAAGATGAGATCGGACACTGCTTTTTAACCCAGTGTGTATTTGTTCAATGTCATGGTGTCTTAGTTTTTTTGATTTTTTATTACCAAGAAGCATTCAATATTTCAAGCATAATGAAACTCATCATGCCAATTGTTATATAAGTTCATCCAATGTTACTGTCTGTCCATGTCAACAATTACATGATTTTCTTTATTGTGCCCCTGAGTTTTTCTACCAAGTATTTTTATTAGTACCAAGCTGCTTTATAAAACCCTTACAAGCTTTAAATGGGAAATTTCAGAGAACTTATTTTTTCACAGAATAATGTTAGACCACAAATGGAAAGTTTACACTTATAATCCTACCTACTGCAGGCTGAGATCTGGAAGATTATGGCTTGAAGCTAGTATAGATAGCAAAGTCTGAGACTCCATCTCCAAAAATGCCTATGAAGAGCAGGGATAAAGCCATGGCTGTAATAGTAGAGCACCAGCCAACAAGAAAGCCAAGCAAATGCAATGCCCTGAGTTGATATCTCTCTCTCTCTCTCTCTCACACACATACACACACACAAACACACACTCATTCACAAACAGAGACATACACACAAAAGAATAATGGCTTTTTATAAAAGTCTTTTTCCTTAAGTTGTTCTTCACACTCTTTTCCTTGAGGCATTTTTTCAGGCAAGTGGGACTCAAACTATAAGTAGGTATGGGAGATTTTGGTTTGCACATTTTCTATAATCATTACTCTGGTTGTCAAGTTTGTAAAAGGACCTGAGGCTGGTAAGGGGTGTTGCCATGGACCATTTTGTCATTTATTTACTTAATGCATGACCTGTGAGGCCTTCTCTCACATTTTTCTTTACTCAGATTGGCAATGAAACACACAGATGAAGTTCACACCATTGTAGGCATCTTTAAACATTATTCTTCACTTATATTTGGTTTTAGAGCTGCATTGTACTGCTTCCTTTCTGCACATGGTTATTTTCCTTCTAGAGGAAAAGTGAATAGGAAAAGATAACGTGTGTCAGAGAATTCCATATGTTACCTATCTCCATTCTCCCTAAACTTAGTTTCTTCCTGTGATCTGTTCACTCCTCAGTCTTTTCCCAGCTAGAAATTCTTAGTGGATTCCATTAAAACTTCCCTTCCCTTTCACAATACAGTCTGCCCAGATGGACCTGTGGACTGACATTTTAGTTTTCTAATTTGTTTAATGTTGCTTTGCAATTTTGTCCTTAATTTACCATATAATGGTATACCTGTTCCTAAGCACAGCGACAGTTTTAATCTATAATTTGTATTTTGTGGTTTTTATTCAAAGAGACTTTGGGAATGTGAATTTCTTATATCTTTCATAAAATACTTTGTAGTGAACATTAATTTTTGTAAAGCATTAGAAAAATGTACTTTACCTACCTAGGCATATAGATACAACAGCAAAACACTCTTAATCACTCCAGGTACTAAGCACCAGAATGTGAGGTGTGTTGTGGATCACCGCTGGCTGACTTATAAAACTGTGGAAATCCACCAGTGATTGCTACTATAGCACCTGTATTGCAGCATGATCACTTTTACCCCCACTGCTGAATTCAGTTGTCTAAGAAAAACATTCACAACAGCATCTCCTGTAGTTTTTTAACTCTGTTTTTCCTACTTCAAAGAAACTACTTAGCACTACAGAGATCCAGTCCTTCAGACATTACAGGTCCTGCTCCAGAGAGGGTTAAGTCATGAAGCAGATAAAATGCCATACACTACATGCAGAGTATCTCATAGGATTCTTAGGAATTGGAGTCAAGTCCTTCTATGTTGACCTTTAAGATCCAAGATCAATTTTCCTAATAAAAGGCAGACCTCTGCACAATTTCTGAATTTCGTCGAAAACCTTTACCAACGACGATGCCAGACGACATGTTCCAGTCACCCTCCGAGGAATAAAGTTTATTAGTGGACATAAAAACACCAACTTCAACATTTGCTTTCTTCCCAGTGGAAATGGCCTTTAGAAGTGGTGAGGCCATTATCGTTGCATGCTTTAAAAAAATAAAAATGAGTGTTTGATCACCTACTGCACACATCACCTCATCATGGAAGCATGATATAATTAATATCGGTACCATTAGCAGACACTGTCTAAGGGTTTGTGCCAGGCATTGTGCTCAAAATTAGATGATGGTATTTTAAGCTTAAAACTAACCTTTGAAGGTGGACACAATCACATCTCCTTATTAGAAAAGGCAGCATGGAAACATAAATACTGTTTATGGTTTTACTCTTTGGATAAGCGAGTCATTCAGAATGCAAACCCAGAAGCTCTGATTCCAGATTTGGACTATATACACACACACCGAGTTTCTTATGGAAATGACTGTGTGAGCACATTCAAGAATACAATATTATAGTGTATTTGGGACATAGTATTCCTATGTTGAGCTAGACTTATGAAACACATTGTAATCAGTGGAATAGGTGCACATGGACATCCCATTTTCTTCAAAAAGAAATAAGTGAAATAGAATGCTTATGTATTTTCAAAAATTTTTCTGAATAAAAGAAAAAGGAGGTTGCAAAAATCTGAATCAAAGCTAGATAGGCCTTATCTCACAATATACTTCTATTTGTTTTATATGTCAAAGATGTAATGAAGATAATTTGAGAAAGTCACCATATAAAACCTACCAATGCTTGATGAAAAAGAAACCAAGTGTAATTTAATAAAGGACTATTTCTACCACAAAATTTTAGACTTATCTGGTAAGTAGGAAATAATCATCAGATAATATCTATTTTACCAGTTAAATTTATATGTGTGTGATTCAGATATTTGAGGCCCACTTTTTTGGAGTATGGAAGGAAATTTAATTGTTTTAGTAGAGTGACCACAAATAAAGTTAACAATGTGTGAAGCTGATCTTTTTCTAACTGTTTTGCAAGAACATTTCCGAGGTAAACATTCTTGCCAGGCACAGGGTGACTCACGTGTAATCCTAGTTACAGGAGGCTGAGATCTGGGCATCATGGTTCAGAGCCAGGAGGGCAGGAAAGTACATGACACTATTATCTCCAATTAAGCACCAGAAAACTGGAAGTGGCACTGTCAACCATTCACTATTCCAATGGTACTTTCTCCTTTCTTTTCAGATAATATAACACAGGGTATTGCTTGTCTGCATAGAATTATTCACAGAATTCCAGAAATTCATATATAGAGAGGTAATGTATGCATTGGGGTCTATAATTGATCAACAGATATTCTTTTCCCCTCTGAAATTGTCCTCTTAAAGAAAATTCTAACATTCTTATGGTTCTCAGAGGTGTTTGATTGGAATTAGTCTTAGCTATTCACAACCATATACTCATAGTAAACATGCTGATATCAATTTAATCTCAGCACACTCTCATTGCCTCTGACTAAAATATTATTTTCTGAATTTGTCTCTTGATTCTCATTTAGATTCTAATTCAAATTCATTTTCCCAGATTTCCTTTACAAATCTCAGAATCTAAACTATGGTAATCTTCCCTTAGACATTTCTTAAGTTATTTGTTTATGTATAACCTTTCTCTTGCACTTTATCATAACTTCCTAAAGGTGAGGGGACTTGTCGGCATTATTAGCTGCACTATATCCATGGTTTAGAGCATATCGCAGGACAATTGCTCAGTAGTTACCTATTGTTTAACTGTCAACATCTGTAAAAATAAGGAGAAAACACAAGATACCTAGATAAACAAAGATCACACTAACAGTGCAAAGGCTTTAGAAATTTGACTGTAATTAGAAGCACCACACACAAAAGCAGGATAACATAGGTGTGGTAGCTATCAGAATAGCCAAAATTCACAAATTCAAAATATTTTAAAGCTACCTAGAGTCTCTTTACATCACAGTCAGAATGCTAATATTGTAACTGAAGTATTAGTGTACCAACAGGAACCAGGAACATTACAACTTAAATAAGAAAAGATGAATGGTAGCAAAACAGGGTGTCAGATGTTGGAATTCTATAAGAATATTAAGCCATTATAAAAGCACCTCAAAATCAATTAAAAGCTCCTGGAACAAATGAAACAAAAATAAAACATTACTCAGAAAGAGATGTTATAAATTATCACTGACGAATATTGTGGAACTAAAAAATATAATTTTACAACAAGAAAAAAAGTAGTCACTGAATTATGAGCATATGAACAAAACTTTTGGCCCTGAAAAAAAAAAGCAACAAGAGAGAAAAAATACATTAGGAAAAATAAAACAACCATTCATGGATCTGTAGAGGGAAATCAGATGGGCTATATCTTAGTTTGGGCTATGATGATGAAAGAATGACTGAAAAAATAAGCTAAAGTAAAAAAGTCTGAAACCCTTCTATGCCTATTGAAAAATCACAAAACCAGCGATACTAGAAATTAAGCAAATCAAAACCAGACAATATTCCAAAATAATTAGTATCAAGGTAGCTTATATTTAGAATTCTAAATACTGAAAATAAAAATGTAGATACTTGGGGCTGGGAATGTGGCCTATTGGTAGAGTGCTTGAGTAGCATGCATGAAGCCCTGGGTTCAATTCCTCAGTACCACATGTTCAGAAAAAGATGGAAGTGTGACTGTGGCTCAAGTGATAAAGTACTAGCCTTGAGCAAAAAGAAGACAGGGACAGTGCTCAGACCCTGAGCTCAAGCCCCAGGACTAGCAAAAAAAAAAAAAAAAAAAAAAGTAAAAACTCGATAGCTTCCAAAATAAAATATCACTTTGTAGTAAAAATTATATGTATACATACACATATATGTATAGGTATATCTGTAATTTTTT
The DNA here is from genome assembly GCF_023159225.1 of Perognathus longimembris pacificus. Taxonomy (NCBI): domain Eukaryota; kingdom Metazoa; phylum Chordata; class Mammalia; order Rodentia; family Heteromyidae; genus Perognathus; species Perognathus longimembris. Next base: position 19,296,023 of record NC_063172.1, read on the forward strand.
TTCAGAAACTATGGAGAACAGAAAATACCAATACTATTTAATACTGAAAGAAAAGACTTTAGTACTCTAAACTTTATAATTACTAAAGCTATCCCTCAAAGTTATACATATTTATCTTTAAATACTGGTTAAAGGGGTTTCTTAAGACAGTAAAATATAATGGAAGAAATGATCTCAGAGTATCAGATAGAAGGGATATATGAAATATATAATTAAATATATATTACATATACATACACATATATACATAACATGTATGTAATATATGTAAATATATGTATGTTCATATATACAGATATACACATATATGTCTATATATGTAAAGAGTAGTAGTATAAGCACATGCTACAGACTGGCTTTCCAAAAGTATTTTATAAATTGGATGTGACTATTTAAATAAAAGTTGATATTCATTTGATCTCAAAAGCTTATATTTAAAAGCAAGCTGCTCAACATAGCTAAAATTGCAAGATTTCCAAATGACTCAAATTGTTTAAATTTGAATACTGTTAAGCTACGCTAATTCAGACACATGGAAAATAATACCAAAAACAAGTTTGATAAGATCCAAGTGACACAACAATATATCCTGAGCCTGGTGCTCATGGCTCATGCCTGTAAGCTCTACCTACTCACGAGACTGAGGTCTGAGGATTGCTGTTTGAAGCCATCTCAGGCAGAAAAGTCCATGGAATTCCTCCGATAACCCCAAAGTAGCTCTTTGGCTCAAAGTGGTAGAGCACTAGCTGGCCTTGAGTGCAAATAAAGCTCAGTGCTAGGGGCCATGAGTTCAAGCCTCGTGATTGACAAAACAGAAAAAAAAAAGATACTACAGCCAAATCGTGACTAAATTGTGAAATCTGCTCCAGTTTATTTGACAGAAAATTAACAAAAATATAGAAAGTTAGAAAATGACAGGAATCTTAGAATTGAAGGATATAAAAAATTTATAAATATGAGAGAATTAATTGATAAATTTAATCATATTCCATAAATCAAGGAACTCTCAAATCAAATAAAAATATTATTATAGGTACTTTTCAAATTACAAGGAAGGAAGCAAGAAATAACAAATCATGTTAGAAACGCATGTAGAAAACATAAAAATTCTTCTCATATACTATAGCCATATACTAAAACAAAAAAAATTATAAACTGCTGCTATAACAACAATTACAGATGATTTTCTTTCTAAATCCAGATGTAAATTCCTTTCATGAAAGTTTGGAAGATTAAATGCATCTATAGGTTAAAGTCTATCATCATGAGCAAATGTAGTTATCCCAGTAATATATATTTGGTTTAAGCATTAAAAGTGCAAACATGATAGAAGATGAAAAGACAAATGCCACACTGTCATATTATGTCAATATATTCAGAGAAGATAAGACAGTAATTAAGAGCTCAGTATTGGAAGAATAATATATTTGCAAATACAGAAAAAAGGTAAACATCATTGTGGGATGAATAGCATCTTTGGAAAATGTATTACAAATGACAGAGTATAAAAAGACACAAATTTTAATTTGGGAAAACAATCAAAGAGTGCCTTTCATAAATACTTTTATTAATCATTGTTTTGAAAGTCCTAGCTAAAGCAATAAAGAACACACACACACACACACACACACACACACACACACACACACACACAAATAGTCTAAGTAGTGAATAAGTGGGGCTGGGAATATGGCCTAGTGAAAAGAGTGCTTGCCTTGTATACATGAAGCCCTGGGTTCGATTCCTTAGCACCACTTATATGGAAAACGGCCAGAAGTGGCACTGTGGCTCAGGTGGCAGAGTGCTAGCCTTGAGCGGGAAGAAGCCAGGGACAGTGCTCAGGCCCTGAGTCCAAGGCCCAGGACTGGCCAAAAAAAAGAATATGAAAAGTTGGATTTCTTTGCACGGACAACACTCGTCATTAGAGAAAATCATGAGGAATTTACAGAACAATTAATAGAAGAAAACAATATGTAAGAAATGAAAAACTAAAGCCATTGTAAAAGTAAACTTTTCTCATATGTATCATTCATATCATCATCACAATAGAAATATCCATGAATTTTGATAATTGTACAATACTTGTAAATGAATACCACAAAACATTGCAGGGAGATTACAGAAACCCTATATAAATTTAAAGATAAGACATGTTTTGTAAAAAGGAGATAAGTATTTTAAGATGGCAATTCCTACACTATGTAGATTTAGTATTTTTTTTGCTTTTAAATGACCTTTTTATCATTTATTATTACTTTATTTTTTTTCAAATTTTTATTATCAAACTGATGTACAGAGAGGTTACAGTTTCATACATTAGGCATTGGATACATTTCTTGTACTGTTTGTTACCTTGTCCCTCATACCCCCCTGTAGGTTTAATATAGTTGTAATTGCAACCAAATCTCAGCAGTTGACCATTTATGCATAATGTAACGCTAATGTTTTAAATGAAATTCAGTTGGCACAGATTAAGAAACAACTTCATTTTATGTTGTGTAATGAAAAGAATATTTTATCATATAGAATATAATATCTATCTCTATTTAAATATCCATCCATCTTTTGACTATAATTCACATAAAATATTTACTAAATAATACACACACACTTTTAGTACAAGGTTGAATTTCTTTTTCTCCCTCCTAGCTGTGTGCATAAAAAGTGTAGTGAATATAAAAATGTAGCAAATAACAGTATAGATTTATATTATTCCCTCAATTTTAGATAAGTTATATTCAATTGTCTCACCATTATTAATGCATCACTACTGAAACTGTGATTAGAAATAAAGGGAAATTTTTTTTCTCTATCATCACAAAATCTTCACAGATTTCATGAAGTACCTGGAGAGTTCTAAAAAATGTCTGTTGTTTTAGGATTAGAATTTTGAGGATTATTTATGTAGATATATCTGACATATCTTATTGACTCTGACAATTTTCAACAAAACATTTCTGCAATTATTTACTTTTTTAGAAGAGATTCTTTTGTACAAATACTGGCCAACTAAAAAGATGCCTGTAGTTTTGAAGCTAGACTGAGCGGGATTACTCACTGAGACACTTACCTCCACTGAAGTACTAAAAGAGCTGGGAGCTGTGGCTCTCAAGTGGTAGAGCACTAGCCTTGACCAAAAAATCCCGGAAATGATCAGGGCCTGAGTTTAAGCCCCAGGAGGAGCACAAAAGGAAAGAGAAAGTGGCTGGGGGTGGGGGGGGGGGTAGGGGTGGGATGGAGGAAGGAAGGAAGGAAGGAAGGAAGGAAGGAAGGAAGGAAGGAAGGAAGGAAGGAAGGAAGGAAGGAAGGAAGGATGGATGGAAGGAAGGAGGGCAGGAAGGAGGGCAGGCAGGCAGGCATTAATATGATATGCACACTGGAAAATATTTCAAAAGTTATACTGGCAAAAGTTTTCAGAACTTATTGAACAAGATATATTGTACTTATAAACTAGTATGCTGAAACCCATTTGTACAACCACTTAAAGTAAGTAATTTTAAAAGCCACACTTATTTACCTTACATTAAACAAATGATTTTGCTATATTTATGATCACATATATATTCAACTTAGCATTTGATTAATTTGATTCTTAGTATTTTTCATCTTATTTAACAGTTTTCAGAATCACTTATTTTTCTCAACTCATGAGAAGTCATCACATCATTGTCCAAAATTTGGCCTATTATAGGCTTTCAATTTGTTAATTACTGATTATATGCCATAATGGAAGTAAGTTAGATTTCCATAGGATGTGGAGTAAATAAATGTATTGTGAAATACAAGCAGAAGGAACACATGATACAGTTAAAGGGAGGCAATCTACTACATTCAAATCAGAAATGAATGAAACACATAAAGAATTTATATGACAAATTAGACATTTATATGAAGTTTAAGAACAGTAAACCAGAATCCTTAGGGATGAATATCAGAGCTTGTCAGCTTTTAAGCTGGTGCCAGTAAGACTTTCTTTCTAGTTATTATACACTCTTCCCAACATTAGACATTGATATTACTGCTTTGGTTGATCTAAAGGTTATATATTCTATTTTTTTTGTATGGAGACTTAATTTGGAGCATAAAGCTAATCTGTATTTTTTTTCATACCTTCATCCTGTCAGGAAAAAAATTCCGAAGAGATACTTCTTCATTGGAGCAATGTCCATCCCATTTCTCTACTTACAATCTTTTAAGCTCTTATTTTTAAAGTTTTTAAGACAGTTAGCTCGAGAAATATTCCCTTTTTACTGAGTGCCTTTGTGCATCTTTCTCTATTTGAGGAAAACAAGCAACTGCATGACATTGATGGAGTTCCTATGCTGGTAGCCTTGCCCTTTGCACATCAAACAAAAGGTCATAAAAGGAGCAGATTATTCCAAAAGAGCAATATGTTTGCAGAATCAGTTAAATTTTTAAAGAAATCAGTCTAATTTAGATATTAAGCATGGCTGTATAGGAAATAAATTAAAAATAATTTTATGGTTGTCATATTCTCTGAAATAAAGAACTCACTTCATCCTGTAATAATGTAATATATACTATGATATGATAAATTACACTAGTTATTTATCTATGTACCTATTTGTATTCACTCAAAATGATTCATACGTTCTTTGAATTCTAGAGAATCATGCAATTTAATAATAAAAATCACAACTGAATTTCATGAAAGGATATTATAGTTTTCTATGAATATGTTAAATGGAATGGCTTGACTACTTCAGGGCCTAAAATATGACACACACACACACACACACACACACACACACACACACACGATTATTAAGCTCCCATGCAAAGACAATTTGAGTTAAATAGAGCGTGTATGGAGGAATATAGCAGAAAAGCCAAGAGAGGCAAAATTTGCAAAGTTCTGATATCAAGAAGATGGAGTGACATGAAATGGGAAAAATAAATTATTGTTATGAGAGTAATTTTATTAAGCGTAAATACAGTGATTGATTTTGTGTCCTAGTTCATGGTACTCTCATTGCTAACAGTTTTATTCTTGGGTTAGTATGTGATTTTTGAAAAATGTTCATCAGATTTTATATGTTAGTCTTATTAGTCCATGGAAACAAATATCAGTGCTAGCAATAAAATTCATTAAACCATAGATGAAATTCTGAATACTATTTTTAAAAAAGAGTTGTTTCCACAAGTAGCTACATCTAAATTAATAGCAGGAACTGTTAGTATATTTTACAAAGGAAACTATTCTACAGTAGCTATAAGGTTGTTTTATTTTATATTATTGTTCCTATTTGAGTTGCTACAAAATCCAGTGTTTGGAGGCTTATCAAAATTTACTCATTTCAAATGCAGAAAGAGTTCTGTTATTTGTTTGAAACAATTTAGAATCAATGAGCAACTAAAGGGAGAAAATGTAGAGAAAAATGTTAATTTTATACAATAGATGTCAGTTTTTAAAAAAATCAATCATTGCAAAATTGCCCATTGTTAAGAGAAATGACAATAAAGAGAACAGAAATATAAAAGACCTGAGGGAAATAGAAAGTGTAAAATAATTAGTTCTGTCAAAATTATGAAGTTAGTAAATCAGCTAGCTTGGTAACCTGACAGCAGTGTGGTGTAAAAATTCGAATGTATCTTTCTATACAAAGACTCTAATTAACAAATTTCCTCGAAGGTAAAGCTTGTTCCATAGATATATCTGTGATTTTTCCATTTACCCATTGTTCCTTCAAGTATTTCAAACCTATTATGTGCCCAGTTTAAGAAAAAAATACAAGTAGGCTTTTCAAGTGATAAGCAAATTAATAAAATACAAACAAATACATGGTCTCTTATAGGAGAACTTTATACAACTCTAATGTTCAGTTCTTTTATTTTCACATATACATATATACACATTTAATATTATAACTGTACATGTCTACCATTTCTCTCTCTATATATACACACACTTTAAAAAAGAACTTTAGATCTGTTGAAATTTAAGACTAGATCTAGAAGAAAACTAAAATAAAAGTTAGTTAATTTTCTCATTTTCCCTTTTCTAAGCAAAAATAAGTATAAGAATAATAAGTAAATCATTTGTAGAGCTAGTGGTAATATTCATTTCAAGAAATGTGCATTCATAGTAATAGGAACATTTGTCATTATTTTAAATATAAGTGATTAATTTATATGTTATCTTTTAAAATAAAGGTAACAGGTTAATTCATGTACTGAACCCAGAATGCAAACACCGATACATTTTTACATATAATTTTTCAACAAGGTTAATTCTAGAAGCAAAACAATATTGTTTTTCTAGGTTTTCATCAGTTTAAAGATAGTGCAAAAGCTTGGTAACTTTACACCAATGGAAGTGTTGGATTTTTCATGATTTTATCCAACCTATAATGAGAAAAACACTATTTAAATGATCACTTCATAAAGTAATTTGCCAGGTTGACATTGAACTTAAGGACTCAGATTCCATTAAATGTACAGTATTTGGTATAAAATATAAGCTATACATTGTACTTCCTGGTGGGTGTATAAGTTGTGCCTTTTCTGTATTTTTCCTGAATGAAAGCAGCACATGATTGGAGTGATTTAAATACATTAATGCTCTTCTGAGTTATCTATTCTTTTCACTGTTTCATTTGGAAACACTTAGCATTCTTGAAAAGCTTTTAAAATTGATACTATGACCTACCTAAACTCTTTACCTATCCAAGATTTAAAAAAAGGAAAAGAAAAAACTTTCCTACTTTCCTTAACCCCCCACCCGTGTGTGTGTGTATGTGTGTGTGTGTGTGTGTGTGTGTGTGTGTGTGTGTGTGCACCATTTGCAAATACGAAAAAGAGGAAAAACTCCACTCTGTTAAACCTTTGAAATAAGTGCAAACTCTTAATTGAAGATACTTATGGTCAACTGAATAAAATAGTTTTGTCTAAAACAATGAAAGTAAGTTGCATTAAACACATTTTCCAACATTAATAACTTGGCATACACTTCCTAAAAAAAAGTAGCTGTAATATGTCCATTATATTCTGGAAAATTAACATTGAAACACTATTTTATCTAATGCAAAGTCTATATTCAAACTTTCTCATTATTTCAATCAGATCTTTTTTTCCTATCTAAATTATTGTATTTAATATCATCCAGAAGTTTGATCCACAATATGCCTTTTTTCTGTTGTCACAATATTATTAGTGCCTTTTGATGTATAAGCTTTTCCATTCCCATTACAAACTCAAATTGACAAATAATACTTTATTTGTCACAAATGCATTTCAGCATTTGTTATTTTTCATCTTTAGCAAGTGTGAGATGCTATGTTACTTTAGTTTTAATTTGAATTTCCTTGTTTGTTAGTCAGTTTGAGTGTTTGTCATATGTCTTTTGACAATTTTTACATTTAGGTCCCCTGGTCATGTGTTAATTGCTTTGTGCTTCTTAGTTTACTTGTCTTCCTTTAGAATAGTTTAGCTTTGTATATACTTTACATAACATACAGTTATTAGAATTTGAGTCATAAATATTTTCATAAAGCCTATCAACTGTCTATGTACAATGCTAATTCTTTATATTTTTGTGAAAAGATAGTTATTTTGATACAGTTCCATTAGCCTATTTTGCTTTAGTTTCTATGCTAAAGATCAACTAAAAACAGCATTGCCTAGACCAAAGTCAAGTAGTTTGTTCTTTACATTTTACTCCGGTAGTAATGGAATTTCTGTTCTTCAGTGCTTATGCCATAAATGCATTTTCAGTTGAGTTTTGTATGCTATGCTATGTGAGATAATAGTCCAATTTCATTTATGTGCATTTGGAAATCCAGTTTATTTCACACCATTTATTGAAAAGAATGTCCATTTCCTTTTGGTACATTTGGGGAGCTCTGTAAAAGCAAGGTTACTATACACTCGAGTTGGTTTTGGCCTCTTTATTCAGTTAGCACATTCATACATATTGCAAAATAAATTTGTCAGTATTTTGTTCCCTTAGCTAGTATTTGTAGAATAATTTGGAATCTGTTTATATGATATCTCCACCTTGTGCTTCAGAATGCTTTGGCTGCTTGAGATTTTTACATGTCCATTAGAAATTTAGGATTTTTTCCCTATATTTTGTAGACCAATGTTGGATTCTGATGGAGATTATAATGACTATCATAATATTCATTTAAAAATTTGTGGATATTTTAATACTCTCAATTCTCACAATCCATGATTATGACATTCTTTTCCATTTATTTACCTACCCTTCAATTTTCCATTAAAAGTTTAGGTTTTACATGGACTCTATGGTCTCCCTTATTGGGAATAATTAGTACAGGTTTAGGCAAGTCATAGCAGAGCATCACAAGGCCCAATAGCTATACCCTTATGAACACATAAGATGATGCTAAGTGAAATGAATTCCATGTTATGGAAACAGTTGTAACTACTTTCAACTTCCTATGTGTATCTGTAGCTTCTATTATTGATGATGTTCTTGTATCACCTTCCTGTGGTTGTACCTACACTATCTCTGTAATCTTATCTGAGTATATTGGAAACCGTGTATACTGGTATTGGAAGTAGGAAATTGAAAGGGAATACCAAAATTGAGAGACACAGGGTAAAAAAAGACAAACAACTACAAAAGCATTACTTGCAAAACTGTTTGGTGTAAGTGAACTGAACACCTCCGTGGGGGGGGGGGAAGGGAAAGGGGGAGGAGGGAAGGGGTATGAGGGACAAGGTAACAAACTGTACAAGAAATGTATCCAGTGCCTAAAGTATGAAACTGTAACCTTTCTGTACATCAGTTTGATAATAAAAATTTGAAAATAAATAAATAAATAAATAAAATAAAAAGCTAAAAAAAAAGTTTAGGTTTTATAGTAGGGGGGTTTGTATTTTATGATCAATTTCTTTGTAGGTATTTCATATATTTGGAAATGGAAAATGTAGCTTTTCATTCTACCTATGGAACAAATTCCTACAGTATAGCATCTCTAGTTATTAAAATGAGTGCATATATATATATATATGCATAGTATACACACGCAGCTATGGGTTCATTTCCAAAAACAAAAAACAAACAAGTACATAAATGTTATTTGTTGTGTTTATGGTGTATATTATAACTTTACTTTCTTTTTTCAATAATTATGTTGTTTTTATAGACTATATAGTGTTTCTAAGTATAAGACCTTACCATTAGAACAGGAGAAAATTCGTTTTTCTATTTGGATGTCTTTCTTAATTTCTTTGACAATGACTTCCAATATTATGTAAAATAGTAACAGACCCCATCTTTTTTCTTGTTCCATATCTTAAAGAAAAGGCTTTCAGTGTTTTATATTTGAATATAATGTTAGCTGTAGGCATCTCATGTAGTGCTTTTCATGTTGAAGTACATTCTATCTACCTATAATTTGATGAAATGTTTTTGATTGCCAAACAACACTGAATTGTATTGCATTATTTGCATTTGATGAGATGATCATATGGTTTTGTCCTTCAGCCTGTCAATCTGATGTATTAATTTGTTGTTTTGCATATACATATAGCATCCCTACACCTCAGGGATAGATATCACTCATTCAGTGCGGATTGTATTTTTAATGTATTGATGAATATATTGTCTTCGTTATTTTTATTCACATGCCAGTTTAGACTTTCGTTTTCCTATTTTCACTTCTATTAGACAGGCAAAAGAATAGGACATGGTTGTGCACACCAATTTTTATTAGTTGTGATGGTGTCTCACAATCTTTTTGTCCAACTTAGTATCAAACTTTACTCTTCCCATCTCACTCTTCCAAATATCTTGGATGACAGGAATAAATCATTTAATAAAATTAAACAATCTAATATAAACAGAACCTGAGGAATACAGGTTTTGTGGATATAATTTCCCACCCATTGGATGGGTAATGGGATCTACTCCCGCAATACTACATTTGCTATGGAATTCAATTTCATGTCAATAAATATAAGCAAGAAAGAATGGCTAAGCAGTCCTGTGAGTTTATTAGCCAAGCTGAGAAAGCAGGGTGTAAGGTTAGTTTTCAGCTACCTGGGAGAGCTGCAGCTTGTTGATGACCAGGGTTGCTGCCATCGCATCTGTACGAGCAGTGCTGTGTGACTTCTGCAACCATCCGCGTCTGCCAAATAAATGTCTTGTGCTCTGCCTTTGGCTACCTACAGACTTCCTAAGTGCTAAATCCCTGGATTTCTTTCTTTCTTTTTTTTTTTTTCTTGCTATCACTACTGAAAACGATAAAAAGCTTGTGTAATCTTGCCAATGGAAACAAAAGAAACAAAATATTAAAGCAGTAAAAATAGCAGACATATTCTGCTTACACTATTGGAAATTCAGAAATAAAATGTGCCCTCCAGCATTTCACTGTTGTATCCTCCTCTTGGGAACGATGCCAACGTTACACACTTGCTTAGTTTCATCACGGTTTCACTTCTCAACGCCCAACAGTTTTCTCTGGGGACCACTTTCTTAATTAGTTCCTTGCCAACTCAGGGCAGTTTCTGGAAAATCTTGTTAAAAAAATGAGCTTGCCAAAGAACACTTACAGAAGCCTCCACACGGCAGCTACCCACTCATCTATAATGATGCACATATACTCAAGTATTATTATAATTTTTATCATGTGTCCTGTGATTGGGTTGAATTATTTATTTATACTTCCATCTAAGTCCAAACCCTTAATATATCTTCTAAAACTTTTCCAAACTTGGGGTAGGAATGTTGGGGGGAGGGAAAGTGGGAGAAAAATGAGGGAAAGGGTAACAAGTTTGACAAGAAATATACTTACCACTTACTTACATAACTGTAACTCATCTGTACATCACATTGACAATAAAATTAAATTTAAAAAATTTCCTTTTTGTGTAGTGAAAACAACTTTTTTCATCTTTTGCCTCCAGTTTTCCATTCATTCTCCATTCTCATTATTATATAATTCCTACCAGTCTATAATTTTTCCTCAAGTAAATAAAGAAAAACTTCAATTGGCTTTATACAATCTAACTACTGCTGGAGTTTTAGTGTGTGTGTGTGTGTGTGTGTGTGTGTGTGTGTGTGTGTGTGTGTGTTTTGCTGAGCTTTTGTACTTAAGGCTAAAGCTCTATTATTTGACTCAAAGCTCTACTTTTGGCTTTTTGTGGTTAACTGAAGCTAACAGTCTCATGTCCTTTCTTGCCGAGGCTGGATTCAAACTGCAACCCTCAAATTTCAGCTTTATAGGTACCTAGAATTATGGGTATGAGCCATTCTACTGGCTTTGGGTCTTTTACATAGTGCATTTCTTTAAATCTTTTACTTGCTGCCCCATTAATCTTTCTCAGCTATACATAGTGCACAGAGACAGGTCATTCATCTTTTGTAATCTATAGTCTCTAATTAGATGAATTAATTTGTCCTCTATCTATGCTCTCTAATAAGATAATTCAATCAGCCATTTACAATCTGTTCTGAAACTCCAATTTGATTATATATATACATATATACTCCTATCGTATGAATTTCCTTTTGCATATAATATTTCAATTCCACCTATATATGCACTAAAAATCTAAAGATTTCATTTCTATCAATGAAATCTCTACATTCTTCTACTCATTCTTCCTAAAAATTAGTTGTCATGAAGGTCTTTCGTTTCCAGTCTGCCATTGGATGGCTATAAGTAGCATAGAAATAGATTATGTTGTGGTCACTTTTAAAATATATCCACATTTTCATCATGTTCAACTCCCTTAGTATTTCCCAGTCAAGCCAAGAAAAAGTGTGTGCTTGTGTTAATGAGAAAATCTTCCAGCTGATCTATCTGATTACATCCTTCATATCCTAGAAATAGTTCTCAATAAGCCTTCTAATTGATCCTTTTATAATAAATTGAATCTTTGTCACATCTTTACTTAGAACTCACTGCTACAGTGGCTTCTTATGTAGAAAAAAAGCAGAAATCCTGATAGAAAATTCTATGTTCTTACGAGTACGCTCCTCATGAATTCTTTTTTTTTCTTTCTTTTTTAAAAATTTAATCTTTTTGTCAAGGTGATGTACAACGTGGTAACAATTACATGCATAAGGTAGTGAGTACATTTCTTGTCAAACTTGTTACCCTTTCCCTCATTTTACTCCCGCTTATCCTTCCCGACAACACCCAGTAACCCCCTCTCCCATTTCCATGTTGTTTGCTTTCAAATCATCTTCCAATGAGGTCTTCTATGGTGACACTAATTACAATCACAAACTTGAATCTCCTCACTTGAAGTCACACAACCAGAAAATTCATAAAATGTTTCTCAAATTCTTCTTTTTATTCTTATAACACTCATTTTGTTATTCCAAGTTACATTTGCATTTGTAATATAATCTTAATAAAGGCAAGTGCCTTTATTAAAATCATAACTATATCCGTTTCTGAATGACTTATACTTGGTTTTGATTGGCGATCAATGTGAAATGTCAATATGTTTCCATCCATAGATGAGAATCTCTCCCTAAGGTACCTTTTCTTTGTTTATAAAGGGGATCACATTCACAGGAAAATATACAAAATGCATACTTGAAGTTGAAAGAACTATCATTCATTTTAGGGACTATGATCTTAGGTATTTTAAATATATCATCACAGAAGGAAGGAAATAGTTCAATCTGAGAGAGGAAATTTCCTTGTTCCCAGACCAAAAATAAAAGATTTTTCTTTCTTGTTTCTCTTTTCACTCCTTAGTACCAAATTTGGAAAAATTCTTGAAATAAATAGGAATGAATATTTCACTTCTTAACTCCTTACCCCAAACTTCAAACTAGATTTTTCTCTCATAGTTCATAATCTTCATTAAGGATATATGTAAGGAGAAGAATACATATTAATTAATGAAGAATGAAATATTTCAAGCATAAGCTTCTGATATTTGTATGATTATGATTTATTACTTTGTACTATTGTTTTTTAACAAACTTATGTAAATTAAAAAAAAAAGGAATCAAACAGACTTTCCTGCTCCAGCTGGCTTCAAACTATGATCCTTAGATCCCAGCCTCTTGAATTACAATCATGAGCCACTGATGCCAAGTTTATTATGTCATTCTTTTACAAAGACTTGAGAACATATGGGTTCGGATATCTATAGGAGTCCTGGAGTCAAGCTTATAACTCTTCTTATTTTCATGCTGCCTGATCTGCAAGTTCAACTGTGGTGTGATCCATTACGGGTTGAGAATATTATCACTATTATTATTATTTTGCCAGTCCTGGAGCTTGGACTCAGGGCCTAAGCACAATACCTGGCTTCTTTTTGCTCAAGGCTAGCACTGTACTTTTTGAGCCACAGTGCCATATCTGGCTTTTTCTGTTTATGTGGTGCTGAGGAATGGAACCCAGAGTTTCCTGTATGGGAGGCAAGCACTCTTGCCACTAGGCCACATTTCAAGCCTCAGGGTTGAAAATATTAAACAAGAAATTGCAAAGATACATGATATATACATTTTAAATTGCATGCCACTTTGAGTAGTGTGATAGTGGAAAACAATGTTCCACTCTTCCACTTCTTGGGCACAAACCATTTGTTTTTGTAATGTATCCACACTATACGCATTAACCATCCATTGTACATTTACCCAGTTGTCTGTCCTTGGTAGTGCTTGTGTTTAAATAACCTTTACTTCATTTAAAAATGCCCCTGAATTAGAATGAGAGTGTACTTTTCAATTTGGATATGCCCAAGAGAAGTCATAATGTGGTTCTGTTAGCCAAAAAATTGAAATTACAGTAAGATATTTAGAGGGAAGAAAGAGTGGAAAGTGAAGGAAAAAGAGATAGAAGTAAAATATATCAAGTGAAATTTATCAATAGGTATGTATATAAATATGTAAAATGTTTAAAATTTGATATTATATGTGGCTTCAGATATCCAATGTGATGAAGACTTAGAATGTGCTTCTCATTTATGTGTTAGTGTGAAAATTGCATAACATCCATCTATGAAAATGTATGGGTATACATGATTCATGTTCTCACAAGAGCATATGATTGCAGAGAAATGCTGGTATGTATGCATGTGTATCCACATATATATTAAACTGTCATTCATGAAAAATTACTGAAATTTATTACTGAATTTTATTTTGATGATAAATATAGACATTGTCCCTTTGAAGTAGTGTTCTCCAACTACTATGTTTTGAAAAATTCATTTAATAACAGGGGAAAATGAATGACCAATCTTTTACATAACACTAACTTGAGAGATTTAGGAGCTTTGACAAATTATTTCTAAATAAGAAAAAAGAACACATAATCTTTAAAGGGTAGGTTCATTGTTCCTAGTTACATTTGGCAAGTTATTAAATACAAGTGCTTAGCTAAGAAAAGAATATCCCAGTATGAAAGCAGATATGAATTACTCATATATTTTTAATTTGATAGGGTTGGAGACTCTGGTGTGTTTTAGATCTTGGATAGTAAGAAGTCCAACTTAAGAAGGCTTTCTGAAACAAAAGCTAGATAAACCATCTTGACTGAATATAGTACTACATAAATTGGCTTAGGAGAAAGATCAAGTTCAGGGTGTGGTCTTCCAAATTATAGCTCCAGAAAGCCTCAAGGTAGCTACTATTAACTTCAAAGAGAGTGAATAAGAACAACAAGAAAAAAGCAACTGGATTTGGAATCTTGGAAGGTCTAAAAAAGAACTTTGGGTGTGGTAACTAGAACAAGGCAGAGGCTAAAAGCAAACAGACAATAAGTCTAGTAATTCTGAGTGAATCATTTTTTTTAAATCTTGTGTCTGTATTAATGAAGCTTTATATTCTTTACTTTAAAAATCCCTTAGGGTAGCAACTTTTTAAGTGGAGTAGCAAACTTTGAAGGCCTTGTTCTGAAATAAATGTCATCTGATATAATCTCCCATCTCAGAAATGACCAAAGAAGTTGACAGGGAGTGGGAAGTATTCAGAAAGCAAGGTCCAAAACTGTAAAGCCAGTGATCCTTCCCATTAGGAACTCAAATATTATTAAAGAAAAAAACAAACAGCTTCTACTTGGTACGTGATTCATCTGTTTTCCAGTGCTGTTTCTAAGTGCTAAAGATTAATAATAATAATATTGTATACTGCTCATGATTTTTCAAAATGAAATTTTATTTGTTTTGTTTTTGCTGCTAGGCCTGGGGCGTGGACTCAGGGCTTGAGCACTGTCCCTGGCTTCTTTTTGCTCAAGGCTAGCACTCTGCCACTTGAGCCACTTCGCCGCTTCTGACAATTTTCTATATATGTGGTGCTGAGGAATCAAACCCAGGGCTTCATGTATACAAGGAGAGCCCTCTACCACTAGGCCATATTCCCAGCCTTCAAAATGAAATTTTATCCTAGTACACCTTTGCATGCTCCTTCTTTTGTGAGTTGGTTCCATGAGGAAAAGGTAATAAGCAGATATCCTCTTATTCAAATCATGTGGTCATTTGACAAAAAAGAGTTGTATGTAGACACAGTTGAAAATTGTGCATAGTCTAAGAGAGAGTCATCTTGGAACCTCCTGTGGTGACTATAGACTGTCTCCTTTAGCAAGAAGGTGAATGTATGAAGGTGAATGTATTCTGCACTTAAACATGTAGAAAGCTTAGTTAACATTGCTTATGACCAGAAAATACTGTAATCTCGCAAAACTAACTTATTTTTATTCTTAGAATATGATAAAACTACATTCCTTAGTGTATTTCCTTCAAGATGAAGGGAGTATGGGTTCAAGGATAAAAGAAGGAAACTTACCCAGGTCTGGTGTGGTCATCATTCTATGCTGCTCTCCCTTTCCTGCTCTTCTTATTCAAAACAGTGGATTCTGAATCACTAGAGATTCATGGGAAGAAGCTCAGGTAACTTTAGTTCTACTGCTTACATGAACATTACTATCAACCATTGGTATGTGAAAGAAACAAATGTATATGATATCAAAATACATAATTTGAGAGCTAATTACTCTAGAAACAATGTCATGCTTGCTCATAATATTTTTGCTAATTTATTATACTAAAGCATTGTGGTTGCCTAACATTTTACTCATTTACTTGTTATTTCTAATAAACCTTTCTCTTTTCTAATCTGATTAAAACTCTTTTCCTTACAATCAGTCCTTTTATTCCAGGATTTAAGTGACTAAAAATATTTCTCTTTCTTTGCCAAATACCCTGGTTCTATGATCTGTGATTTCAAAACATACTTATTCTTACTCATAACTTTTTTTTCTTTATTGTCAAAGTGTGATACAGAAGGGTTACAGATTCATATGAAAGGCAGTGAGTACATTTCTTGTTCTACTTGTTACCTCCTCCCTCATTTCCTCTTCTCCCCCCTCCCCCTTCTCTTCTCTCCTGGGAGTTGTACAGTTGGTTTACACCAAATGGTTTCTAAGTGTTGCTTTTTGTTGTTTTTTTCTTATGTATTGTCAAAGTGATGTACAGAGAGGTTACAGTTTTATATATTAGGCCTTGGGCACATTTCTTCTACTGTTTCTTACCTCCTTCCTCATTCCCCCCTCCCCTTTTCTCCCCCCTCTCTCCCTCCATGAGTTGTTCAGTTGATTTACACCAAATGGTTTTGCAAGTATTGCTTTTGGAGTTGTTTGTCTTTTTATCCTTTGTCTCTAGATTACTCATAACTTTTCACATATGAGTTCTCTGTCTGCTTTCATAATTTCAGTCTGAGATTTAAATAAATCTAATAAACTATTATTAGGTTTTTGTGGCAATTCATCATTTTACAACTGTATAGGGTGTTACCTATTAAATCTGTAATCTAAACTTGACCTGTGCTCCTTATACTGGGTTTCCTTTAACATTCCTACCAGTTCCCTCCCCATCCTGTTGGACGGCCATACTCTCCAAGAGATCAGATTTGCAAAATTGTACCAGAATTTTGATATTCTTACTAGTATTAATAAATATCACTACTTTATTATTATGTAATTATACAAAGGAGTTACAATTTCATAAGTCAGGTAGTGAGTACAAAGTCACCTCTTGGTCAGTGTCACCTCTTAAGTCTATCTTCCTCCATTTTATCCCTAATCTCTACTGTCAAGACATACTTCATTTTTACACAATGTCCATTGAATATAATCATTACATTAGTTCACCCTTCCTCTCTCCATTCTTTGTCCCCCTCTGCCCCTTTGCCTTCACTTCTAGGCATTAATTTTTATAAAAAGCATATTAGTTGTTCAGGGGAGATAGGCCTTTGGATTCCTTCACTAGGTATACCCTCTTTTAACCAGTTTGTCTGTATATGCATTGATCTCTGTATATCATGCAGCATTGGATTTTTTTTTTTTTTTTTGCCAGTCCTGGGCCTTGGACTCAGGGCCTGAGCACTGTCCCTGGCTTCTTCTTGCTCAAGGCTAGCACTCTGCCACTTGAGTCACAGCACCACTTCTGGCCATTTTCTGTATATGTGGTGCTGGGGAATTGAACCCAGGGCTTCAAGTATATGAGGCAAGCGCTCTTGCCACTAGGCCACATCCCCAGCCCCTCAGCATTGGATTTTTAAATCTAGCTTCCACATATGAGAAAAATGTTTAACTTAATTTGTTCTAGGTCAAACCTAAAGCTAATACTCACAACTCTAAGGGTAAGCCAAAATTTTGCTCCTTCACAGGAAAGACAGAATGTGAAAAAACACATTTTCAACTTTGATCATTTCACTTTAAAAATTTGTTATGTTACATTATTCTTTCTTCTTTCCCCAAAAAGGGCTCTCTACCACAGCCCTCAACTACTTTTAAAGTTTTTCTTTTTGCATTGTCTCATGTCTCCTGTCCTTATATTTTCCTTATAGTATCTAGTAGTATTTTCATCCATTTCCAGCTCGCTACATCAAATCAAATAAGTGGCTCAAACTTTGTAGTTGCAGGTGGTTAGATGATACTAGGAAATGAAGCACAATGGCTTACAGCAGAAGTGCCACGAATCATTTCTTGTCGAGTATTTTACTGCTCTAGCACTACATTAGGTAGAAACATTTAGGTACTTGATACATTAGCCTACATGTTATATGGATAATTATTACATGTAATATGATCATCCTTATGAATCTAAGCATCTGAGAAGCCCGAGGTGGCATAATTTAGCCTACTGTAGTACAATTTTGAAACTTGCAGCATTTCATTGGCCATCTATCTCCTTCAAGCCACCCATTCATCATCTTTGTTTTCCCTTTTAAGTTAATCATAAAGTAGTATGTACTTTTCTCCACTCTTATACTTCTTTCAACTCTTTATTCTTCTTCTTTACCTTCATATTGAATTTACTCATCAAATTCTACTGTCGGGCACTAGAATGCCTTTTCAGAAGGAAAAGCGGCTTATAGGTCTTAATCAGCTACTCCCTAGAAGCTCCCTAGAAGCAAGGCTTCTAAGTTTTCCCTTCAGCCAAATTTGGGGCATTTCATGTAATTTAAGCCTACCTCGGTGTAAAATAATATAACTTTTCTCCTCTCTACTGAAAATAAAAATTTGAAAATAATATGAACTCTTCATAAGTTAGGAGCAGAGAAACTTTAAAAGCACAGGCAGCTGACAAAATTGCTCTTGATTTGCTAGCATCCTATTCCCATAGAAATGTGTCTGGTAGAAAACATATTTTTTAAAAAGAGAGTAAAATGGAAGAGGGCTCACATATAAAAATCCCTGTTCAGATTAATAAGATGATTTTAGATGTACACTATTGATTGAGTTACCAGAGTGTGAATTGCTTACATCTATACAAATGTCATATTCAAATCTTTGAAACATAAAATACAAAAAGAAACTGCAAGAAACCACTGCATGAAAGTAAGTAGAACAATATATAGTAAAGAAAATAAATATAACAGAACCATACATTAGTGATTGAAGCCAGTGAAGAGGGTGCCAGAGTCCCATGCCTGTAGACATAGCTACTTATGAGACGGAGATCTGAGAATCACAGTTCAAAGCCAAACTGGAGAGGAAAGTCCAAGAGACTTTTATCTCCAATTAACCAACAGAAAACCAAAACTGATGCTGTGCTGTGGCTCAAAGTGTTAGAGCACTAAGCTTGAGCTAAAAGGCCTAGGGGCAATGCCCAGGCCCTAAATTCAAACCTCACAACCAACCACCAACAACAACAACAAAAAGCCAGGGAAAGTATTGTAATTTTAAACATCATAATTTATTATTATTATTTATTACTACATATATTGATTTATGTATGCTATGCCAGCCTTGCATTTGTAGGATGAAGCCTATATGATCATAATTTATTATTTTTTAAACCTTAATTTCTGGATTCTGTTGGATAGTATTTGATTGAAAAGCTTTGCATCTGTGCTCATCAGGGAAATTGGTCTATAACGTGCTTTTTGTTCAATCCTTACCTGGTTTTAGGATGAGTGTGACAAAATTCTTATAGAAATTACCTGTGAATCCATGAGGACCCGGGCTTTTACTTGCAGGAAAACTTCTGATTACTTTCTCAATCCTGTGTGGTAGGGATCTGTTTCATTGGTTGATATCTCTTTGATTTAGCCTAGAAAGTTTTTATGTGTCCAGAAATCTGTCAAGTTCTGTTAGGTTTTACATCTTATTTAAACATAGGTTGTAAAAATAGCCCTTGATAATATTTTTGGATTTCTTGGATGTTGGTTGTATGGTTTGCTTTGACTTATCTAATTTTGTTGATTTAAATCTGTCAATTTCATTGATTTTTTTTCCAAACAATCAGATTTTTGTTTCATTGATTTCATTTTTTTTAGTCTCTATTTCATTATTTGATGCCCTAATCTTTGCCATTTCTTTCCATCTAGTAGTTTTGGGTTTCATTTGTTCTTAGTTTCCTAGAATTTGAGTTCCATCATGAGGTTGTTTTCTTGAGTTGTTTCTGTTTTCTACATGTACACACTTAGAGGTCTGATCTTTCATCTCAGCACTGCTTTTGCTAAATCTCAGAGGTCTTCATCTTAGTTGGATTGAAATATCTTGCTGATTTCCTCCTTTACTTCCTTGACAACCCATGTGTATTTGTGTTGTGGGTTATTAAATCTCCATGTGTTTGAGTTTTTTTTTTCTTCAGTGTGTTTGTTTGTTGAGAATTAGTTTGATTCCACTGCAGTCAGATATGATGCAAGGAGCTATATTGATCCTCTTATATTTGTTTAGACTTTTTGTGTGACCTATGATATGACCAATTTTTGAAGAATGTTCTCTGGGTCACTGAGAATTGGATCATCATTGTGTGGCATACTCTATGGATATCTATTAAATCCATCTGGGTTATTGTGTCATTTAGCTCAGAGTCTTCTTTGCTTATCTTTTGTATGGTTGACCTGTCTTTTGATCAGAGTGGAATATTAAAATCTTTCACTATTATTGTTTGCTTAGTGTATTTACAAGCTGCATTATTGGATGAATGTTATTAACTAATGTTATTTTCCTCTCCCTGGATCTTTCTCTTCACTAAGAACCAATGACCTTCCTTGCCTCTTCAAACTGATTCAATAAAAATTCGATTTCATGAGATAGTTACATGGATGTTCCTGACTTTTTGCAATATGTGTTTGCATGAAAATTAGTCCATCCCTTTACTTGGAATTTGTATTTAATCCACCTCGAGGTGGGTTTCTTTGAGACAACACACAGTTGGATCTTGTTTTTGATAGAATATGTTGCTCTACATATTTTGGTTGAGAAATTGATTTGATTAATTTTTACGCTTACTGCGGAGAGAAGTGTCATATTTCTTAACCTTTTCTTGTTTTTTTATAGTTTGCTTCTTTCTTCATCCTAGGTTTACTGAAGTCTTCTAGTGTTTTCTTGAGATTGTGCTTTCTTCAGATTGTATGCTTCCTTTTAGTCCGTGAATGTCCATGAATTTCTGTAAGTTTTGTTTGTCAAGGAAGGTTTTAGTTTTGCTCTCAATTGTAAATACTAGCATTCCTAGGAAGATCAGTTTAAGTTGACTCTCAGGGCTTGAATTGTATCATTCCAGTATTTCCTTGAATTCAGATTTTCTCTGGAGAAACCTGGAGAAATTCTGATTTTCTTTCTGTTATGATATACCTCCTTCTTTGATTTTTTTCTGCATTCACTATTATTGCTATTATTATTCTTTATAATTCCTGAATTCTTACCACAGTCTGTCTGGAATTATTTCTTCTTGGATCTGTCTACTATGACCCTGCCTTGGATCCTGCCTCTATCAGGTGGGTGAATTTCTCTCCCATGTGTTTTCCGTAATTATTTTATTGAATAGCTTTTCAATAACTTTTGAATTATTCTCCCTGTGTATTTCGACTTTGTATAGTGTTGATCTCCTGGCTGAATCTGCCAATTCTCAGATTTCCCTTTGGTATATTCAGAGTGTTTTTTTCTATGGCTATTTTTGTTGTTGTTGGCCAAATTCCTCTGTTTATCCTCAACTCCCGATACCCTATTTCCTATTTCATTTATTTATTTCCTATGTGTTCAACTGTGGTTTGCAATAGGGAAATTGAGAATTTCGTCCTTCCAAACTCTGCTGATATCAGTTCTCAAGGAGTTAATTCGGTCTTTTAGAGAGGTGAGTAACATTTCTATATTTCCATATCTTTTTATGTACCGTAACCTGTGTATTTTTGGTCATTTCTTCTTTGTATTTTTCTATGTGTTTGTGGATATCCCCTTTGATATCATCCCTTAATTCCTTCACATTTGTGTTAATGGTCCTCCGTTTAATGCCTTCCCTCTTCTCTTACTAAGGTCCTTCCCTGGATTGATGTTGGTTTTTTATTTTGACATGTTTTCTTGATTGTTCATAGCTATTGTAATCTTTCATTGTGATTCGCCAATTTGGGTGCAGGGATTTTTGATATTGTTCAGATTGTGTATTAAGTTCAGTGGTTGTGGGTGTGATTCACGGATGGTTTGGAATTTGCATTTGACAGCTTTCAGCTCATGCTGATGTACTCAGTGTAATGGGGCCTGGCCAGTTGTTAGGGCTCTGTGTTAGATGGAACATTTGGTCTCCTGGCATGAGTTTAAGCCCAGTGGTGGGTTTCCATTATGTGGTGCACAGCAATCTATTATCATGGCTCAGATATATGTCTGGAGTAAGCAAATACCTGCTAGTTACATTGGGGATATCATCTTGGCTGGAGCCTTGGTCTGGCATCTACTGCCAGAGGGGCAGGAAGCAGAGTTACAGTTCCCAAACCTTGTTTGAGCCCCGGAGGGGGCACATCCTCACTATGTAGTATGGGGATATTATTCCCACCTAAGTCCTGGGTGTTTACTTCCCTTAGCATGGAGAGTTATCTGCCCCTAGGACAGTTTTGTTCCCTGGAGGGGGTGGTGGAAGCACTGGTAACTGCAACAAAGACAGGACACGGGGGATGTGGTTCTTTGAGAAGACACGTGCTTTATTTTTGGGAAGTGAGGGTTATATAGGGTTAGAGATCAATTCATAAATCCAAGACCAAAACAGAACGATTTACAGCGACATTCACACCAAGGATGTCATTGTAACAAAAGATCAGATTAGCAAAAGTAAATCTCTAATTAGCTTCCGGAAAAACTCAATTGTCTTGACAATGGAATTCCCTAATACTGTGAAAGCCCTTCTCTGGAGTAATTGGGCAGACAATACAACCCATAAAAGCCCTTATCAGGAGTAGTTATGCAGACCCCCAAAAGCCCATCTCCGGAGTAATTGTGCAGACAATACAACTCGTGAAAGCCCTTCTCTGGATTAGCTTGGGCAAACAATACAACCCAGGAACTTTTCTATTCATGAAAGGAGAATCCCATGACAAAGTGGCTTCTTTTGGCCAGCGAACAGAGGAAATCCCTTAGTGGGAGTTTTCCCCCACTGGCCCTTTGGTATTCCAGGAAAAGGCATCAAATTTGGTGCTGAGGTTAAGTTCCCCCACCGTCAGAGGAATGTCGTCCTTCCACAGGGTGGCTTTCTACAAGCTCATATGGAGAGATTTTTCCTTCAGACTCTTAGAAGATTAGGTTCTTTTCATCATGCACAGCTACAAGGAGTACAGGATCCCAGTGCTAAACCAATATTGGTCCCAGTGTCTACTGGTCATTTTTGTTTTCTGGCACGGAATTAGGTGTTGTGTCCAAGTGATTTTCCGCTGGAAGAAGGAGTGGAAGAAAGGGTTCTATCCTCTTTGCCCTCTCTGTGTATAGTGTCCCTTCTTGGGAAGGAAGGTGTCCACACCAAGCACTTTAGGTCACTATTAGTGCTATCTCCCAAGGGAGGGGGTCCTCTGAAGGGTACTTAGAGTTCCCAGGATTGATTTTGTGCTAACCAGCATAATTGTGGTGGATTATTTCTGCATCTGGATGTGGCAGTCGCACATTCCTGATCTGTAACTCTGGTCTTCAGATGTGTTGCTGTCTATGCTGGTAACAGTAATATGGCCATGGGGCCACTATCAAGGCACAGCTGCAGTCACAGGATTAGGTTTGGGGGTAAGGCATCTTTTAGTGTTCTCTTATTTGTGTGACAGTTATAAGTTCTTCTTCATGTGATTCTCTATCTCTTTATAGTTTTCTTATTGTCGTTCTCTTGAGATAAAATGCATGCTAGGACCCTAAATCTCTGTTTGATCAGGGAAAACTAAGGCGATTCCTTGTTGCTACTTTGACATCTTAGTTCTTCTTGCTTTATGGTTATTTTTAGGTATGGTCTCACTATATGCGTGAGCTGGCTGGGCTGAGGTCTTTTTTCCTAATTATATTTTCCTGTACTGCTTAGAGTGATAACTGTTTAACACTTTCTTTAGACATTCGTTGAGATGATTTGTATAAAAATTCCTTTTTCCCTAGCTGGTCTCAATCACTCCTACCTTTTTTTGTATAATTAGATAGAATTGCAAGCTTGATTCACTATGCCCAGTTATGTTTTTCATTTTTAATATTTAAAATTACTTGGTGAGGGAGTGTGTTTAATCACAACTCTCAAGTTAATCTGACTTTTCATAAGTTTATTTTTAGGAATAAGGTTGGCATTTATTAAAAGCAAGTTAAATGATGCATGTTTTGTAGAATCAATTTCTGTTTGAAGCACTAAAGTTCAGCATAGGACACATCTGAATCAAAATAAGAAGAAATGAATAATAATATTCATAATGATGAAGGAAAGAGACAAGAAAATGGCAACATCATAGTTGTAGGAACTGGAAAAGTACTATTGTGGTGCCCAAGTCCCCGAAGACCACCAAGAAGACCACCAAGAGCCAGACATTCCAAAATGCAAAAGCAAGGCAAGCCTTTATTAGGCGAGCTGCAGCTCGGACCTCGTCCTACACACCGACGCAGCGGAGGTTAGGAGGAAGGCCACGAGCAGAGTTTTACATGGGTATTTAAAGGGAAAAATCACAAAGTTACATAAACCAGGTGGAAGCAGGTTGGGGTGCGAGAACAAATCTGATTGGCTCGGGGCTAGGGGCTTCTAAAATTTGATCAAAGGACATTCCACACTTCTAAAATTGGTCTGCGGACATTCCAAGGCGGTCAGTGTGACCGGAACGTTCCCAAACTGGTTGGGCCATCTGGGAAATGGGTTTTATGGCCTATTGGTTTCGGCATAAACATTCGCACAAACAATTTTATTCCTGGAATCTGTACAATGCCTGGCTAGTTTCACCATAAACAAGCTATTTCCCGGGTTTTATGTATGTGCTGGGTTATTCTTAGCTTAACACAAATAACAAGATGGTTGCCATTTCAAGATGGAGTTGTCTTAGTCCTTCATTATGACAAGTAATCAAAGATGAAGAATGATCTAAGACTTATAAACACCCTGCTGATTCAATATCTATTGGTTGTAAAAGTGGAAAAGGAATTTAAAATGCTTCTGTCATTATTTTTGTAAATATCCATGTTTTGTAAAGGTCTTAATTAAAACAATAAATCTACTAAAATTGACTAATGCATTTTTTAAATCAATGAACAAGAATTTTAGGAATTAAATAAAATGGATATACAGGATATGAAGTACAGTTAAAGAAATTTCTACTATAATTTTAATATTATTCCCTGTGTATAACTAAACAGCAATTATACACTGCAATGATGGAGAAGTAAAGAAAAATAAGACAAATAACTATTTTTTAAAATTTAGGCAAATCTATTCTGAATGTGAAATTCAATTGAATGTATTGTGTTGAATATTAACAGTCAGTATATTATTTGAAGAAAACTTTCATATTTAATTTGTCCAAGACAGACTCAATGAGTTCATTTTTACTAATTCCCCAGTTTAGATTGTGATAGACATGCAGTTAATTGTATCAATATTTACATTTACGAAGCTATCATTTTATTTCTCTCTATCATTATTTTCCCCCTGAATCCCAATTTCTTTCTCACAGATAAAATAATTTAATTAATTTACTAGAAAAACAATAGGATTCCTACTTGTTAACTCAGTCTCTTGGGGACATCATTCTTAGTTCCCTCAGAATACTTCCCTTCTTTCCATTGGTAGCACTTGTGTTCCATGAAAGTTTATACAATACTATGGCAACTGTACAATGCCATCCAGTGCCACAAGTTGTTATTTAGTGAAATACTGGGCAGCATTTGCAAAAACTGCCTATCTAGTTTTGCCTCTATTTCTACTGAATTAACTATTATTACTTCAAAGGAAGGACAATGATGCTTGTCCTGGCCACTTTTGCCTGCATCTCTCTCACTTGCCTAAGCCTTTGTTCTGACATTGATATAAGCAAACCCTATGTGTGATTTAACTTCTAATCTGTCTGTAGGTCTGGCAAACATATATTTAGAAAAAAATTGGTGCATCTTTAACTTCATCCACTTACATAAGGACCATTGACCTTCAACCTTCACAATTATTTTCTGAATCCTTCAATAAAACATGTGGGATCCCTTGGTCTCACCACAAAGCCTATATGAAATGTGAAGGAGAGGTTGTGGAATGCAATGCCAGGCAGTTTTTCACATCCTATGCCATAATTTCAGCTCCATATATATATATATATATATCAGTATAGTTAAAAAATGACATGCATCCATAAATCAGACAAATAAATTCCTCTACTCCTATTTCCTCCCTGATCCTTACATATAACTAGTCAGTTTTTGAATCCCAGAGTCTCACTTCAAATTGGAATATTGAATAGGAGATAAGGACAAGGTCATATAAGGAGAATTATTTTATTTTGCCCTTTACTCTCCTCAAATTGTATACAATCAGATGCTTTTTGAACTACATGGTTTTTATTCTCTCCAGGGCTTGGCAATTTAAGCCATCTCTTAACTTTTTTATTTTATTTTTTTGATTTGTGAATAAATTCATTACCCACAAACCCAGGTTTAGTTTTATCAGCTGCCTGGAATCAAGCCACTACAAATCCTTTTTAAAATTCAAGGGAAACTTTCTTGTCTCTCAAATCAAAAGTTCTTTTCCTTCACACTACTGTGTCTGATATGAATTAAAAATTCATGCAACAAAAACAGATATGTTTGCTTTAGAATCAAATCACCTTCCAAATATAATAAATTTCTGTGACTGAATAAATTGGGAATGCTGGACTAAACAAGAACTATGACAAGGTAGAATCAGACCTTTTTTCTTTTCTACTCATAGGTATATTTACTACTTGGAAATACTTAACACAACCACAAAATAAAAATTTCTTTCTCAATGTGATCATTGACTTGTCCCTAAATGTATAATTAAAGAAGCGTTCACTGTATATACTGATTACTTCATAAAATAGTTTTGACTTTGCATGAGTAATGTACATGAATTGTAACATATGTTTCTATATTTTTATACTCAGTGAGTAAAAAAAAATAAAAATAACACAAGGTCAACAGTTTATTTTATTTTATTTTTTGCCAGTCCTGGGCCTTGGACTGAGGGCCTGAGCACTCTCCCTGGATTCTTTTTGCTCAAGGTTAGCACTCTGCCACTTGAGCCACAGCGCCACTTCTGGCTGTTTTCTATATATGTGGTGCTGGGGTAGGAGCCCAGGGCATCAAGTATAGGAGGCAAGCACTCTTGCCACTAGGCCATATTCCCAGCCCAAATATCAACAGTTTTTATACCTGCCAGGATAGGATTCTGAATTTACTCCAAAAGTCTACTTATTAAGCCATGATTCCCATGGCACTACTAGCAGTGGTACAACCTTTGAAAGGAAGAGCGTACTATAAATTCTTTTACTGTTGGAGCCCTACACTTGAGGGGAAAGTGAGATGCAGGCCTTCTCATTTCTCTTTGCTTCCTGGACACCAAATGACCTATTTTGTATTGTTGCTATGCCAAAGACTAAAAAGCAGTAGAGAAAACTTACCATGAATTAAATGTTCAGACTATCATCTCAAATAAATCTGTTCATTATAAGTTGATTATGTCATATGTTTTCATTATAGTGATGAATATCTCATTAATAAAATATTTTCAATAGAAGTACTGTGAAAGTAATTCTCAAACTGCATATCAATTGTTTGGATAGCTCAATTGGTTAAAATGTGATTCATGTGATTATTTATGAGAGTTTGGAGTTTATGATACAGAATGTAAGTCATCATATCTGTTTTACAGAAATTATTCAAAGAGCATTGTTCCACTTTGAAATTATTAACATTAGGTAAGCATTCCTATGGAAGGATTCAAGTTCTATTTTCTTTTTTTTTTTTCTTTTTTTTTTTTTTTTGGCCAGTCCTGGGCCTTGGACTCAGGGCCTGAGCACTGTCCCTGGCTTCTTCCCGCTCAAGGCTAGCACTCTGCCACTTGAGCCACAGCGCCGCTTCTGGCCGTTTTCTGTATATGTGGTGCTGGGGAATCGAACCTAGGGCCTCGTGTATCCGAGGCAGGCACTCTTGCCACTAGGCTATATCCCCAGCCCTCAAGTTCTATTTTCAAGTTAGTCGAGAAAAGTGTGAATAAAGACAGGAGAAACAATAGAAAATTCAAATAACTGAATGAATAAGTTAATATTGACTAATAGTGGATAGTAATTATGTATTTCCTATATAAAATAGGTATAAAGTTATGATATATGACAATATTATATGCTCAAGAAAAATGTAACATGTAAGTAGGTCAATTCTAATCTTAAAACTACTAATAAAAGATGAATGAAATGATCTATTGGATACTCAATAAAACAATATAGAAAACACAAATTCATATGAAAAAGGAAAGGATAAAATAAAATGATAAATACCTACTTAAAGTACTATTCTATACTTGTTTCCTTGCACATCTATAAACTCCTACTGCAATCTTTTATTATTAAATGTCTGTTTGCTTAATTGTTCAAGTTAAATGGGCATATTGTTATTTTCACAATTGGAAAAGAATGCCCTTGAAAAATTATTTGTGAATCACAAGAAATCACTTATGTAAACACCTCTTTTGTAGATTATTCTCATTCACAAAAATAATAATATTAAGTTCAGCATCTTAGTCTCATTTATTCTTCAGTAAAATGGATTAGTTTATTGTAACTTATTTAAATACTCTTACATTCACTAGAATTACATTTAATGTTCTATAACATACCATGATATGTATTAGGAACAGTTGTTTTGGCTCTGAGTTTGTATAGTTCTGGCAACTTTAATTAGTTTTGTATTAATAATTGCAGTATCTTATGCAACAACTTCTGAAAGAGAAATTATTAAAAGTAAACATTAAAATATTACAGCCACTGGTCTATTTGGTATACATTTGATTTTTTAAGTAGTATAATTGAAATTATACATAGTGTCACTTTTTTCAGATTGGACTGTTTTATGCCAGTGTTCATTAAGAATTCCTTTTTTCTTTGGTTTGAAAACCATGGGAAAATTTACATTGTGGCAATGGTGGTGTAGAACAGTTGTAAGAGACTACCCTGACAATAAATGGTACTGAGTCAATGAATTGGACCAGATTGTAGATTTAATGTAAAAACAAAAAATAAAGCTACTGGAGATGATATGGAACATAAACTCATAAGTGAACCGCCTCACTGATTGTTTAACAAAGTGATTTAAGCAAATATTAAAATAGTTTTCACACAAGGTGGATATCAACCTTAGCATATGATATCAGATAGTGTCTCTAGAAAAATGCAATACACAAAAGGGACACAAAAATTATATGGTCTGGGTATGTAACTCAATGATAGAATGCTGGCAAGCACATGTAAGACCTTGAGCTTAATCACAACCCAGAAAAGAAAAGCTCTTTGTATTCATGAATGGAAAATGATAGTGTGTTTAATATTTTAAAAATTTATGCAAGAAGTAATATACAGTAGATTTTCAGAGCTCTGGCCTAAGAAGAGATGAGTTTGATTTGCAGCTTCAGTACACATTAGCTATTCAACTATAGGCAACTTACTTTATCTCTTTAAATATTAATGCTTTGTTTACAATGTAGGGATAATAATAGTATGAAAGAGGAAATGGCAGTAGTGGACCTGGCACATTTCTTTTAAGCATCAGCTTTTATTAATCATAACATAATAGCGACTATGATAGTAGTTAATTAATATTGATGCTCATCACATTAATAAAGCATAAACACAATGTTCTTTCCATGGATTGTGTATTAGGTTACATATATTCAAATTCATTTTTGTGAAGTATAGTTCTTTGGTAAGTATTATATATTCCTCACCTCAATGCCATTCAGAATGGTGTCTTTTCTGTAAAAGTTCCTGTGTGTTCTCCTTTGTAATAAACTAGTCAGCTGCCTTGTCCAGAGTAAAGTGTTGCAACTAGTGACGCATGTTTGATCTTTTAACTTTCACTGTGCATAATGTTATATAAAAGGAATCAGGCAAACTAATAAATTTTGGGGTATAGGTTGTTTTCTTTAACTAAATAAATTTAAAGGTACCTTGTTGAATAAGTCAACAGCCTCTTTTTATTGAGTAGCATTTCATTTTTTGGATGCACTGCCGATGGTTATTTATTTATTCCTCTATCAAAGGGCATTCTTATTGTTTCCAATTTTAGTGACTGCAAGTAAAGACACTATCTGCTTTAATGTTCAGGTTTTTGTGTGAAGAGAAAGTTTCATTTCATAAGGCTAAATACCCAGGTTTTGATTGCTGTAGTGTATGATATATCTGTGAACAATTTCTGCAAATGTTTCTGTGAATTGTCATTCAATTTTCCATTACCTGGATCACTGAGTGGGAGTCTTCTTTGTTCTGTGTACTGCCAGATAGTTGTTTTGAGTACTATAGCCTTTTAATAGACAGATAGTTGTGCCTTCTACAGATAGTTATGCCATCTAGTGATTGTAGTTTTCATTCCTTTTTTTGCATTTATTCACATATCACTTTATTGCTTTTATTTCACATCATGTATTATTTGGAAACAATCCTTTTCTTGGTATTTTGTTCCTTTGATTAGGAAATTTGGTTTCTGGATTGTTGTTATCTTTTTTGACCTTACATTCTTCCAGAGAAGACAGATAAATTCATTAAGAAATGTTACCTGTATTCTGTAAGCCTGTTCTTAAAATTTATTCACTGTGATCCACTTCTACTAAGAATAAATGCAATGTTTTGAGTATCATCTGCATAATTTCACTCCTACAAGATTCTTTAAAATGTGATGCCCTGGGCTGGGGATATAGCCTAGTGGCAAGAGTGCCTGCCTCGGAGGCCCTAGGTTCGATTCCCCAGCACCACATATACAGAAAACGGCCAGAAGCAGCGCTGTGGCTCAAGTGGCAGAGTGCTAACCTTGAGCGGGAAGAAGCCAGGGACAGTGCTCAGGCCCTGAGTCCAAGGCCCAGGACTGGCCAAAAAAAAAAAAAAAAATGTGATGCCCTATTTTTCGTGCACCTCAGGTTTCAACTCCAGGCATTGTGCTGCCTAGCCTGGTTTTAGGTTAGACTTGTTCTCTAGTACTTGACCCTCGCTCGCCTCCATCTCTGTGGGTTTTTTTAATGTTTAATTTGAACATTTTGTCTATAAACTTTTCTGCTTATGCTAGTTTTGAAGTGAGATCTTCCAGATCTCAGTCTCTTGAGCTTTCAAGTGATTAAAGGAGATAACAGCATTATGAATATGAAATACCAGCCTCAATTTACTGCTAACACTCTTGCTCTGCAAATTTCAAATGTGTACTGTTTTCTCAAATTTAAAGATTTTTTGAACACATTTACCTCCTGAAACATTCTCTCTCCATTCACATTTTATATTCAGCGTAAATATTATAACTTTTGAGAACCTGACTATAATCACAAAAATATAGAGAGAGTCCATTTGATTATATACTCCTTTCCTTTATAATTTTTGTGTATTGCTTCCTTTTCACCTGTAGCTTTCTCATTACTTATTACTTTCTTGAATCAGTTATATAAGGTGAAGAAAACTCAATGTGAGTTTAATTCTCCTTTAATAAGAAAGCACAGTGATCTACACTCCATGTCTCTTGCTTTAATTAGTCTTCAGGAAGATTTTTCCCAGAAATTCTAGTATGATTAGACATATTTACACTGAATTATTGTTTGGTGGGATTCAGTTTCCATTATTTTGGGGCTTTATACAAAGAGCTTATTGTGTTTGTTTCAAGGAGTAATTTGTGTTAATGGCTAAGATCCTCAAGTTCTAGTGTTCTAGTATGATTAATAATACTGAATACTACTTTCTAAAGTAAAGACAATAACTCTAGTCTTCCGTTTCTTTTCCTAGTGTGTTCTGTAAACATTATCTTCCACCTCATTTGTTAAGATGTTCAACCTACAATGAGAAACATTTGTGCTGGCTTCTACTTTTGAAACTTCCAGCCCCAGGTAGTAGGATCCATTGTTTTTGGACAGATTTATCCAGTGGAGCAAACCCTTTAACTCATACACAGGAAACACTCATGACAGAAAGACAAAGGGGTAGGGGCCATACTGTTCACTCTGGGGACCTCCTCCAGATTATTTTATGATCTTCTATTAGTAAACACTTCTTCACAATTCCATCATCTCCAAATAGTACCATGCAGGCGATCAAGACATATACAAATTGCTTTCAGGACATTTAAGATGGAGAGTAAATGGTTAACAGATATTTGAATTGCAACATACTGCTTCTAATTCTTAGAAACTGGTGATGTACACAGTCTCATAAATCTCTGTGTCTGGGAATTAACTCCCTATATGTCTTCAAATCTTTTGTTTGCTTATTTTGTTTACTCCAGAGGCAGTAAGTAAGAAAGGAAAAAGTTTATGTAGCAAGCATTCACGGAAGAAGAATATCTCTTTTGAATCTTTTAAATTATTTATTTATTTATTGTCAAAGTAATGTACAGAGGGGTTACAGTTATATATGTAAGGCAGTGAGTACATTTCTTATCAAACTTTTTACCTCCCCCTTCATTTTTCTCCCACCTTTCCTCCTCCCTGGTTCCCTCCCCACCCTCCCCTTAGTTGTACAGTTGGTTTACAGCAAATTGTCTTGTAAGTACTGCTGCTTCATTAGTTCAAATTTTACTTGCTGTCTCTCCCTTTTGGTGTTCCCCTTCCCTAGTTCTAATAAACATACATACAGTACCCACTGTACTAGAGTCAGGTACGTGACATCAGGGGTAAAACCGTGAGGAAGAAAGAAAAAAGAAAAAGGTGTATTTTCATAGGGTACATTGGAAATAACAACAACAAAGATAAATCACTTGATTTAGCCAGTTGGACCATCGAAGTCAGTACTTTCAGCAGCTCACATGGATTTTTAACGTGTTGCCAATTAGAGGAGGTAGAAGATCAAATCTTCCATATTGCTACCATTATCAGTGTCCAGAAAATAACTGTGATATCTGTAAGGCAAGTCTCACAGTTCTCAAAAAGCCATATTTCAACACCCTATTGGTTTGGTTCTGCCATCTTGAAAGTTTTCTGTGTCAATACAAAAAAAGGTCTTATCTACTTTAAAATAGTTTTCCATTCATATTAAATTTATATTTATTTATGCTCCTCTAGAGGCTTTTATTGCATAACTAGAGCTGTACAGTAGAGTGATTTGTTTCATATTGTTTAACATAGTGGTTACAAATAGATCTGACCAAAAAAATCCCATTCTTTCCAATTTGCAGCTTGTATTTTTAACAAACACCCTCTAGCAAAGGCTGACCTAAAATGATCTCTTCCAGTGACTGCATACTTCTAGGAATCCTATCAGAACAATGGATTTGTAAAAGCTAAAATAGCATTCTGTGATCTCAGTGGTGCATACTTTTAATGAGGATGCCACTGACATAAAGCAAAATATAGACATGAATACGGTCTTTGGTATCACTTTCCTATTCCTATTCCTCTTCCCTTGAAAATTAGTAACTAATAGGGACAGTTCTGAAATACTGATTTTATTCTATACTTATTTACTGAATTTGTGTTAACACATTCCTTTCTTTCATTATAGCATTTTATAAACTTTTGTGGAGTATCATAGTATTTGCTGCATTAATTTAATTACTTCTGAAAGTTCTAAGGTCTTTTTTTTTAGGTTTTTTTTTTTTTTTAGTTTTTATTATAAAACTGATGTACAGAGAGGTTACAGTTTCATACGTTAGGCATTGGATACATTTCTTATACTGTTTGTTACCTTGTCCCTCATACCCCCCTCCCCCTTCCCCCCTCCCCTTCCCCCCTCCCCCCGAGGTGTTCAGTTCACTTACACCAAACAGTTTTGCAAGTATTGCTTTTGTAGTTGTTTCTCTTTTTTTACCCTGTGTCTCTCATTTTAGTATTCCCTTTCAATTTCCTAGTTCTAATACCCGTATACACGGTTTCCAATATACTCAGATAAGATTACATCGATAGTGTAGATACAATCACAAGAAGGTGATACAAGAACATCATCAATAGTAGAAGCTACAGATACACATGGGATGTTGAACGTAGTTACAACTGTGATATTACAATCATTTCCATAAACTGGAATTCATTTCACTTAGAATCATCTGATGTGATCATAAGGATGTAGCTATTGGGCTCTTGTGATCCTCTGCTGTGACTTGCCTAAACCTGTGCTAATTATTCCCAATAAGGGAGACCATAGAGTCCCTGTTTCTTTGGGTCTGGCTCACTTCACTTAGTATAATTTTTTCCAAGTCCTTCCATTTCCTTACAAATGGGGCAATGTCATTATTTCTGATAGAGGCATAAAATTCCATTGTGTATATGTACCACATTTTCCTGATCCATTCATCTACGGAGGGGCATCTGGGTTAGTTCCAGATTCTCGCTATGACAAATTGCACTGCAATGAACATTGTTGTTCTGGTGGCTTTACTGTGATTTTGTTTGTGGTTTTTTGGATAGATACCCAAAAGTGGGGTTGCTGGGTCATAGGGGAGTTCTATAATTAGCCTTCTGAGGAGTCTCCGTACTGCTTGCCAGAGTGGCTGAACCAGTTTACATTCCCACCAACAATGAAGTAGGGTTCCCTTTTGGCCACATCCCCTCCAACAACTGTTATTGTTAGTTTTCTTGATATATGACATTCTTATTGGGGTGAGATGGAATCTCAATGTTGTTTTGATTTGCAGTTCTTTTACGGCCAGTGATGTAGAGCACTTTTTCATATGTCTCTTGGCCATTCTCATTTCCTCATCAGAGAAGTCTCTTTGTAGGTCTTTAGCCCACTTGATGAGTGGGCTATTGGTTGTTTGCAGTTTTGTTTTGGAAGAAGGTAATTTTTTTAGTTCTGCATATATTTTAGATATGAGGCCTTTGTCCTTTTAATGGCCGGTAAAGATCTTCTCCCAGTCTGTTGGCTTTCTGTTTATCTTGCAAGCTATGTCCTTTGCCGTGCAGAAGCTCTGCAGTTTGATGCAGTCCCATTTGCCCAACCTTTCTTTGATTTGTAGCCTTTCTGGGTCTTTGTTAAGGAAGTTCCATCCTGCGCCAAGGAGCCCAAGTGTTTCTCCTACTCCTTCCTTTAGTGTTTTCAGGGTGTCTGTTTTGATTTCGAGGTCTTTAATCCATTTGGAATTGATTTTGGTGCAGGGTGATATATAAGGATCTAGTTTTAGTTTGTTGCATGTGTTGAGCCAGGTTTTCCAGCACAATTTGTTAAAGAGGCTATCTTTCTTCCAAACTATTGTTTTAGCCCCTTTATCAAAGATTAAGTAGGCGTAGTTCTGTGGGTTCATTGCCGGGTCTTCAATTCTGTTCCATTGGTCTTCAGGCCTGTTCCGGTGCCAATACCAAGCTGTTTTTATTATTGTAGCTTTATAATACAACTTGAAGTTGGGTATTGTAATTCCTCCAGCACTGTTCTTTCTGCTTAGGATTGTTTTTGCTCTTCTAGGTCTTTTATTATTCCATATGAATTTCTGGATTGCTTCCTCTATTTCATCAAAGAATGGTGTTGGGATATTAATGGGTATTGCATTGAATTTGTAGATAGCCTTTGGCAATATTGCCATTTTGATTATATTAATCCTCCCAATCCAGGAGCACAGGAGGTTTTTCCATTTCCTTAGTTTTGACTTAATTTCGTTTTTCAAGGTTTTAAAGTTCTCCTCAAAGAGGTCTTTCACTTCTTTGGTTAAGGTTATTCCTAGGTATTTTATGTTTTGGGGGGCTATTGCAAAAGAAGTTGAATTCCTGATTTCAGCCTCGGTCTTCGGGTCGTTAGCATACAGAAAGGCCGTTGATTTTTGAAGGTTTATTTTATATCCTGCAACTTTGCCAAAGTTTTGGATCAGCTCTAGTAGCTTGGGGGTAGAGTCTATGGGATTCTTTAGGTATAGGATCATGTCATCTGCGAAGAGAGAGAGTTTAACTTCATCTTTACCTACTTGGATCCCCTTTATATTTTCTTCTTGTCTGATTGCTCTGGATAGGAATTCTAGTACTATGTTGAAGAGCAGGGGAGAGAGTGGACATCCCTGCCTTGTTCCTGATTTTAAAGGGAATGGCTTTAGTTTTTCCCCATTTAGAGTTATGCTTGCTGTTGGTTTGTCATAAACTGCCTTGATTATATTCAGGAATGTTCCATGGAATCCCAGTTTTTCCAGTGCTTTTAGCATAAATGGATGCTGGATTTTATCAAACGCTTTTTCCGCATCCAGAGATAAAACCATGTGGTTCTTTAGCTTGCTCCGGTTGATGTGGTGGATTACATTAATTGACTTGTGTATATTAAACCAACTTTGCATCCCTGGGATGAATCCAGTTTGATCGTGGTGTATGATTTTTTTGATGACCTGTTGAAGTCGATTGGCCAGAATTTTGTTGAGAATTTTTGCATCTATGTTCATCAGGGAGATCAGTCTATAGTCCTCTTTCTGTGATGAGTCCCTGCCTGGTTTTGGGATGAGGGTTATACTGGCTTTATAGAATGAGTCTGGAAGTGAACGTTCTCTTTCAATTTCATTGAAGAGGTTGAGAAATATTGGTGTGAGTTCTGTTTTGAAGGCCTTGTAGAATTCTGCAGTGAATCCGTCTGGACCTGGGCTTTTCTTGGATGGGAGATCATTTATTGCCGTTTCTATTTCAATACTGGATATGGGTCTGTTTAGAAGGTTTAAATCTTCATGGTTGAGTTTGGGGATATCAATTTTTTCTAGGATATCATCCATTTCTTCCAAGTTCTTGAATTTGTTGGCATAAAGGTTTGCAAAATATTCCCTTATTATTTTCTGAATTTCTGTTATTTCTGTGGTGATGTTACCTGTTTTATCTCTTATCTTGTTTATTTGAGTGTGCTGCCTTTGTTTTTTGTTCAGGTTTGCCAGGGGTCTGTCTATCTTGTTGATTTTTTAAAGAACCAACTCTTTGTTTTGTGTTTTCTTTTTTGTCTCTAATTGATTTAATTCTGATTTGATTTTAACTATTTGCTTCCATCTATTGATTTGGGGTTTGGCTTGTTGTTCTCTCTCAAGAAAATTAAGGTGCTTCCTTAAATTATTGAGTTGCTGTTTCTCCAGTTTGTTGATGTATGCACTCAGAGATATAAATTTTCCTCTGAGTACTGCCTTTGCTGTGTCCCAAAGGAGCTGGTTCTTTGTGTCCTCAACTTGGTTGAATTCCATAAACATTTGAATTTCCATTTTAATTTCTTCAATGACCCTCTGATGGTTCAGCAGTGTGTTGTTTAGTCTCCATGAATTGTAGGATTTTCTGTGGTGTCTGTGTGAGTTGAGCTCTAATTTTATTCCATTGTGGTCTGAGAGAATGCAGGGAATGGTTTTGATACTTCTGAATTTGTACAGATTTTCTTTGTGCCCTAAGATGTGATCTATTTTGGAGAATGTTCCATGTGCTGCCGAAAAGAATGTGTATTCTGTCCTTGCTGGGTGGAATATTCTGTAGATGTCGATTAAGTCTAGTTGGTCTATGCAATGTTCTGTGGTTTCTTTGTTCAGTTTTTGGCGTGTTGATCTGTCCAGAGGTGATAGTGGAGTGTTAAAGTCCCCAACTATCAATGTGTTTGGGTCTATGAGTGTTTTTAGAGTTAGTAGTGTTTGTTTGATGAAGTTGGGTGCTCCTGCATTTGGTGTGTAGATATTTAGAATGGCTATTTCTTCCTGTAGGAGAGATCCCTTTACTAGTATGTAGTAACCTTCTTTGTCTATTCTTACCTTTTTTAATTTGAAGTCAATTTTGTCTGATACTAGGATTGCAACTCCAGCCTGCTTATGGGGGCCATTTTCTTGATAGATTTGATTCCAGCCTTTCACTTTTAGAAGATGTTTACTTTTGCTAGATAGATGTGTCTCTTGGAGGCAGCAGAAAGATGGATCTTGATTTTTGATCCAACTTATGAGCGTATGTCTTTTGATTGGAGAATTAAGTCCATTAATGTTGACAGTTAGGATTGAGAGATGATCGTTTGTTCCTTTCATTATCGCTATCTTGTTTATGTCTGTGTCTTCCCATTTCTTGATCTGATGTTTACTAATTAGCGTTCATTTCTCTGTCTGTATTGGGATCTTGATTATTATCCCTGTATAGTACATCTTTGAAGACTTTCTGTAAAGCTGGTTTGGTGGAGATATATTGTTTCAGTTTTTCCTTACTGTGGAAGACTTTTATTTGACCTTCAGCCATGAAGGAGAGTTTGGCTGGGTACAGAATTCTCGGTTGATAGTTATTTTTATATAGAGTTTGGTATACTTCATTCCAGGCTCTCCTTGCTTTCATGGTCTCTGCTGAGAAGTCTGGGGTACTTCTGATTGCTTTTCCTTTATATGTGATTGTTTTCTTTGCCCTAACAGCTTTGAGTATTTTTTCCTTGCACTCTACTGAACCTGTTTTGATCACAATGTGTCATTGGGATGTCCTATTCTGGTCTGGTCGATTTGGGGTTCTAAATGCTTCTTGTATTTGTATAGGCCTTTCCTTCTGGATATTTGGGAAGTTCTCAGCTAATATTCTGTTAAATAGGTTGCCTATCCCATTAACCTCTTTCTCCAAGTTTTCCTCAATACCTATTATCCTTAAATTGGGCTTCCTGATCGTGTCTTGAATCTCCTGTAGCGATCTGTTTTGTTGATTGGACTGGATTTGTATTGATTTTTGATCTTTCTCCATAGAATCTAAGGAATCTTCAGCTCCTGAAATTTGATCCTCTGCTTCAGTTAGTGACTGTAGGCTAGTTACTTGATTTCGAATCTCTTTTGCTTCTGACTGGTCTTTCCTGATAATTTCCATGTTATTTCTTAGGTCTTGTATGGACTTCTTTACTTCATTAACTTCATTACTTTGGTTTTGAGAGTTGTCTCTCAAGTCTTTAAGCTGGTTAGCTATCTTTTCATTTGACTCTTGAAGTTCATTTATCTTTCTATTTGTGGATGCCATGAAATTCTCCATTAATTTTTGCTTTGCCTCCTCACGCTGTAGAATTATTGACTGAAGAGATTCAAACTTTTCATTTATCATGTTTATCAGTAGACTTTGTAGAGCTTTTTGGGGGTTCTCTTCTATGTCTTTGATTGACTGCTCTGCTTCCTGCTTGTTTTGAGTGGGGGATAAGAGTTCATTGTTTGCCATCTTTCTTGTGTTTCTTCTGCCCATTTGAATTGGTGATGCCAGACTACCAGCGCGCTTTCTCTGCGATTTCAGGTCGTCCGTGCTCAGCCGCCGCCTGGTCTCCGCTGTGTGCTTTACCTGCTTGGAGTGCGGGTTGATGTGCGCAGGCGCTGTGCCGGCGCCGGCGCCGGCGCCAGCACCGGCGTGGCAGTGGGATACCGCCCAGAGCTCGAATCTGTTTTCAGACGGGCAAAGTCGATTTTTCCTTCCTGGCCAGAATCCCTGTACTGTTACAATTTATGCTGGTTGTCTTTCTAGTAGTAAAAGTTTCTATGGGGTGAGAAAACTGCTATGCTGGAGGGAGCTGAGCTAGTGCACTGCAGCTGTTCTGCTGTCTTCCCGGAAGTCAGTTCTAAGGTCTTATACTCCCACATTGACCAGTTTTCATTTGCTCATTGTTTTACATAGTTTCAATAGATGAGCAGTATTCCTTGACTATTTTCTTCAAAATTTTTATTTATATCTATTTGTATTATACATGTCTTAAATAGTTCAAATACTTTGTATGATCTGAATATTTCTTATTTAATTGTGTATGAGGAAAATTCAGTATGCACAACTGGGCATGTTTTTCATACAGTATTATTATGGAATAGTAAAACATTTATATTTGATAAGGATATAGGGAAACTATATTTGTAGGTCAGAATAGAATGTAAATCGTTGTAGCCTTTTGGTGAGAAAAATCTTAGTATCAGTTGAAATGATAAGAGCACAAATACTTTGAACTGTAACTTTGAAATCAATATAATATGTGAAATATAAATATATTTACTATTAAATATTCCATGATAATTGATAGAATAATGCCATAGCAAAAACAATTATACATATAAATTATATGACCATAAGTAATTTTAAAATGAATCTAAATCAAAATATTCCAAGTTAGAATATTAATACAAAAAATAAACTCAATGGAATATATGCCCTCTTTGAACCTATTGACCATGTGAAAGTATATTGAAGAATTTAAGGGCAGATCCCAGTTTCGGAACTTCTACTGGCATTAAAAAAAAATTCTCTCATGCTGTAATGATGATTGGGAATGGTGGCTTTCTAATGTATTGTTAATTATTTACTGGCATCTGTGTGCTCAGCTCACTAAATGCCAGTAGCAGTCTACCCATTGTAGCAACCAAAAAATACATCCCCAACTTTCCAAGTCTCCCTTGAAGAGGAAAATTGTATTTTGTTGACTTGTCTAGATAAAAAAGAATAGCCTGAAGAAATATACCGAGTTATTACTCAGCTCGAGCTCTCAGATGGATATAATGTTGAAAAATAGTCAATGAAGGTGAAATTTCAGGAAGCGTGAGCAAAATTGGAGGGGCAGAATCTATACCAGACATTTTGCAATATCAAGAAAATCAGGGTCTTAATATAACATTAACATTTGAAATTCAATAAGCAGTTCAAATTCCATTACAATACTACTTTCATATAAGAAAGACTCATCACTCCATGCTTACAATATAGTTATATATATATATATATATATATATATATATTCTGATATGTACACTCTCAATCATTAAGTGTGATTTTTAAAATATATTGAGCAATTATTGCTTTTTCTATCATAAAGTGAACCTAATATTTGAAGAAACAAACTTTCATTCCCCCAAAGAATGTGCCTTTTATAATAAAGTGGGTTCTTGAAACTGGAAAGTTCTTGCTCAATTTATACTACTTTACATGCGTGCTGCTACAGTGACTGGGGTAGCACCTAATAACTTTTTATACCCTGTAGCATCTTTAATGATTTGCCACAGCCACCAACTACTGGGCAGTGCTTTTAAGTGGTTGTGTTAACCTGGATGATCTTGGAAAATTAGTTAATGAGTGTCTCAGTGAAGATAAAACTGCTGGCAGTTTGTTAAGATTTTCAGAACTTATTTTATTAAAACCACCTATATGGTTATAGGATATTGTATTTTCAAAGGTAAAGTATTTTCATGGGATACAGTTCTGTTTCTGTGAAATGTCTTGAGATTTAAAATAACACAGAATGAAAAAATCCTATGAATGAACTGTCCATTATCACTGATGAGCCACAGATTCCTCTTAGTTTGAACCCCAAAATGCAGACATGATTAAATTCATTCATGTTTCTTCGGAGGAGAGATAGATTCAGTACACTCTATATAGTATATGCTTGGATTAATATATACATTTTAATTAGTCTACCTGTCAGAAAACCTAAGAGAATATCAAATCCCTAAGATGCTTGGGCAAGTCTGCTTAAACAAATGCACTGTAAAAGCAATGTTATAATTCATCTATGGGATATTATAGTGTTTTATCTCAATTAGAACTTTTACGTTATGTTTGTTAAAAGAGCTTACAGTCATTTTTCAGAAAACAGGAGGAGGCATCCTATTGCAAACATGGTATGAAAGTACATGATGCTCAGGATCAGCATATGTTCTCCATTCTTCAATTTCTTTGGCCATACTCAATATTAGTTTTAGAGCACATTGAAGATCTTTGGCCTGGATATTAATATCACGGGGTTTTGTGAGTCTGTATTGATATATAAAAGATGGGAAAATATTGTGCAGGAAAATCCCAGCTTATAAAACATTGTATACTTCCCTGCTCTGCACTGAGTTCTCAGTTTCAATGCTGGCCTTATCATGTATACACACAAAGGGTTTCAAAAATTCCAAGGGATGCTAAGAGCTCTAGTGCATTGTGTGATTGGATGAGTAGCTGCATGAGAAATGTCATATGTGATGAGAGCGTGGGGGGCAGGTAATTTCTGAATCTCAGTCAGGTGCCGAGAGCAGTTATAGCTCTTGAATAAAATTTCCCATATAAATGTATTGCACAAGGCAAATTCAGTTCCCTCTCTTTGGTTTATAATCTCTTTGGCTAAAGCACGGAGATGCATTTAAGGGTTATGTATATTTTGGAATATGTTGTATTGGTATATAAAAATGCTTTATAAGGTTTTCTGTTCTCTTGTGCTCACAGATAGTTTACTATGGTAATGAGAACAGCCTCTCGATCAAAGTTCTTCTTTTGGTCTTTAGGTTTCTAAAATGCAATCCTGAATTGATTTGGTTATGAATAATATGTTTCACTGACTCTGCTCCTTGGATCAAATCAGGCAGGACTGTGAAAATGGGAGCCTGAGCTGGGATTTGGAATTAAATGTAGTTTTAAGCTAGGAGCCTTGATAAAGTTTTAGATTTGTTTTAGGAATGGAAAG
This sequence comes from Perognathus longimembris pacificus, assembly GCF_023159225.1. NCBI lineage: Eukaryota > Metazoa > Chordata > Mammalia > Rodentia > Heteromyidae > Perognathus > Perognathus longimembris. The sequence continues at coordinate 19,338,219 of NC_063172.1, forward strand.
GAAATTTAACGAAATATTTCAAAATATGCGTATCTAATGTTATAGTCAGTTGATATTTGTTCTTATTTGAAGGTACTAGTATTACTATGGTGACTTGTTTTGTATTCTGAAATGTTTCCCTACTAGAACTTTGATCCTCACTAATTTCAATAAATTCTTTAATACCCATTTTTCTTATTTACAATTGAAAATAACAACTATTGATATGGTCTGTTATAGATGAAGGAAGTCATTAAGTGGTTTTTGGTTAACTAAAAGCTAAACAAAATTATCTGAGTTCAGATGTATTACATAAATGAAGGAGATATACAGAAATAGATGGTAAGTTAGTAGAATGGGAGATTATGATGGCTGAGTCTATTTTAAATTCACTTTGCAGGACAAAGTTCAACTCAATTTGTAGTTAGTATGTATGAGTTAGTTATCATGTGTGTTGAATTAATAAACTGCTGATAAAACAATCAATTTCTAGAGGAGAGAGAAAGTCTGAAAGGATGCCATTGAATTGTGTATGCTGTTTATGGAAGTGCACAAGCCAGTTCAAAATCTGGCTTTTTGCTTGTAAATTGGTGATGAGTATCCTGCACTTTTCTATCTGGACTGGCTTTGAACTATGACCCTTAGATCTCACTCAAATTACTGGTATGAGCCAGAAGCACCAGGCAACAGGAAAGAAATTTTCATATAACACCAAGATAGTAAAATATGCAGGAATAGCTGTTGTTCAGAATGAGGAAAACATAAAAGACAGGATTAGCAATTTGCCTTGTTACACGTAAATTCTACCCAAAGTGATCTACAATATCAATTCATTTTCCATCAATATAGAAACAGCATTTTGGAAGGGAAGTGAGGAAGGAAGGGGACATCCAATCAAATAGTCATATAGAAAACCAGAAGTTGGATTATCACCACAACTAATATAGGAATGTTAATGGTGACTCAAAATCCAAGTATTACAGGTATACAGACAAACAATAAACCTGCAAAGTGACATAGAGGCAAATCTTGGACTTGTTAATGGATTTTTAGGTATGCTATAAAAGTATAATACTAGGAAACAGAAACATCTTTGAGGAGAGAGAGCAATAGTGGGGGCGGGATTTGGAGGGAGGGAGGAAGGATGAGAAAACTCAAAGCCACTGTAGCCACTGGTGAAATTATATAAATGGCTCACAGAACCTTAAAATTAGAATTACTGTATAATTTACCCATTTTAATTCTGGGTTATATACTAAAAATGATTGAAAATAAACACTTAAACAAGTTTTCTTTGAATTTCAAAGTGCTAGTTATAATAATTTACACAAAGAAGCAAATCAGATGTCCGTGGACTCTTGAACAGATAAATAATATGTGGTATTATGCTAAAAATGAATGAAAGTAAATGCTCTAAATGAATGAATATTGAAGGGACTGCACTGAGCAAAGAAGACAGAATAAAACCGAAAGCAAGTAAGTTGTTGTCAGAGAGTTGAAAGAAGTGGGGATTGAGAATGACGTTAGAAGAGATGAGATTTCTTTTCCATGTTTAGAACATCTCTAGATGTTCTAGAATTGGGTAATGGTGATACTTGAATAACACTGTTAATGAATTTGTTACTATTTAATTACACATTTGAAAATGGCACTGTTGTTCATTTATTTTGAAAGTTATTTAGGGAAAGCAGAGACATCAATTCTCAATCAGTTATATCTCACATCCATAATTTACTAGCCTAAGTTCGTGAGCAAGAGTCTCATCCTCTTCTATCGTATATGAACAACTATAGCATGGAGGTTAATTCCAGCATCAGCTATTTATTCAGCCAGAAATCACGATCTAGTGGCTAAGGACTAAATGAAGGGCAACCGAACATTGACCGTTCATTTTATGGATTTTACAATGGAGAATAGAAAGAAGCTATGAGTCATGTTTCTAAGTAAATAAAAATGTAGTAATAAAAATACATGCCACTGTTATTAAAATTAAATATGTGTAAAATGCACTTTGAAATGACCAGCATAAGCCTGCTATTAAGATTTAACTTAGGGAATTAAGCTTATTTTACCTCAGTTATATATCTAATTGCAACCATCTTAAGAAATGCATGTCACAAATCACAAGATTTTGACATGAAAATCTTTATGCCTACTATAGTAAAAACCATTAGTACCTCAAGGTAAAAATTAATATTCAAGTAGGTATAAAATCATACTCCAGCTCATATACATACACATAACTGCATACTGTCTTAAACATACAGATAATCCTTTCATATCAAAACATAGTTTAGCTTTTAGTTACTATGTATTTGTAATCAACTCATGCCTCTAAATTTTCCGCTTACTATCTACATTCAACATGTGAAAGTCTATTAAAGCCATAATATGGTCCTTAAAAATCTTTAGTGCACCATGAAATCTATATGTTCTTTTCAAATCATATTAAATAACATGTTCTAGTATATGCCACAAATCACAATTCCCTAGAAAATATGAATTATATATGTTAGTGATATGAGGATATTTCTGATTCTAACTATGTAGACTTGTTCACAAACTTTTTACAGGAAGTTAAATCCAACTAATTTTACATGTAAACACATTATTACATATTTTAATACACTGTTGCATAATAGGAGCACATAGTATCAATGGACCTGTAAATTCTAGTGCTTTTAATGATATATTTTTTGGAAGTGACTGAGCTTCTGGAGCTCAAATATTATTTTTTAGAATTGTACCTTATTTAGGCATGGTACAAATACATTTCCTGCTATACACTGAAGCAGGTCAATCAGCTAACCATGAATTCTGACCATTGAAGAATCATGAGATATTTCGTGCTTTGGTTGGTGTCAGCATACTTTTAAGTCATGAACAGATAGTTGTTAATAATCATGTTTCATGGATCCAGGCTTTTTAAGACTGGTGATACACCAGGAGGTGTTCACTTGGGTAATATTTCCCTTTTCATCAAACTTTATTTAGCTCCCAAACTTTACGGTGCTAATAAAGTCAAAATTTTATAATTGTTCTTGGTAAAAATAAAATAAATTAGGTGTGTGTGTTTCTAAGTATTAAAATTTTAGAAAAAAATATGTGGGACTGAGGGTAGAACATGGTTATAGGGTGCCTAAGAACATCAATTCTGATATACAAAATCACATAAATGTAATATATTCAATATTTTTGTCCTCAATATGGTCAGCATATTTTCAATAAATTTGTATGTGAAAATTTTCTTAGTTTAGGGAGTCCCTCTCTCTAACTCATAAGGCAGATTATAGAGATTAAAAAACCGTGCTATGGGAAACTGGGGCCAATAGAATTACTTAATGACTTGGGGAAATATGTAAAAGGAAGAATAATCTGTGTTGTTACCACAGTTTGTAGCCTGGTTAAGAGAAATTATATAGTTGTCACCACACGAAATACTGACTATACAAATATTTTTTATGGAAGTTCAGAATTTCACAAACCAGTGATCAGGAGTGGTCAATAATAGCCAATCACCCAGGGATATCCTGTGTACTGAAGAATGGAAAAATCATCAGATTTTTTTTTTTTTTGGTTATTTACTGGCAAATTTGGTAGAGATTATCTAATATTAAGGAAAGATAGTAGACTACACTGGGAAATTGTAGATGATAGGTAATAATTTTAGATCATTGATTAAAGTCATCTTTTTAAAATAAATTCTGGCCTTGAAGAAATAGGAAAAAAATTAGTTTGAGGTAGTCTTGTAATTCAGGAAAATATTTGAAGAATATTTTTCAGACTTGAAAATAATTTCATACATTTTGAAATAACATTTTGCTACACCACATTTATATTTCCTCTAAATATAATGCACACAACTATAATTTTATGCTGAGAAATGTAAAACATTTCTTTGATTTTCAGATTATTTATCTCCTGATGAACTGAATCAAAGTAATTTTCAATAACATGACTTTTTTCACCTTAAAAAAATTATAAAGAAAATGTACTTTCTTGGCTACCATCCAATATGATTAAGATAATGAAACGTGATATTGGTGAAAACATCTACTTTCTTTTACCAATGAGTTTGTATTGCCTGAAACTTTTGTGCTGCCCCAAAAGCATTTGTAATCGTATTGTGAAAGAAAGTTTTCTAAAAAATTAATCACAGCCCATTAATATCACTGTGCTGTTATTTCTGTATGTGTCTTATTTTCCTCCCACTTCTGTGTCTTTTTATTCCTTAAGTGATACAATAATAATTTATACTTACCCTTTCTTAAATGTCCTTATGGTTAAGAGGAAATTTAAAGTCTCACTAATGTTTATTAAAATTCATAAATGGAATAATGTACACCCTGTTTTTATAACTAGGAAATTTTTAAATGTCTCATTGACCTTCAATGTTGTTCAGACTTTGTGCTGTTGGAAATGTATACAATTAGAGTAAACCACTTTATAATTACTTTAGGTAAATGACTTAGGGAAAATTTTATGATTGTTATGTGAAATTAAGTTGTAATTGTACTATATTGCAAATATCACTTTGATATAGATTTTTACCATGTGAAAAAATATGTAGATGATACCAAAATATGTTGTTTAGATTTCCCTTCTGGAACCACTTTTTACAGTGCAAGGAATATGGTGGTAGAAAGCTATGAGAGCTAAGCATCTCCAGATCTGCATTGTCTTTAGTGAGACATTTTCAAATAAATACTGTCTCTAGAGAAATTTTAACTGCATAGAAAAATTGATAGGAAAATGTAGAGGTCTCATACATATCTTGCCCCACACACCCTTGTTGTTAGCAACAGCAGCTACCAGAATGTTGCATTTGTTACAATTCATGGGCCTGCACTGGCAACTCATTGTATTTCAAAGTCAGCTATATACCTAGTACTCACATGTTGTGTTGTATATTCATAGACTTGAAAAGTGTAAAATGGCATATGTCCACCATGATAGTTTTTTTATTAGTGTATCCATTTCCCTATAAGTTCTTAGTACTCTGTGTATGCATATATCCTTGTCTTCTAAGCTCTGAAAATCACCTATTTGTTGTTTTCTTGTATTGTTTTTTTGTTCCTGTCTCCATAGTTTTGTTTCTTCCAGAAAATACTGTAGTTAGAATTGTATAAAATATGACCTATTCAACTAACTTGTCACATTTACTGATATACTTCATATTCCTCACTAGTCCTTTCATGTCTTAGGAAGACATATTATAGGAATATAACTCTTCCTAGGATCCTGAGACAAGATTTAGACACTGTTAATTATTAGAAAATGTTGTTAAATAGTACTAAATGCTATGCCGACAATTAGTTCTGGGTTTCATTGAACAAGAATCAGTGGTATTTATAATCTGATGCATGAATGCCTTTGTATAGCTACTTAAAATAACCATAAAAATTACAGAAAAAAGAATAATTCTGTTACTCTTTCTTTAAGGCTTTATTTCAATTAGCCTATGTTGTTATTTTCCTGAGAATGATTGAACTCACATGGAGTGGGCAATTAAGGACTGAGTGTCAGCAAATAGAGCAGCTGGCAGTCAGGAATGGAAATTGCTTCCTGAGCAGTCCTTTCTCTGGCAGCTGACAGAGGTGCTTTCATGGTGGACCTGCTGCTGGGGTCACTGCACAGTCACTCTGAGAACACTGTAGCTACAACACCACAGCTCTGGAAGTGGTGTTGTGGCTCAATTGGTAGAGTGCTAACCTGGAGCTGAAGAACTGAGGGGCAGTACCCAGGCCCAGAGTTCAAGCCCCACGAGGGTCAAAAAGAAAAGAAAAGAAAAGAACCACTGTCCCAAAGACATGCTTCCCACTCTGGGAAGCCTAATTCCAGTCATAGTCACTCCAAATTCTGGTTTCTGGCCATGGAAAGCATCCTTCTAAAGACAAGAAACAGTGATTGGAAGCTTGTGCTGTAGGTACTGTTGTCAATCAAGATGAGAGGGGAGACACTTCCTAAGTAACTGGAGAACTTGGAGGATGGAAGGGTGAGAAGTTCATGGATAGAAGATGTGGAAAGTATGCTTTGACGAGTCCACCACCATTCGTGTGCCACCCACTTCTTTTTGGCCTTAAAATCAATCTGCTGAACTCACAAAAAAATGAAAATAAAGAAAGTGGTTTTAGAAGAAAATCAAAGAAAGAAAGGTAAAGACAGTATTCTAAGGAGTGACTGTTATTTGCCAGAATGGAGAGAAATTTGTGTTCAAATTTTGAAGAAACACTTAAAATCCTGGATTGTATAGGATTTTAAAAATTCATATAGGAGACCTTTATGTACTGGAGATATACTGTAGAACAGAGAGTGGCAGAATGATATTTATCAAAGAAGATTGATTTAATATAATGACAAGCTTATATACAGTTTTTGATGATGAATTGTACAATGATATATCATTTGAATTTTCATAATAACTGTCAGTCCGAATAATATTTTCATATTGACATTTTTTTCCAGTTATCAATTATATGAGAAATAAGATATGTATCTATAATCTATTTGCATCTATACCTATATATTCATATCTTTTTCTTATATTTATACAGATATCTTCCTGCTTATACCCATATGTGTATACATATGGGTATACATATATATACATATGGGTGTATACATATATATACATATACATATATATGGTAAAGTCACTAAATTAACACATGAAGTGCATCACACAAAATTAATATCACAAATGACAAGTTTGATCATTATTTGATCAAATTTATTTGTAGTTTCAATAATTTTGAATAAGTTAATGTATTTACAAAAACATGTCAAAACTCCTTAAATGTTCTGGAAGAGCATTAATGTCATGAAAATAATAATTAATAGTCATTAACGTAACTATCATCTGTTTGAGAAACCTGATTCTTTGCTGGAGCATATGGCCAAAGCAGACCTTCAGGACTGAACTTCCTATTGGTGGGAATAAGCAGCCTCATATGTGTTTCCTGAAGTAATGGATTGCAGGACTTGTTGAAGGATAAGATATCCTGGATCCATTGTGGTGTGAGAAGCAATTCTGTGGTTTCAACCAGGGGGCTCATCAATGTGTCCTCATGCTCTTCAAAGTGAAAAGGAGGTTAAGGAAGTTCAAGAAGTTTTGTGTTTTTTTCAATCCCATTTCCATATCAAGTTTTCTGCAGATCATCTGTTTTAAAACATTCGTCTGTCTTAAATTGTCTGATGCCTTCTGTTATTTCAGTCTTAGGTATAAATTCATCTCAGTTGAGTTTGTTTCACCTTTTTCTTCCTCTTTACAACTTTCCTGAGGGTCATGGTTCAGCCCATTTCTTCAACACCTCTTATCAAGACTTTCAGCAAGTCTTTGGAGCCTCAGAGTAATTTTGTATCTAGAGTCTTCCCACCTCTCACCTTGCCTGTCAGTATCATCTGGGTCCAATCCACAGTTTTCCAGCCAATACAATTCCAGCATTTGTCTAATTGGTCTCTTAGCATGTCCTTGCTACCCTGCAATCTCTTTTTCAATACAACAGATAAGACTGCTCATTTCATACAGCTAATATGGTCACAGTTCTGCAACAGCTCCTGACTTCATGCTGGATTAAGGCTCAAAATCTTTGCTTAAGGCTCAAAATCAAAATTGTTGGCAATACTGTCCAAGAAAAAATTTCTCATTACCACCCAGGCTTCATTCTCAATTGCTCTTTTTCCTTGGTTTGTCTCACGGCTTTTGCCCTGAACTGTGATTCTGAGAACTTTATACTGGAGATTATGCTACCTGGAGCTCCTTTGCCTCAAATGTTCACAGGCCCTAATTCAAATATTGATTTTTGACCTTGTAAAGATTATGTTGGCCACATTGTTAAAAATTAGATTCTAGTTTTCTTTCTCACTTCTCATAAAGTCTCTCACTTCTCTATTTTATTTTCCTTTCTTCACTTCCTTCCTGGTCTCCTTTTTTCCCTCCCTTCCCCCTTCCCTCCCTCCTTTCCTCCCACCCTCCCTCCCTTCCTCCCATCCTTCTTTCCTTCTCTCCTTTTGAGTAGTTCTGTCACTCACTCCTTTTCTTCCTTTTACCTTTCCTTCTTTCCTTCTTTGAATGATACTTTCCATTGATCAATAAGTTTGGTTGTGTTGAATATTTTACAAGTGAAGACAAAGCTGTGATGATAAAGACACACAATTTTTTAAAATTAAATGTAATGCCTATTGTCCATGCTCAAAGAAAGCAGAATGACATGCTTGTCATTCTCTATTCTCTCTAGAAAAAAGAGGATAAACAGACTAGTAGGTTACACTTGTTTTACCTTCTTTAATTTCTACTTGTCATTACAGGGGATTAATTTTTATATAGTTATGTTTGTTTAGAAAAGGAGAGATTATCTGCTGTAGTCACAAGACATACATGCCTTTAGGAGACCTGAACTATCCTGGCTTATTTCTTTCTAACCTTGAGTATAGAACAATGTGTCATTACATTATTACATTCCTTATTTATAAAATTAAAATGTAGTGGTGCGTCAATATTGCTCAGGTTGTGAATTTTACCACTCTTCACATAAACCATATGTATGTATGACAATCATTACACTGAAGTATAATATTTCTTGTCCCCCTTCATCTTAGCTTCTTTGTAGCAACTTCATCTCTGGTTTTAAGCTTAAAGTAGCAAAGGGATCTACAGAGGTTAGTAGTAGTTTTTGCTTTAGTTTGGTAATTTTGGACAGAATGAGTTGCTTAATAAAAATATGATACTTATTTTATTTGCCTATGATCAACACTTAAAATTTAATGAAAATCAAATGAGGGACAGCATGGAGGAGACCCTGGCTGCCTCTCTTCTGCGTGCATTCCTGCAGTCTCCACAAATGCTGGGATTACAGGTGGCTCCTTCATCAGTTCCAGGCCAATTTCGAGGTTTACTATGTAGAGTGGAAAATGTTTCGGGATGTAAAAAGACGGAAAATGGCCTGTGAATGTACAGATAACATGTTTCGGTTTAAATCACTCAGAAAGAATACCATCTTGCCAAAAGATCTGCAGGATGTAGCCGATCAAGCAATCGGTGCCCTTCCAAGAGATAGCTGTCTGTTAGAATCAGAAATCCATGTGTTATGACATCCTTTCTTCATGGTGTAAAGCAGCAGGCGCTGGAGGCTTAGTCGCATTGTCTTCAGTCACTTAGCCTCCCACGGGCAGTTTTTTGGGGTCCAGCGAGCAAAATGGTAAATCAGCTTCAGAATTTACTGAACTTCAAGAGAGCTAGTCCTGGCAAGAAGAGACTTTTCTGGTAAGCAAAAGTCTTAGTTTCTTTTTGGGTCCAGAATAGTTGTTGTTTGATGCTCTCTGTAGTTATTTTTAAATTTTAAATGAAGATACTTTGATCTTTCATTCTGCCAATGAGTCATCCTTTCCCTTTGACTTTATGTAATATAGATTCTGCACTGTTCCCATGTATAGTACAAATAGAATACTTTCGGTGACAAAAAAAGAAAATCACAATGAATTAAGCAACACATATATCACACGATTCAGCTTTGTGATGCTGGGCAAAAATTGTTGAAAAATGTGGAAAATAATGTAAGATTGCCTAATATATTCTCTTAGGTTTCCCTCGAACTTTAGAAAATATTTATTTTGAACAATTTCATGAGAAAATTCTAAAATCTGGCTGCCTTTGCTGGAATATTTATAAGCTTAGACAATGGTAAGCATATATGTATACAAAGATGCCCAAGGATTAAATTTTAGCTATAATATATGAACTATTTTGTGTCCAATAAACAACAAGATTTATTTTTATGTAAACATTTCAAAATTAAAGAAACACTATTAACTGTTTACTGGATAGAAAATTATTGCACTGTTCCAAATGTTTGGACAATATTTGTTAATCAAAAGGCTTCAGATGTTTATTTATTGCTATTATCTTGCTTTTATCAAATTCTTTGTGAGTAACTTGGACTTCAAAATGTCTAAACATATTTGGTACCTCTTAAAGAGTCTAGCATTAGCATGTGGTCTCTGGATGAATTAGTAGCAAAAAAAAAGGTATTAAATATATGACAATATAATAATTATTATCAGTAACATTAAAAAGTATGTGGGAATTTTTTAAAAAATGCTTATACACACCAGAAAATTGTATAGAAAAGGCTTCATTTCTGAGAGACTGTTTTTAAAGAATAATCGTTACTAAAGTAAAGAAAGAATTGATGGAATTTGATGTAGACTGTGTAACATTTAGTCAAAGCAGAAGCATTAAAATGCTTAGCGTATGTAAAAAATTAGGTAATAGAAAGGAATGAAGAGTTTCAAATAGAAGTGATATTACGAGAAGATTAGTAGACTGCTATTGGCATCCTAAGATCTTCTTGGATGGTATAATTTAATGAGCTCTTAGTTCTGTTTCTGACTATCTCAGGGTCTCTTGGTGGCTTAAGCCTGCTCTAGATGTAATGTCCTAGAGAATACGAATGGCCAAATGGTAATGAGTATAGTTCTTTTTGAAAGTGTCACCTTGTCTTTCATTTGCCCCCAAGCTCTTTCCTCCTGACTCCTCTTCTCCACAAGTTGTATAGTTCATTGTCAACATGGTGAATATCAAGGCTGAATTGTATTCATTCCATGACATGAAACTATAACCCCTCTGTACATCACATTTTCAATAATAATAAAATTTTTAAAAACCTTATTTCAGGAAGGAGTGCCCTAAAAGAAGATTGTGTATCATGAGCGTTCTGATAACCCTGAGCATCAGCGTCTTGTGGACCGAGATTAATTCCACAGAAAATAAAGGCATGCAGTGAAAAACACAAATACTTCATGTATTGGATATTCCATATTATATGCTATGTAAAATGTCTAAAAGTATATAAAAGAATAAAAGATCAGATGCAAATCATCATTTTAACTCGTATTGTCAGATATTCTTTTTAGATATAGTAACTTCTTTAACATACACAACACCTTTACTAATTCATTTAAAAGTTATCATTTTAATGGACAAGATAATATGAAAAGATATTTTTCAGAATTTGTATTTTCTTTTGTACTGGAAAATAACATTTAAAGCAAAAAGGAATGATACAAAAAAATGCCTAAATGAGAGCTCCCTTATACCAGTAACTGAAGTAGTTGGTATGTTAAAATACCATCTCCGTCACCCTTTGGCACCCTAACTCAAATGCATATGCTCTACACTACTCATTAAATTCCTTAGGAGAAAGCTCCTGTTCCAACAGGATAGTGGATTTAATAATGCATTCTTTATGGATTACCTTCTTTCCCTTTCTTACTTTCTTCTTGTCTGTAGATGTACATAGAGAATTTAGTACACTTAACTGTTATAAGCTGGTGGGTGATAAAATAAGACATGTAGTTGACATGCAAATTATCTAAGAATCATTGTATCTTTTCAAATAGTATATGATTATACTGTAAGAATGTATTTCCTCTCTTATCAGACAAGGGATATATGACAAGTAATATGAATATATAATTTATATAATTTAAGGTCATGTAGAAGCTTTCTATGTTAGCACTGTGAACTGAAAAATGTGTCTTAATTTCAATGCTTATTAGTACATCTTTAGATAAAGAGGATATGGAAGAGGCTGCAAAAAATCAAAGAACTGGGAGTCAAATTAGGCTATATTCTGTTTCTACACTTTTCTCTGTAGCTTTTGGCAGTCATTAGCATCCTAAAGTAAGCTTTTAAATTAAAAAATTACCAAGAAAATTATTCATATGAGATGAATCTTTTATCATCATTTCTAATATATGCAAGAATGTTCATTATCACTTTTATTATTGTATTATTATTTTAGTTTTAATTAGCATGCATTTGTAGTATTTTATCTTAATAAACTTGGATTCTTGGGATTTCATTATGATACCCAGTTCATTTTATAGATAGGCTACCTGTTAACATAAATATAAAATTCAGATTTTTGGCCTTGAAATTAAATTACACATTCACCTTCCAGGTTATTTAATCCAGTATCTTATTTAAAACCAAATAATAATAACAGTATCTGTATAGCTGGCTTGGTGGTTCATTCCCCAAATCATTGATTTCATGTAAACCAGGAGGAATGCTCAGCATCTTGAAAAGCAAAATAAAGTTATTTTCAGTATGACTGGTATAATTTGGAATTTTACTCATTTTTAAGTATATCATCATTTTACCTCTGAACTTTTCTTGTTTTTGAACCATTTTTCCTTGCCTCCCTATATTGTTTACTTGCATTCAGAGAAGAATCTCCATGTGAAATTGCCATAAGCCTCAGGAAGGAGGTAAAATCCCTGCGGTCTGTGAGACAGTGGATTTGAAGACAGAAAAGATTCTTGTTGCTATTGTCATCATGTGACTGGCATTGGTATTATAGTTTCAGAAAATGTACAATCCCCAATTTTACCATGACTTGGAATGCCTGAGACTTATTCATGTTTTCATTTCTTGGCTCTCAATAAATATAAAGCAATCAGTATTAATAGATTATATATAATGCTATTCAATGAGGCTAAAAAGAAAAAAATAAATATTGGTAAAAATTATGTAGTTATTAGTGACTTCGATATTTAAAACTTCTACCAGAAATTTAAAAAGTATATGTTCAATGTTAAACCATAAAAAACATTATTTGCTTATTGCTAAATAAAATGTTTAATACTTGGGCTAGCTCTTGATTTCTGTCTTCTAGTAAGTGCTGAAGGAGACCTCCAATTTCTATCATTTTTCCTGTGCTAATTTTTCCAACTTTTCTTTACATTTTACTCTTAAACAAATTAAATTTTAACACTTAAACTAAATTAAAATTTATTTTCTGTTGGAATGTTTAAATTCTAGAGTCTGAATATTGTATCTTTTGGGATGACTGGAATTCATGATATGAATTTTTTCAATACTATATGCTGAGGCCTAATGCACAGAATTGCCTTAATAGTGACCTTATCAATAAAGACATTCCTTAAGTATTCTTCCTTGCTCTAATATTTCATTGCTTCATTATGCATAACTATTTTTCCTTTTTTTCTTACCATACAAAAATATCTGATCCTTTGTCAACTTATTATAGCAGGTCTTATTCTAATGTCAGCCATTTTATAGGAATTGGTTCTAATACTTTTCACCTAGCATAGAGTGTTAAATGTGAAGAATATGGCAATGCTGAAGTATTTACATGTTAATGTTCACATAATTCTATTATTTACAATGTTCCTATATTCTTTCATTAAATTACAATGACATAATTATTATTACCATTAATAGAATTACAAGTGTAGGTGGTCTATAGCAATTAAGTTAATCTTAGAGGAATTAAATTACAATTATAACATATTTTTAAAGGCTATATGTTGTTGGGAAACCTTAAGAACATTAATGGACACATTCCATGAAATTGCCTTTAATGAAGAAAGTTAATTTTTGCAAAAAGTGATTAGCAACAATTTTTTTTAAAAAAAAACTAGGTTCATTAGGTGTAATATTCACTCCTTTTTCGATAATTCTTGAGTCAATGTTAAATTTTAGAAATGCTGTTTCTTTTTTAAGAATACACACTTGTCCACAATTACTAAATATCAAGGCATATTGTATTTAGAGGCTTTGACATTTTGAGAAAAAGGAAACCTGGTCTCTGAATATGCCATAGCAAAACACATTCAAGCCAATTGGCAAGGGGTTTGTGAACCCAGTGTTTCAGGTACCAGTACATCATTTTTTTTTTTTTTTAAGAGAAAGGTGAATAAGAGAAGTAGGAGAGCAAAGATCCAGGGGGATTACAGCTCTGTGAATCAGAGCTACAATGTGGCACACATACATATAAAATGATACTACAGAAACAATTCAGAAATAATAAAGTAACAATTATTGATTAATTGAGTGTTTGCTGAGGCAGTCTTTCTTTGGTTATAGGGGAGGGTGTGATCTGGGGCTATAATAAAGACCATTTGTTCAATAATCTGCTTGCAAAATATTGTTTTTTTGGTATTCCTCCAATAGAGAAAAAAATTACCTTTCCATTATAAGGTTGTTTTATTCCAAGGAGTGTAAGAATCAATTAAAACATAGTTTAAGTGATTTTGTAGCATAGAATAAATGCTAACTAATGAGTTCTCATTTTATGCTACAAATACTTGCCAGAAGCTTGAGATATGAAGTTGTTTTCTTGTTTAAATGAACCCAATCCATGCTCAACATCATTTAACCACTTTATAGAAAAGAAAATGGAGCTAATTTTACCAAGATCAGAGAGATTAAACTTTTACCCTATTTTATTGTAGTATTAATTTGCTTTGTATCTATGTTTAAAATACGATGGTTTTGACACATTAGCTCCCAATATGCTGATAGATCTTGCTGGGCTTAAGTAAAACGTATAGGGAGCCAACAACAAAGTTCATCCTGTTATCTCAAGGGCTTGCAAGGTCATGGCTTAGGGAGCCAAAAGCAAAGTTCATCCTGATCTCTGGCTATGTTGTTATCTCAAGGACATGCAAGGACATGGCTTACTTGAAGACAGCACTAATCGGAGATGTTTTATTATGTCCACAAGAGTCTGTTCTATGTTAAACATTCAACCTTATCTTGTTTTACTGCCTCTTGTTATTTACCAACTTCACGGCCTTCTTGTTTTCTTAAACTATAGTTAATCCTATGCCATTCCCTGATTCCTAAACTGTGTATAAGCTGGAAGTTAAGAATAAATGGGGCTGCAGTCTTGAGGGACAGTCTAGAGCTGCAGACCCCCATCTTTTGTCTTTTGTCTTTTGTCTCTTGTCTTGTATCTTTCTTTTTCTTTAATTCTCACCCCTTCAATCAGGATTTTCTTTCGCTGCCGGCTGACTCCGGCAAAAATGTAGCAAAATCATTTCAAAAATTAGGTCCCATGGTTGAGAAATTTGGCTTGAAATTATCTGAGAAACTCTCAACCTTGTTTCCTATTTGTCTCTGCTTCTTTTCTGTCATCACTGAAATTTCTATCTACCATAATTGCTTATGCTTCTGACTGCCTCTATCCATTTCATTTTCTTATCCAGTAGGTAATTCACCAGATATTTTAAAAATCCTGTTAAATCTTCCACATATTTTGATGATAAATATTATTTTAATCTTTTTTATTTACTTTTCCTTAATTGGATTTTCTTTCATCTTTTGACGTTTCCATACTTGCTATAATAATATTCTTTTTTTTAAAATTCAAATATTTATTATCAAACTGATGTACAGAGAGGTTACAGTTTGCTATAATAATATTCTTGAAATATCACAATGATGTTGCCTCTGGCCTATTACTTTGAGATATTTTACCTCCATCAATATAGATTCCTTTCTTCAATAGTTGGAACAAACCCTATATATTATACCTAACTCTGCTTTTTTGTTTTTTTGGTAAAGATTTCATGGTTTTATTGATTCTAAGACAATATGAAATTCCTCCAGTTTACCTCTGTAGACTATTGCTAACACATTCTTCTCTATAATAATTCATGATTTATTTTCTTCAATGAGTTACTTTTTTCATGTATTCTACTTGTTTTCCAAACTACTTAAACACACACATACATACACACACACACACACACACACACACACACACGTTGGTCAATTTCATCTGGGTTAATTTGATTTGTCACAGCTCTTTGTCTTTCAGTGACTTTATATTCTTGCCTTTGTTACATTGGTTCACACAACTAACATAACATGTTTGATTGCATATCATTCTTATTTGGTGGTAAGTGTTTGCACTATCCTTTTAGCATATCTCTTTATCTTGTCTCAGTCATGAATTCTAATATAAAGTAAAATTTAATAAAAAGAAAGTGGTAGTATAATAGTGTTTCATCATCTGTTATGGTAGAGAACCAATTTAATGTTAGACTTCTCAGACTATGTCAGGAATGTACAGTTCTATATTTGAAGAGATATTGTGGCAATAAAACAATGTAAAGTTATACCATCTAAAAGCATTATGTTAAGTTTTATGGAGAACTTAAGCTGTATTTCTGAGTACATTGTACCAGTAAAAAAAGAGCCAAGGTCAGGAAGCTGAATGAATTGGAGTGTGACAAGTCATCTCAGTATTCCAGGATTCATGGTTTTATGAAGGCTAATCTGAGAATGTGTGATACTTGATCTCCATTGTCAATATCACCATATTAAGAGACGCTAGGAAAACTGGGAAAGCACACTCTTGTGTGTGTTTATGAATATGTTTCTAGGAATATTTACATGTGAGTCAGAAAACAGAATACTAGCCCCCCCCCCATAGTGTTCAACAGGACAGAGGGTCAAATGGAAAGAAAAAAGTAGGAAGGAAGGAAGGAAGGAAAGAGAGTGAGAGAAAGAAAGAAAAGAAAGAAAGAAAGAGAGGAAGAAAGAAAGAAAGAAAGAAAGAAAGAAAGAAAGAAAGAAAGAAAGAAAGAAAGAGAGAAAGAAAGAAAGAGAAAGAAATGGGAAGTTCCCATTTGTAGAAAATCTCCATTTTTATCCAAAGTGCTTGATATTATGTGTGTGTGTGTGTGTGTGTGTGTGTGTGTGTGTGTGTGCGCATGCTACAATCACACATAGCCATCAGGCCCCCACATCTTTAACATTTGAATTCACACCAGTTACCTTTTAGGTAGTTTCTAGGTTTTCAGCCTCAGGTTATGCCTGTACCAGGTTAGGCCTGTATCAGGTTAGGCCTGTATCAATGGCCCTCCATGCTCCCAGCTTCTGGGACTAAGTCCACACCAGTTTCATATAATATTCATTTTCATATAATATTCAATTTTATATAATATTCTCATAATCAGAAAAGTGTCTTAATTTAGTAAAAATTTGATTATATGGCCAGAATATTTCTTTAGACACTCATGCATCTGGCAAAATATAAACTCTGAAGAAATAAATGGTTATAATATAGCCTTTCGAAAGCTCCCTGAATTCTTTGCTAAACATAGGCATTTAGAGAAAGTGTGTGGAGCCACTCATGACCTCAGTCATACACTTGCCTCTACAAATGTTTTTTAATTATTCTGATAGACTCTGCCATATACTGATAACTTAATTCAGAAATCTCAACCATCCTAAGAAAGCATGATGAATAGTTATTTTGAGTAATTGGTAACAAGTTGGCAATAAATCTGAATAAAATTGAGGTAAATTTCTGGACTGTAGTACCAGGTCCTCTCTTGAGACTGAAATATTTTGTTGATTAACCAAATTTCAAAGGAATTATAGAATATTATTCATGAGGCTGAATGCTACCAAATTCTACACAGAATTGTGAGATAAGAAAAGAGCAAAATTGGTATTTTAAGAGCAGCTAGGAGGTAATTATTTCAATAATGGGATTGTTAATGTCAGAATGAACCAAATAGCCATATTACAAAATATATAAATTTGATTTTTTTCCTAGAATTTCTTCAGATGAGTGAAACAATTTTTAAACTTAAAATTATTCTATCAATACAGCTACGCTACAAATCATGTTAATCAACTGAATAAAATATATACATATATGTATATATATATAGAGAGAGAGAGGGAGAGAGATCTGACTACAGAATGCAACTTCAAATTATAATATTTAAATGATCCAAACTAAACAACAGTCATGACAACATCATTCCAGTAGCACCCTCATAAGAATTTCCAATCAATTCTTCCATTCAACTTTTGGATATTATACTGCTTTTGTTTAGCTATCATGTTTTGCCTTTGGAGTTTTTTACTATGTCGTCTGTCCAATCTCTTTTACTCAACATTTTTGACATTTCTCATGTTGTAACAAGAGTGATTTCGCCTATAGATAATGACCCGTCAGCCATTCTCTTATGGGTGCATACTCAGAGTTGCTACTAGTTTGTTCCTCTGGTGACCAAGACAACTTGAGAAGCAACAAGATGTGTACATTTTTTTAAATTTCTGTATTTTCACTTATTAAGAGAACTGATCAGTCAAAGGGTAGATGTTTACATAAGTATCTAAGAAATCAAAACAGCTGTGGTTATATAACTAACATTCCTATAAACTTTATAGTTTTGTCTTTCTTTATGTAAGTCTCTGTGACTGTCTTTTGTCTTCTCTACTTGTTTATTGTTTTTGTTGCTGTTTGCTGTTAGTGTTGTTTTCAATTCAGGAGAGTCTTCAGGACTATTTTGCCCTTAAATCAAACCTCCTAGTTTTCTGAGGGCCCAAGTTACATTATGAAGATACATAGTGAATAATAATATGAATAGAAATACCACTGTTAAAAATATAACTTTAAATTAATTATCTTCTATACATGAAAGAATTCTTTAGGCAATTCATGCAACATTAAGTTTAACTCACATAAAAAATCACTAAAAATATCTCTATCCTTATAAAGCTAAAAACACCTTGGAATTTTAAATATGAATGAATTATGTTTAAAATTGTATGTATGTATAGTCTTAGTGGCCCAATTTGGAAATATTCAAATAAAATTATACATTTAAATTAATGTTTTCTATCCTAATGCCTCACAGTATGTATTAAATTTCAACGTAGGAAACTGTCAGGAACACACTCAAGCCATATAAGAAGATTTTGCAGGTCTCATTTAAAGTACTGTTTGTTTTAAGGAAAAGACCTGGTAGCAACAGATGGTAGAAAGTGAATATATCATATTCATACTATCCTATTTGGAACTAATTGAGAGACATCACGAATAAGTTACAATGTAATAAATAAACATACATGCACACACACATAATGTATTATGCATATGTAACAGTTTGTATGTAACATATGATTAAATATATTCAGATATGATGCAATTATGCATAATTTTATATTTATGTAACTATACATGTTATATATTACATATTATGTATATTATAACTTCTAAGTCTGAAAACAGCACTATATTTGCTATCTCCGAGTCGCTAAAATTTTCATATTATTATAAAAGAGTTTTGGTTAGTATTTGTAAAGAAAAGCATTTACTGTGTCCATTTATATTATATCTATTTATAAACTCTTCCCCATAAATTTTGCGTATGGCTTACTAATGGAATCTAACAAATAAATTAAAAAATCATTTCCAGTAATTCTGTCTTTTTTATGGGATTTGAATTTAGGTTGTTTTTCTCGTTCAACTTTTTTTTTTATGATTGCCACTCCTCATTTTATTCTTTTCCAAAAAACTTTTTTATTGTCAAAATGAAGTACAGAGGGTTTACAGTTTCATATGTAAGGCAGTGAGTACATTTCTTATCCAACTTACCTCCTCCCTCATTTTTCCCCTGCCTTCCCCCTCCCCATTTTCCCTCTTCCACTCATGAGTTGTACATTTTTTTTGGCTTGACACTCTACCATTTTGCGATGATTTTAGCCTAACTCTTTGCAGTTATTAAAGAGATAGACATTTAAAGCTTTTTTTATCCCCTTATTACTTTGGCTTTGATTATGGGTCTTCGGGATCTCACTCCTAAGAAGCTAGTATTACAGGTTTTAGCCAATACTGTCTTCCTTAATGTTATTTAAAAATTATGTAGTAAATATAAAAAAAAAACAAGAACTAGTTGAAATAAATGATCCTCTTTAAATAATCTTATTTTTGAGATTTTAATGTTTGATTAATTAAAAGAGTATTGTTTTTCTCCTATAAGATATTATTTCCTACAAGCAAGTAAGGGATACTCAGTTAAATTCAACACTGTGTTAATTGAATATTTCATGTTTGGTTTCATGAATCATAGTATGAAACTGATTAACTTTGACATATTGATGCAAATGTTTTTGTTCTCCATATATTATTAACTGGGCATGGATTATGGTAGCATTTCCTCCAGGCTTTAATATAATAATTGAGAAAATGTATTCAAAGATATGTACTTCCCATTTAATGTCATGTCTGTAACTTCCTCAACTACTGCCATTCATTTATTTCCATTTATTTTGCATCTGCTCTTGTCAAACTGTATTCAACAATGAGGAAAAATGATAGAATTAAAGATTTAGCAAATGATCTTTGTAAATTTACATGCAAGATATTTATTAATGTTCTAGAATGTTATTAAACAACACTTGAGAGCTCAAAGAATATTGTTTATTTCTCAATATTTAGATCTTATTTAATATGAGCATGATTTTTTGAAAAATCCATGAAGCACTAGCAATCAGTAAGTGTATGTACAAAATCTGAAGTTTAAGAATTGCAAAAAAATTAAAAGGTTATATTATAAGAACCTGTAACATACCAATCAATACTATTATTATAAGGATAGTGATTTAAATACTTAGTGTATATACTGATTGATAAAATTATCTTCTTTTTCTTTCTTCTTTTTCTTTTTTTGGCTAGACGTGGGGCTTGTGCCCAGGCCCTGAGTTATCTCCCTAGCTTCTTTTTTCTCAAGGCTAGCAAGTATCACTTGAGCCACAGTGCTACTTTCAGCATTATCTGTTTATATGATTCTGAGGAATAGAACCCAGGGCTTCACGCATTCTAGAGAAGCACTGTACCAGTAAGCCACATTCCCAGACCCCTTAAATTTTAATTATATATATACTATCTTTTTCCTATTGATTTTTTTTTTACTCTGTATGGGTTAATTTCATTTGCTTTAACCTTATTTTCTTATTTGTCTTTAATGCCTTATATTTTGGGAGTCTGATGAAATAAAAATGCTAGCTTTACCAATTTTGAGAAATATGGTGGGAGTATAGCTCCAAAATCTTTGGTGATGTTTGCAAGAGCTTTCTTTCTATAAGCCAGAGATGACTATGAAAAATTATGGTCATGATACTGAGTTCCCTGAACTCAGTTAGTTTGATGGTATACTGGAGTGCTAAGAAAGTAGCAAACTATTCACCAGAAACTTGGTGGAGATGGTTGGTAAAACATACAAGAAAGTGCAAACATGGAATTAAAATGTTTGATCTTCAGAGATTTGAATGTTTGCTGACTGAGTTGTATTGGGTACTGACAGACAGTGGATGGGTCTGTACAATATAAGTAGCCAAAAATAATCTTACTGATAACAATTTGGTCCTGGAAGTAGCATATCAAAGATATTTTCTCAATTTTTAAACTCTTGTTCCAAGGTTATGGTGTCCCAAATAATAAGAACATCACAGAATATGTGACACAAATGCTTCATGAGATCCTTGGAAGTATGGCTCTCAGTGTTTATAAGAATGATATTCTGGGAGAAAACATAAATAGAACAAGGCACAATGTAGCCACTCTGGAAGGCAGTTTGTAGATTACTCAAAAAATTTAAAAAAAAACTAAAAAAATATAGAAGTACCGTACGATCCAGCAATACAACTGTTGGTATTTATCTAAAATAATATATAAGGATTCACTAAAGGCAATTTCACATTACTGTAGTGTTACACTATTCACAATAGCCAAGATATTAAAACAGCTCAGATGTCCTACAATGGATGGATGGGTGGATCAAGAAATGTGGTACATATCTACAATTTTGCTCATTTAGAAGAGATAAAATTATGCCATTTGCAGTGAAATGGATGGACTTATAAGCAACTGTGATAACAAAAGTAAATCTGCTTCAGAGAGACAATTAATGTTTTATCTCATATGTGGAAGCTAGATCCAAAAATACAAACATGCATGATTTTATGTATATCAAGTTTGATGCATATGAACACAAAATTATTAAAGGATGGATTCAAAGGTGCAAAGCTTCCAAATAATGTATGTATTGCATGTCAAATTGAACACCGAGATGCTGAAACATATTTGTTGGGAATAGGGTAATTAGGAGGCACACAAGTGGAGGGAGGAAGGCTGAACACATGTAGTCATTATATATAATACACATTATCTAAAATCTGAACTATGTAACTTGCTGGTGGGGATGGCGTGGGGAATAATCAGGAATGATTGAAGAAGTGACATTGATGCAGTTACATTTTATTCATATCTTGACTTATGGCATTGTAACTTCTTTGTATAACCACATAATAATCAAGCTTTTAAAAAAAGATACCACAATATAAAGTGTGAAAAACAATCAGTAATATAAATTGGGGGTAAATTTGATACATTTTCCTTTGGAAAGCAACAAAAAAATTGGAAACCAAATGGTCAACTTTATATTCAAAGATAACTATTGCTAAAGATCATATTTAATAACATAGGTTTACAGGATATAAAATACAAACATCTGTTGATGGCCATATGAAATGAATAGCAATAATGAGAATTTTGCAAATCTAATTAATGAAGGATTCTTATATATCTCATCCATCTAGAAAAGGCAAATTGGAGTGTTGATCTGAAAAAGTGTTGATGTCGAAGATTAATGGTGGAGTAAAATCTGCAGTTCCAAACATGCATCTTCTGATACTAGCCCTAACGGAAGATCAGAGATCAAGATAATTACCCTACTTCAATTATAGCTGTATTATATAAGAGAGGGGTTTGAAGTAAAGAATTATTTCCAATTTAAGAAGTCAGGGAACTCAGAATCTCAGAGAGAATTAGTGAATGGAAACAAAATGGAAGGTCGTGTTAATAGAAATGATAATTTTATATTACTTAATGGTAAAAGGAAAACTTACATTTAAAAGAATAGGATACAGGGCTGGGGATGTGGCTCAGTGGTAGCATGCTTGCCTAGCATGTATGAAGCCCTGGGTTCAATTCCTCATTACCACACAAACAGAAAAAAGATGCCAGAAATGGAGCTGTGGCTCAAGTGATAGAGTGCTAGCATTCAGCAAAAACTCTGGGGCAAAAGCTCTGACCAGGCCCTGAATTTAAGCCCCAAGACTACCAAGAAAAGAAAAAAAGAAAAAGAAAAAAGAATAGGACAAAAATATTTCTATGCTGGATAACATCCAATATCAATTAAAAAGTTCATTCTTTTAATTTCTATATGACCTGATTTTTAATAATTTATTACTGCAATCATGTCACCTCCCGAAACACCAGTAGAACTGAAATTAGCTGCCAATAAATTTCTGTGATGGAAAAGCCATTAATCCACTTTGAGTCTCAGTTTCCTATACAATAAAGTGAAACAGTATTTCTCTGTGTTAGAATTCTGGAGACATAATTTACTCTGCTGTATTAAAATGTATTATTTATATTTAGGTTAAAAACTTACTTCATATCCTAGATACTTTCAGTTTTCCTCTTCCTTCTCTTCCTCTTCCCCTCTTTTTCTGCCTCTGGTCCTGCTCCTCTTCCTCATTTTAGACAAGGTTTCGTTATGTAACTCCCAATGGCATTGTGATTGTGAGCCTTTTGCCTCAGCCTTCTCAGTGTAGAAGTTGCAGGTGTGTGTCACCCCATCTAATTTATTGTCCCTCAATTGTGATCATACATCAATATTCAAAGTGTTGCATAGGATTTTTACAGTTCATATTAAAAAAATAAACAGTTCTGCATTCCTCACAGTGATTGTTCTTTAGGATTATTGAATTTCACTCTACTTGCTTTTATACAATTTGGAATCTGGTTTATAAAAATTTTTCCAGGGCTGGGTATATGGCCTACCGGCAAGAGTGATTGCCTCATAAACATGAAGCCCTAGGTTCAATTCCTCAGCACCACATATGAAAAAACCAGAAGTGGTGCTGTAGCTCAAGTTGGCAGAGTGCTACCCTTGAGCAAAAAGAAGCCAGGGACAGTGCTCAGGCCCTGAGTCAAGCCCGAGGACTGGCAAAAAAAAATAAATAAATAATAAAAAACATTCCAATTTTCTTTGGACAATTTTGAGGTTGAGCTTTAATTCAGTTGTATTTCTGACACAAACATAGTAAAATAATCATATTATTGATATTTGTCTATGGATAGTTCTTTGATATTCATATAGTAGTAACTATTATTACCCTGGTTTTGTGATGCCCACTTACAATCCCAGTACTTGGAAGGGAAAGGAAAGGAAAGTAGAATTTTGAGTTTGAGTATAGTCTGTGTCTCAAATCATGAGCTACATAAAAAGACAGTATTTCAACACAGAGAGCACTCAAACAAATAAAGCCTTGTTAATTTTACAGTTAGAAAAAATTAATATCTGTATTATATTTAAGTATATGTTTACTTACCTGTATGTCTGTTTATCTGAATGTGTCACGTGAAATAAGATTTATTATTCTTTATGCTAGGATTTGTTTATATATTCAAGGTGAAATGACTGTTTATTCATTGTTGTTAGCAAAATGACTGGGTGGTGTTTTTTTAACATAAATTACAATGTCAAATCAGAAATGAGATTGCCTTAAATCTTGTATTCCAATTGAGGTTTTGAACAAACCTATTGATCTATATCTTAGCATTCTTCAACATATGGAGTTTAAGCATTTACAGTTTTTGTACATGCTGCTTACCACTTGTGATGTTTGGGTCTTGAGAGCCAGTAACTTTGTTACTGAAGGTGAGTGGCATTGAAAATTTGCCCTTGAAAGCAATGAATTATTGTCATGCCTATAATAAACTTTTATATTCAAATGTGTCTGTTAGAAGAGTTAGTTCTTGGAAACTGGTATCATTAAAATTAACTAAGTATAACAAAAAGAAAGTAAATATCCTGTAGAACAGTAGAAATATTCATTATATTTACTGATTTCATTAGATCTTGATCAAGGGCTACTTCATGTTAACAATGTTTCTGGAATTCATTAGAAATTCAAGGTTATCTGTCTTTTCAATGAAAAGAGGATTTGAAATGAAGAATTCAAGTTTTGAATTTCATTTGTGCTTCTGTTATCATCCATGAGAACAAAGAGTTTTTTCCCCTGCAAAACGTATCTAATTTGTAGGACTTTTTGATTTAGAGAAGCAGGACTCTTTCCTCATTAATGCCTACTCATCCTCTAGGTAGATCCTGTCATCGTTGTTTTCCTGTATTTCCTTGGTATTTTCTTTTTTTAATTTACAATTTGAATTTCTCTCAATGCTTTTTTAGGTTCACTAACATACAAAACAATATTCATTTTAAATGGTCACTGCCTGTCATTCAGATCACAGCAGATGTTTCCAGGGCTTTGTACTTTTATAACTGCTTTCATCCAGGGATCTCATAAAACCTGGCAAACATGATCTCATTATTCCTCAGGATATTCCTGTGAAGTTGGTGGGTGGCCAGAATTATTATCCCAGTTTTGTAGAGTGTTTTATCCAGTTCACATTGAGGATTGCTCTCCATGTTATGCAGCCTTTTAGTGAGGAATGCGATCAAGGACATAAAAAACACAATACAGACCTTAGAAAAGAACTTGTGCTAACAAGAAAGACCCAGCACTTTGTCTCTTTAGGTATTGCTTGTCTTCTGTGTGGTAACAAGCTACTTCACAATCTAAACACATCATTGTCACCACTTTAATTGCTACTTGCCTTATGAGAATTATGTTACTCCATGCTTATTTTGCTTCTGAATGCTGGAATGGAATAGCCTGTGTTACATAAAGTTACATAAAGTTCTGAACACTTCAAGTATTATATACCAAAAAAGAAAAACAGCAAAATGATATTAATATTTGATTAACAAAATAGGAAAACCAGTGGGTCTTAAATTATATAAAAGATGTTTGAAATCATTGGGCATAGTAAATGTGCAAAATAAATTCACATTGAGATATTAAATATCTGTTATATCATAAGTTAAAATGTCAAATTAAAGTAATGATGTCAAAAAGTAGAGAACAATCCAAATATTCAGTCTTTGCTAGAGATACAGACTGATATAATTCTGAGATGAATGTAGCATGACAATAAAAGTGATAAACAAATATTCTGTAGAACAACAGCTTTCCTCCTACATTTAAGCCACAGGAAAAATGTTCCATAGAGCACTGAAATCAAATCCATACCAAAATTCCATAGCATTTTGCATTTGAAGAGAACAGTTAATTCAGGTAATGGCCATCAATAGTTTATATTATTTTAAATATGAGTTATTACACAGCTTTCCACAAGTGTAACCAGAACTAACGTCATCATGACGTATAAACCTTCAAACTTTTATATTCTGTAAGAACTAAAATTTATGACTACATATATATTCTTTTATAAATTTTACTGCATAAAATATGTTACATAGGTTAGTTATATACATATACATGCATATATATAGATATAGAAAGAGAGATATCACAATATTCATGGAAAGCATGAATATCAATGTTAGGATAATGATCATTTTGTTCAGATGGCACAATTGTGATACACAGGAGCTTTTGTATAGCATATGGAGATTTAAAGCCCAGAGGAGGCAGCTGAGATGGAGGTCTTGATTTAACATCATCACCATGTCTCTTCACTAAGCCCATAGAATGGAATAGTTTCCATTCAGAGTTCATCATAGAGATGAGTGAGAAGAAAGTACCGTAGATTTTGAGTTGAGACAAAGAAATTTTAATGAAAGAAACAGGGAAAAGAAAGAATACAATAGGCTTTTCATCTCATTGTACAATAGTGTGCTTCAGGTCTTGCCATGTCCCTCTTTTAGGGAATAATATCTCTGAAGGATACAGATATTTTCAGATATTCCTTTGAAAAGTTTGTTTGGGAGGTGGGGAGAGAAAAGTTAAGAGAAATAGAGTGAAGGTCGAAGGTGATGTGTTGTACTTTTTGAAACTGACAGCATGAAAAAATAGCAGATTGGTAAAAACCAACAAGAGTTTGATAAGAATGGAATAATTAGTTCTATCCTTTGTAATAAGTAATTAAATTAAATGGAAATGCCTTAGAGATTAAAGAGCATGATTATACAGGAAAAGTAATATTTTTTCATTACAGTTATGCTAATAGTCACAGCTGATATAGCCCTGTCAAAGTTCCACCAGGTATTCTCTAACCACATTACATGTTTAAGTCATTTACATCACCCAATTCCATGAGGAAGCCCTGATTTTCTGTTCCTAATCAAACAGAAATGGAGACATAAACTATTAAATGGCATGAGATTTGAATTCAGCATATCTGTTTTAAAAGAGTGGAGTCTTAATTTTTTTGCTCTGATACCTCTAGGCTCTTCTTTTGCGACAAAACATTGTTGTAGTTATTTTCAACATGCCATGTGAAACCAGCATTTTTTTTCCTCGTATTATCTTCCTGTGGTTTTACCCCTGCTATTACTGTAAATGATCTTAGTACCCCGGATACTGTACATACGTACATTGGAACTAGGGAAGGGAAAGGGAATACCAAAATTGAGAGACAAATGATAAAAAGACAAGCCATTGCATAGTGATACTTTAAAACCAATCGGTGTAAACCAACTGTACAACTCTGGGGCGGGCAGGGGGACTCAGGAGGGGAGTAGGGAGGGGGACACTGGAAAAATGAAGGAGGAGGTAACAAGTTATATAAAAATGTACTCACTGCCTTACATTTGAAATTGTAACTCCTCTGTACTTCACTTTGACAATAAAGAGGAAGAAAAAAAGGGGAAAAAACATGAAACTCAAATGACAATGAACATAGTCTTTAAAAACAAGAATGAAAACAAGCATCTTTTGAAGTGGACACTGTGTACTGAGCTAACCCTAAAAAACATGTCTTTCTTAGTTCTTCCTCTTGGATATAGAGGCTATAATTACTGGAATATAAGATGCACACTTAGGAGTTTTCCAGCAAAAGTATAGGAAAACTAGCATGTGAACACATCAATAGTTTAATAACTTTTTAATAACCTTTAATAGTCTTACAGGTTTATTTAATGAAATCACTGCCTAGGTTCTTTTGATTAACAGAATTGTTCAATAATTTTCATATATAAAATTGTAACATAACACAATATATACAAGGGCTGAAATGTCATTTCTTTTGATTGTGAGATTTGAAAGCAAGCTTTAGATGGCGTATGAATTTATAAACAAGGGCATCTTTGAACTAGCATAACAGAGAAGAGAAAAAACTAGGTACTTTAACCTTTAAAGTTACTGTTTTTCCTGACCTGTATATAGAAATAAATGAGAGTTGTAGGTACAGGCTGAGGGTGATAAGTGATCCTGCAGATGCACTGGAGAAATAAACACATGTGGCAGACACAAGAATTTGCAGCTCATGCTGAGGTGCTGAAACTAAATGGATCTTTCATTTCAAGAGTCAAAAGCATCCTTGGTTTCTGCATTTGAAGACAAAAAAGAGCATATTGCACTCATAGGAGAGGATACTGTCAGTTGTGTCATGTTTCGATTACCTAGTATTTATTTTGATAAAACTTGTCCATGTGTAAATGCACTCAACCTGTTTTATGATACCATGCATGTTCATATTTTAAATTTTGCTTCTACATATGAGAGAAAAAATAACATCCTTTCAATATGAAAATTCTGAAAAAACTAAGGTTAGAAAAAATGTACCTCAACAGAATGACAGGCTTCCCTATGAGAAATCTATAGCCATTATCATCCTAATAAAAAATAATAATAATTTCTTCCAAGTTCAGAAATGAGACAAAGATGTCTCACTCTGCTGACATTGTTCAACAGAATACCAGAATCACTTGCCATCATAATAGGTAATATTAATAAAAAGTTTAAGTAGAAAAGTAATAAATCAAATTATTCTTATTTATGATGCCATCATTTAAAGGCTCAAAGTAACCTCAGATCTAATGAACACAACAATATTTTAGGCTATAAAATCATCATACAAAACCTAGTAGTTTTTCTATATACCAACAATGAATTGACTGAGAACAAAATTTAAGAAACTTATTCAAGGGCTGGGGATATGGCCTAGTGGCAAGAGTGCTTGCCTTGTATACATGAGGCCCTGGGTTCAATTCCCCAGCACCACATATACAGAAAATGGCCAGAAGTGGCACTGTGGCTCAAGTGGTAGAGTGCTAGCCTTGAGCAAAAAGAAGCCAGGGACAGTGCTCAGGCCCTGAGTTCAAGGCCCAGGACTGGCAAAAAAAAAAAAAAAGAAAGAAAGAAACTTATTCAAAGCAGTCTCCAAATACATAGAAATAAAATTAAGTAGAGATACACACCTCTACAACCAAAACAGACTTGGATAGCCTCACTTTTCTAAAGATTTGTTTATATTTCATCAATATCTACTTTCTATTCTCTTTTCCCTCTGCTCTTATTTTCCAGTCTCAGAACTCTATAAAACTATTTATTATAATTATTGTTAATATTTTTTGTTATTTTGTATGTTTGTGTGTGAGAAACAGAGACCATAACCCCAGGCTAGGTTGGGACTCTCTATGTGAGAACATGTGGTCTCAAACTCATAGACTCATAATCCTCCAATCTTAGCTTTCTGAATTCTAGAATTACAGGCATAATTCTGCATGCCATGCTGGAAATCTGTTCATTGAAGAACATACAAGTAAGTATGAAATTTGTTGAAGTTCATTAGAATATCTATACATTTGTATATAATGTACATGTATATATGCATATACATATATACATACATACACATATTATATCTTCATTACTATCGTTGAACTCAGGGCCTTGAACTTTCTAGGTTTGGTTACTTTTCGCTAGCATTATACCACTTGAGATATGCCTACAGCCCATAAGATCATTGCTAGCAAAATTATTCATTGCAATTCAAAATAAGTAAATGACTTTTGCTTAAACATTTCAAATTGTGCATGCATTGTTGTATTTTAGAATGTTGTCTCATAAGTTGCTTCATTATACTGTCACAAAAGTACATGCTGTACATAAGAAAACTGCAACTAACCATAGACGTGACTAAATTCCAACAATAGACTTAAATAGTACCTTTTATGCATCGATATGTTTCACTTACCATTATATTATTGATCTCTTGGTGGGCATCTAATTGAGAAAATGGAGATATTTATTACATTCTAACATTTGATATACACATGCTTATTATTAGTGGCAATCGACTTACTTCACCTTGGATGCAAGGATGTTTTGTCTTCCGCAAATAGTTAAGCATCCATCTTAAATCTTCATGCATTCAAACACAAGGAACAGAAGTTTGTTCCATTGAAAAAACCTGAGTGACCTCAGGTCTTCTAGAAGTAAAATCTTACTATGTTTTAGTCAGTAAGTATGATATTAGGAAATATAAAATATTTATTACAACTTTGTAAACTAGAGATTTTCTTATGTGATAAAAAAAACAGTTGCAAGTTCAAGCTAACGCTTCCTGACTGTAATTTTTATTTATATATTCAGAACATAACATTGAAAAGCACCATCTTTGTCACTTACTGTCGGGCTTATGCTTTTATGTTTAATTTATTATTGATTTGTGGCTTCTTTCCTTTTACAACAACAAATGCATAGAAATGAAGATTTGCTTCTACAACCAGCAAGATGCTAGATGTCCTGTGTGCCAGATTTACAGTTTATATGTAGATAATATGTCTGTAATTTTCTGTAATGACAAGTTTATCAAAATGCAAAGCAAGTATGAAAATGTCAAAATACTTTCATTTTATCATAAGTACATTAGTTTTAAACACTCTGAAGAATACATTACTCATATCTTTATAATGACAATCAAATGTTTTGACAAGAACAAAACTGGTAGAAAACCTTTCATGTTTTCAAACATGAAAAATTCAGTGCTATAGAGAAAATGTTTGTCAAAATGTAACTCAAGGAATGGCTGTATAAAGGGGGCATTGTTCTAACCTGTTGTGTGTGATTTTTACATAAAGTAAAACCAAACACAAACTTAATTTATTATTCTCCATGATTATTAAAGTATCTTCAGGTACTAAGTCAATTCCTATGTTTTTAGATAGGTAAAGCCCTGCTAGAAGACAGAATGAAAATTTCCCTTAACTATAAGGTACTTGATAAATTCCTAAAACATAAACAATGGAAAAAGTCCATAATTCAATTAATACTTTGATACCAACAACTATTTGAACCATTGGAAAGTTAAATATGTAAAATAGAATAATATTTTAATACTATAATGATTACATGCACCAGAATTAGGTGTTTGAATTCTTAATTCTGGACTTTATGTTTTCTGAGTTAATAGGAAAAAAATCAATTGAGATAAATTGATATTCCAAACAATCTACAAACAATGTTGAAATCCAAAGTTGAAGAACTATGTCAATGAGCTACAGTGATGGAATGCCAAAGACACCTGAATGTAGAACATGACTGAGGATTAGAGACTGGGACTATTTCCAGATCATCTTAGAAAACCCAAGTAATTTCCCTCCTATGTTTCCAAATTGTTTCAGTAGGTATATGAGGTGCCAAACAATGTTTATAAAGATTGTTAGAACTTTTTGCATAGTCTTTGGGACTACCATGTAAAGTTTGGACTGAAAGCCCAACAGACTGTCAATTTACTCAATTAGTAGACAGAGATACTATTTCCAAAGAACAAGAAGAAATGGGTCAAAGGAAAAAAATAAAGAAGAGAGTGAAGGCAAGGAGGAGTTTTTTGTGTGTGTGTGAATTTTTTCTTTCTTTTGCCCATCCTGGGGCTTGAACTTAGGGCCTGAGCACTGTCCCTGGCTTCCTTTTGCTTAAGGCTAGCACTCTACCACTTGAGTTACAGTGCCACTTCTTGCCTTTTCTGTGTGCTGAGGAATGGAACACAAGGCTTCACGCATGCTAGGTGAACCCTCTACCTCTAGGCCACACTCCAAGCCTGCAAGTGGGAGTTTTTAAGGTCATTGACTCATAATTATAAGGTAATTAAATTTCGAAAATCCCATCTATTTTTGACCTTTCAGATATGATCATACTGATCTTTAAAATTCTTTGATGTGGCATTTTACATTCTTATTTCTCTGTGTATTCTTTCTTTAAACCTGGTAGCTCATTGTTGTAGGAACTATTTCACTATTTCTAGCTGTTATTTCTAGATTTTGCTTTTTACTGATTTTATTCCTAGGTATTCATCAGATTTTACTTCTAGCATCTTGGGTACTTTGGATTTTATGTTCTTATGGATTTCAATTTGTTATCTTTATAAAAAGGAATTTTGAGTTTTACACTGACAAGAAGTCTCTATGAGGTTATTAGTCTAGTATTCTTTACTGTTGAGATAGCTAAATCCAAATGTTAAAAGTATGACCTTTTGTTCTGGTAAAGTTTATAAAATTTCCAATGATAATTGCTGTGATGATGGTGAGAATAACAGCATAATTATTATAGTAATAGTTATAGTTATAGAGTGATATATCTCCATAGTTTCTACCTCAGAAAATAATGGTGTTTTAGGTTTTTTGTTTTTTTCTTGACTATCTTAGGCAGTTATTGAAGGCTCTCTACTGTTGACTGAAATGCCAAAAAAGTATTTCAGCTCCATGGTTGTTCTGGGAATTATTTATATCATAAGGTCTTGACAGCTTAGCATGGTGTAGAAGGCTGAGACTCTATGGTTATATCTGGTAGTGTTCTCCAAAGACATATGTTTTTCTTGAATTTTCTGACTACATACTGCTTTTGCTCAATATTTGTCACAATTTTCATCTGTTCCAGGCTACATGAATCACCAACAACACTAGTGTCTCCGTAAATATTGTCCTATAACATTTCTTGTGGGGTAGACACACTGTCACATGGAATCTCCCTCTCACTTCCACATTATACAGACCGTATATTAATATGGTGTTGTATGATATATAATTGTTTTAAATATTTCTATGAGTAAAATCTGTTTGTGTGAAGAGATTAAGAATACTATGAACCTCTGATTCACATTGACTCACTATGTCACTGTAACCAAGCTTGCAAGACTGAAATTTAACATTATTTTGATAAGAGAATACTTTTTCTGATGCTTATGCAAATGATATGAAATTACCCTCATCTTATAGCTTGGTTATCAATGCAAAACATATAAATTAATTTAGGAAAAATAGATTAAGAAGCTTTTTTAATTCAGGGAGGTATACGACTGCATATTTTGATTGATAAAGTCAGAATAAATTTCTTTCCTGTATAATGTTAAATAACTGGTAATCATTGCATGATTAGCTGACAATTTTGCAGTTGAAATGTGCTGATTGGTTTCTTTTACTTTATTAACCCTACAGTAGTAACCACCTTATCTTGACCTTTAATTATAAAATTAATGTAGTAATCATTTATTGTAGTCTCTTCCACTGTTCTGCCCAATTGCTTTAGTACCATTAGGGTGCTTTGCATTTTTGCTGGTCTATTAGCCCCATATCATGGTTTTTCTTAATTTCTGTGTTGAACTATGATGTAATTGAATGTTATATTTAGCAGCCTATGACCTTGAAACATAACTTTTATTTTTTCAGTGGTCCACATTCAGGGGAAAGTTATAAGGGAACAGAAATTACAGTGAGATATTACTTTGTTTTCATAATATATTAATGCAAGTTACATGTTAAATAAGAATCAATGATATGTCATTTTTCTGTGTATATTTATGTTTATTTCTATCATCTACAAATCTATACCCCAGTTAATGATGGCTACATACATTTAAAATAAATTTAACCTAAAGAAATATCTTCTATTCTTTGAAGCATTTGTTTACATGGTTTGATTGGTAAAATAAGAACTATTGCTTTTTCTTGCACTGATAAAATTTATCTAAAAGTTTTGTGCAATGTATGTATCAATTAAAATTAAATAAGTAGAGAAACAATTCATTAAATACACATAATCTGTATCTTTAAACATCTCACTCAAGAACACATTGGGATAACAGTTGCAAAGATGAAAGGATGAGCAAGGGATCATTATTAATGTTGTAGTAATGGTGAGAATAGGTATTTCTAAAGCAATGCAAAATGAATTATGATCTGGATTAATATTAAATATAGTTAAGAAAAAACAATTGCATGAAGGAAAGAACATATGTTGAACCCTTCAGGTAAGAGTTAATAGTGCATTTGAGATCAGGAAAAGGGGTCAGTATATCCTTAGTAGGCATTAAGCGCAATGATGTCACCTAATTATGTTCTAAGGATTGTGTAAATATATAATGACAAACTTAAGAGGGATGTAAAATTATAATATATTTATGCAATCATTCATTTAACATTTGTAATTTCATTATAGTCTGTATTTGAGGTTTG
Source organism: Perognathus longimembris pacificus (assembly GCF_023159225.1). NCBI lineage: Eukaryota > Metazoa > Chordata > Mammalia > Rodentia > Heteromyidae > Perognathus > Perognathus longimembris. Next base: position 19,372,140 of record NC_063172.1, read on the forward strand.
CAAATATATAAAGCAGCGCCTATTACTTTAAAGAATTTGGAAGCCTAGTTGGAGAAAAGATAATTAATTTCATGCAAGGTAATTGGTATTGCCTTTTCCATGTGATATAGCCACATATTCATAGGATAGGTGAACATCACATAACAAAATTGTATGTGTGCTTTCTCTTCTTTATTACTATTGAGCTGTACGAAATGATATACATAAATATATCAAAGTAAGAAATTACTATTGTTCAACATAATAAAACATTATTTGGCATAATATGTAGTTCTTTTGCACATCTTTATTCAAATCATCTATTTTCCTGACTCATTTTACAGAAAACATATACTCAACTAGAATCAAGACTACGTTGAATCTAGATTGAAGATGAAAATATAGGAAATGAAATAGGCATAATTAGAACATGTACTAACAAAACAACGCATGATAAGGCTGTAAATACAAAGCTGCAAAAATGGGAAAATAGTAGCATTAGAACGAAGGTATCTCGTTCCCAGACAGGACATCCTGTACCTAAATATGAGTAGGATAGACTTACAAATGCTTTCTTCATGAAAAATTTTTCTTGTTACCATTAACGATTTTTCTTTCCAAAATGGGTTTTACATGAGATTTCAATGGCATTCTCAGTTGTCTGTGAGTTCAGTACATTTATATTGATGTACTTATTGACACTGTGGAATTTTTTTTGAAGGTTCATAAGAAGGTTTATTAGTGGGGCCATAGTTCCCACTGGAGAGGGAGCTACATGGCATCTGCACCTTATCCAGGTGGCAGCTTCTCTCTCTGGCGGTAAAGGGGAAGTAGGTAGGTAGTGAGTAGGAGTGGCTCATTAAGTATGGGTGGATCTGGGGTCTAGTGGGAGGAGCTGAGGACCTGAGGCTAGGGAAATGCTAACATTCCCCCATTTGTTGTTTATTAATAACAGAGGAGGGGTACCAGGCTGGGAGTATGGGTGGAGGTTTTTTCTTCTGAAGCTACTTCCTGCTGTAAAGGGGCAAAGTAATCAGGGGTCCCTGATTCATCATTTGGCCTGGTACTGTCCAAGAAGTATTTGTTTGACAGTTTGGTTGGTAAAAGTCCTCATCATTTCCAAGAGAATGGTTATCAAGGGCCAATGGGTGTCATGGTCTCCTCTGGCTACCTCATGCAGCTTAGGTACATCAAGTAGGCCCTGAGGCTGGGGTCTTCAGGGTCCAGATCTGCACTGGGCAGAGCAGTGTAGTAAGAGGATGGCCTTGAACTGCAAGTTCCCAGGTGGCGACCTTGGTGAGGGATGTGATCCTGTTAAAAAAGACTTTTGAAAAGGTCTGGCAAAAGGCTGACAAGTTCACAGGACCAGGTAACATGAATGACATGGGAGAACACACCATGGGCATAAGCCAGAAAAGTTCCATTTGGAACATAAACCCAATTGTGGCCCATTACAAGGAAGGAGGAATATGTGGACTGGGGACAGGAAGGAAATGTTTAGGGATAGTGGACTGGTTGGGAGTAACCAGTCAGAGGCATATATATATTAACAAAGGCAAGAATGCAAGTTTCTGTCCAGATGGAAAATGGACAGGTATGGACATTAGGTGGGTAAACAACTATTCCTCTTGATCTCCCAGCTCTGATTAATTTTGAAAGGGCAAGTTTAAATTGACTCCATTTAAGATGAGACTTCATCTCCTCTTACTCCTCTCCATGGTTCCTCATTGTCAGGATTGACCTCATCCTAAGGTCTAGGTGCTCATTGCTTGGATAGCTTGTCCCAGTAGGCATTCACGGGGTTTGAACTCAAGGCCTGGGCACTGTCTCTGAGCACTTCTGCTCCAGGCTAGTGCTCTACCACTTGAGCCATGGTGTCGCTTTCAGCATTTGGCTGGTTCTCTTGAGCCAAGCTTCCAGTCTGGCTCTTTGCTGGTTAGTTGGGAGATGGAGTTTTAGAGGGATATTTTTTTCTTCCCAGGCTGGCTTCAAACTGCAATCAAGGGAGTCTTAGCCATAAAAGTCTTTTTTATTTCCAATTAAAGCTACAGGAGAGCAATAGGAGTAGAGCTTACCTGTAACTTGTTGAGAATTGACCAATAAATACTTGCCAGAGTTCTGATGTAACAGAGAACAGCAGACTGAATGAGATCCATGTGCCATCAAATCAAATCATCCTTTACTGGCAGGTGGAAGAGAACACAAATGAATAACAATCAAGAGGGCAAAGGGTTGGGACAATGTAAAAGTCTCAGCTTCAGTGAATCCGAAGTGGCTGTGTCTTCCATCCTGAATCAGCAGGATTTGTTAGTTATGTGTGATGGAGGCAGGCAGGAGAGATGAGTTGGATCTGGTTGAAGCTGTAGTGGCATCTCTCAGAGTCCCCTGGATATATTGTCACACCTCCTGCTGGGTTGCCTGAAAAATTAGACTGGTTAAAGACATTTGAAATCTCCCAGTATTCCCTGGTTGCTTACTCTGAGTACTCTGGCTTTTTAGGCTGGTGCCCTACTGGTTTAAGCAGGGTGACAACTTTAAAAGATTTTAGAAGGCTTGGGCCTTTAACTATCTTCACAAAATCCACACAGACCAAATGCCAACCAAGTCTGCTCTCTACAGCTGCCACAACAGTTTTTGAAACAAAAAGGGGGAAGACACCAATGCTACCCCAATGCAACCCTGTGGCCACCAAACACAACTCTGATGCTTTTAACCTTGGAGTAAGTCTTGGTTGCAACTCTGTCATGATAGGCCTGCTATAAGCCCAACTCTCAATTGGGGGGGGGGGGGTGGAAACCAGGGCAGGAGCACTCTGGGCCTGTCAATATCTTCACAGGACTGCTAGATTCCCTGAGTGGTTTTCCATGTAAGAGAGAGAAAATAAGAAATCACTAGTAGTGAAACCAGGCAGTTTGGGAGCAGACTGTGGAGGCAGGTTCCTATAGCCATGGACCACCACAGTCCACGCAGCTAGCACACATGTCAACTTGCATCCTGTAAAGCAAAATATTAATCCTGGGTCAGGAAAATCGAGGTTAACAGCCACATTTGCACACTTATTCCAAAATGGCTCTGTTCCCTTGATCTTAAAGAGTTTATGAGAGCACAGGAGAGAAAAATGGAGAAGCAAAATGTTAGTCTATACCAAAGAATTGTCAGGATCAGATGTACACTTGACTTTTAGCATAGATGGACATAAAGAATAACACACTGGTTTTACATCATTGTACTTATACCATGTGCTGTATATTTGAGCCTTTTGGAGTTTTTCTTAGACACATTTGCTTGCACCCAAACATGATTAGTTTAGGTTTAAAACCTGGGTTTTTTCTTTTGGCTTGGAGTCTGGTGAGAAGAGTCAGGATTGCCTCCAGGCTGTTCACTGTGACTCCACCTACAGGCTGCAAAGATCAGTTTAACACAAGACTTAAAAGTAAATTAAAATAGGAATTAATAGTAATAGCAAGTAATTTTTTGAAACCATGATGCCAGTTTTTACATGTTTTACCAACTGACAGACAGACATACAGTCAGTTGTGCACAAGCTTTGGGGCACACTTAGATTTTTTTTTTAAACTGGCCATGTTAGTTTTCTGGAATTCCAGTGGCAAAATGATATTATTTTGCCCATATTTTAGAACCACGTGGTCCGTTAGGAAACAAAAACTTTTCCAGAAAACAAAAATTTTCACAGATTATCCAGTGAGGAAATGGAGAAGCCACATTTTGCAAAACCAGTTCAGCTTCAATGGGGAGCTGAAGTGAGTTGTTATGACCAGAGAAGGTTCAGGAGATGGGAGACAGGACATGAACAGAACACAGACAGGTGGCATGGCGTGCTGGCAGCAGAGCTTGTCAGAGCCTTAGCAGTCTCACAGCAAAACACCTTCACCTTCCAGCATTTGAATTGCAAGACACATTTGAATTGCAAGGCCACAGTTACAGAGTTACAGAGCTTAGGGTGGGGACAGGGTTACCAAGAGCTTGAGTCTCCACATCCCGGCCCTACCCCAAGGAATCTGGCATGCCCATTACCTGAGGGATGGGTGGGCTTCCACCTCTGAAAGTTTTTGGAACCTTGATGGAACCAAGATGGCACTTGCTAACATCAATTCTAATGTCCACCACATAGTCAATGCTAGAGAAACTTTAGGATTTAGCCAACAACAAGCAGAACTTAACTGAATTTCCAAGCTTAACAAATATCAATAACAAGAACAGAAAACCTTTCTTTGTGAAACAAATAGAGGCAGAAAGAAAGAAAGAGAGAGAGAGAGAGAGAGAGAGAGAGAGAGAGAGAGAGAGAGAGAGAGAGAGAATTCCATCTGCCCGAGTGCTCATAGAAGTTATGTGACTCCTGGAAAATATTCCAAATTTGTAAGATTGGGCTCAAACTTGAGCAGCTTTCCTGAAGCATTTTAGACTGTCCCCCACTTGATGAGTGACCAGTGGAGATGAACTAGAGATCAGTTGACTCCAAACACCCACAATTGCTGATCCCCTTGACCTAGCCCAGTGGCTTAAGGTCGACGGCCCAGTGGCCTTCCCTGAGAGTGGGGCACAAAACTTGGAGCCAAGATTTACCGAGGCCCAGTGACCTTATGGAAAATCCAGCTCCTGGATAATTGTCACTCACCCTAGTTGGAGTTTTCAAATCTATCGTTGTTGTGGGGGATGATTGTGCCCCTCCCATGGTAAGTGATTAGCGGAGCTGAGGAGTAAATACCAAGCATCCCCCGTATTACTCTGGTCAGCTGAAACGTAGATGATCACTTACCCTGGGTGTGAGGGCGATTTGTAGGTTGTCATGGTGGGTGGAAGTAGAGCGCTCAGTCAGGAGAAGTTATCTCAGTGGTCCTCTGAGTGGGCTTAGGACAGGAGACTAGGTCCTGGGGGAAGCTTGGACCCCCAGAAATAGGGGAGCAAATCCACTGGGTTACCTATCCCGGGTTCGGCACCAATGAAAGAATAGGTCCTGGCCATCCCAGAGGACCATGCAGAGATAATCACAGGCAGGAGAAGGTTCATAAGGAGGTTTATTAGTGGGGCTATATCTCCCACGGGAGAGGGAGCTACATGGAGTCTGACAACACTGTGGAATTTGTCTATAGTTTTACCATTTTATCTATTGTATTATTATTATTAGTAGTAGTAGTAGTATTTAGTTTTACAAAATGGTTAATATTCCATACATCAGGTTAAATGTACCAGGCATTTTGATCAATGTCATATCTTTTGTGTGTGGATTATATTTTAAATCTTGTTTTCTGTTACTGAGTTTGTGTTAAATGGAACATAGAACACTTAAATATGATCTTTTGTTTTACTGAGATCTCTGAGATATATTCTTAGTGATTTCTTTGTGTTTTACAGTAACATTAGTTTTAAAAAAGGAGATATCTTCATTAATACTAAGTTATATAATACACAGAAACATTAATGAAGTATGGTTTTGTAACTTTCATTTCTTGTACTAAGGCTACCATACATCTTCTATAGCTATTACAAACTCATTGACCAAGTTTTGTTACTGTTGCTTTATTTTAATAAAGTAAAAGGTAAAATTACAAAAGGGACATATAAATCTCTTTTAATGTAACAATGCTCTTATTTCATTTAGTAAAATTAAATTTTAATGTGCTTTTCTTTTCCATATGAATGACTAATTGTATCATTTCCTCAAGGACAAGGCCTTTGTGATATTTTGTTTTGTTTTTGTTTTATTTCAGGACATCTCAATGATTACTTTGTTTTTAAAGAACAGTTTTGCCAAGTATGATATTCCTAACAAACTATTTCTTTCATCTTATTGCCTTCTGACTTAAACTTCTAAGTCATAGTAATTTTTTTGTACTTGCAAAATTGTTTTTGTATTTGATTTTTCAATTGACATATTGTATAACTTTATTGCATGCAACCTGGCATAACAACATATATTTTATAGTTTTCAAGGATCAGTATTTTTTTTCAATCTACCATATATCACCTTTGCTATTTCACTGTAATTGAAATTTTCTGTTGTGAGAAGTGTCTGACCCTTTTCAATGCAGTATCTGCCACTAGAGGCCTTAGTTCTACGAGATCTTTATTTTCAGATCCACAGATGACTGAAATCATGAAGCCACTCACTTCTGTTGATATTATAAAACAGAGAGAAAATAACCAGGTTTAGCAAGGAGGTAGAGTTGTAGCAAACTTTACACAATGTAGGTAAGACTAGAAACATAGGGAACATCATAGAGTTTACTCAAAAAATTTCAAAGTAGAACTAAGACAGTCATGCCAACCCTGAGTCAGAAGGAAATGAAGTGATATATTTATTTACATACTATTGTAGGTATATTAGCCATTGCCAAGATAAGAATCAACTCCTAGTGTCTATCCACAGAAACACGATGAAGAAAACGTGTTTTATAGACACATCATAAATGGAACATTATTGGGCCACAAAAGAAAATGTAATGCTCTTGTGTGTGAAAATGTGGATCAATAATATGGGCATTATGTGAATTTTCTGCTTTATTTCTATTGCATGATATTCTGTGTCTTTGCAAAGTTTGACAATGAATACAGGTATAGACCTCTTTGAGCTTCCTTTCTGAGTTCTTTCAGTGACATAGATGTTTGGTGTTTAGCAGGATTTTTTTTTATCAATTATTATTTATTTCTCCACATATTTCACCTGTCATTTCTTGTCTTTTTGTATGAGTCTATTTATGTATATGTTGTTATGCTTATTGGTTAAATACTGCTTTATGTGGATTTATGTATTTTTTATTCAATAGATTATATTGCTCTATATTTAGATTTGTTTTTCAATTCTTATGATCATTTAAATGTGTCATTATATCCCTGTAGTGAATGTTACATTTCAATTAATGTATATTTTAATTCCAGAATTTCTATGCAATATTAAAAGTATCATTTATATGTTGCTGTGTCTGTTTATGTTAAACTAATATTTTCACATTTTTAAAATTTTTAATGATTTCTAACATTTAATTTTGAACATATGTATAATAGTACATGTAAAAGTCTTTTTTTCTAGTAAAATTCAATTGTCTAAACTTCTCAGCTACAATCTCTATTGACTATATAAATTTCTGTGTGAGCCATAGTTCATGATTCTTACATAGTCCATATGATTTTTGGAAACTGAACATTTAGAACACTCTAAATGTACTTTTTGAATACACAGTCCTTACTTTCAAATAGATATTTTAGTTGTTTCTTTAGTAACTTTTCTTTGTTAATTCTGTAACATCAGAATTCTCTGTTGTTGCTGGCCAGAGAAATCAATACTTGACTATATAATCTCATCTAATAATTATTCCCTTAAATGTTTTAAATTCATAGTCTCTCCCAACCTTGACTGAGAGGTTCTATTCTGTGTGTATAAGTTTAAACTTCCAGTACTCTGGCAGGCAGTTCATTAAGATTCATTTTTTGCTACAACAGTAGAAGATGTGTATTTTAATCCTTTCTAGGATACATGCTTACTTTTATGTTTCAGATATATACTGAAGATTTTTTAAGGTCCCTATGGGCAACAGAATTTTTATTCTGTTATGTTTTTTGTTCAACATTTTGTTAACTCCATTTGATACTGTCACTTTAGATGTATTAAAAAAAAATACTTTTTTACTTTTAAGTAGTTGTCCAAAGGAGTTGCTCTGCAAATTTTATACAGGCCAAGTAGTGAATGCTCTCAAGGATAGTACTTCTCAAGAAATCTAATTGCATAAGTACAATATTAGTATTTAAATTTTCCAGCCACTAGAGAACATTGGCTTTTAAGTCTTAGAAGAAGCTCCAGTAGCAGCTATAATCATCACAAGACAATAACGAGTTGCTCTCCTTATGGAACTTTTACTATTGCACGAATAATTATAACCTGATTTCTGCAGTTTTTTAAAAATAATTTTCAGAGTTCAGAAGAAGTTGGAATTAACAGTATGTGCAAGTGACTTTATTTCTTTTATATAGAAGTAGTTTTATAAGGTGCTTTATCCTATCATTTCATAAGCTGCATTTTTCCATACTTTCTAAGTCAATTTAATTTTTCCTCACAGGAAAAATTACATAAGTATATACTAATATGACTGGCACAGATTGATGCTGTTTCTGTACTGCAATTAAATATTCTTTTATATGATCATATGCATATAGCTATTAGTGAAGTCATGGGTCAAATGGTAGAGCACCAGATACAACCAATGAGCTCAATGAGTAAAAGGCTCTGGGCTCAAGCCACAATACCTATGGTATGAGAGGTATGAGTTTCTTTTTGACATCAGCTTGTCATTTCATCTTCATCAGTAGACAGAATATTTATTTTTCAGTAATACATGTTTTATAAAGCATTTATGTATTATTCATTGCAAGTTTCATAGAGCACCAAAAAATCTAGCCTAAAAGTGTCATTTCAATTAGCTGTGCATTTAATCAGATTTTTATTTGTTTATTCTTCATTTTGTAGGACATAATCAATTTCCATGTATGATCAGGGTTAATAATTTATATGTATATATAAAGATATCCTTTCTTTTCAGGCTATTGAAGCCCAGAATCTACTGATGCCTTAAATATATATGAGTTACATAATGTATAAAGTACTAAAGAAAGTAGGATAATAAGAAAAAGCAGAGCAAGTCCTATAAACTCATACAAGCTTTTTAGTATATGTGACCATGTGGAAATTGTTAAAACACAATTTAATTTCTCCTAGAGTAACACATCTATAACTGGCGTAAGAATAAGACGTAAATTTTAAATTCTTTCCCTGTCTTCTTATAACTAACAAATTCTGTTCCTGTCCCCAAACAAGCAACATCCCCCCTTGTGTTCTATAGCAAAGACCTTTTAGGTTAAGTTAAGGTTGTTTCATTTATTTATTTATTTTTAATTTTATCCTTTTTTCTCTCAAATGCCCTAATAATTAACCTTGAATCTCAAGGAGTCAATTATGAAATCGCACATTAAAATATTTTAGCATGGTTTCATTTTTCCCACACTGTGGTTTGAATTCAGGGTCTCCCAATCTGTTGGCTTGCCTGTTCAGTAGTCAGCACTGTACAGTGTAGGTCACATTTAAGGTTCAGAATGTTAATACTTTATTGGATAATTTCTCTGCTCATTCTGGTTTGAATTGCTGTCCTTTGGACTGCAGTTCCTTGAATACCTGGGGTTACCTGTGTGAGCCTCTAGTGCATGGCAGTTTTTATTTCAATGTTTCCTATAAGACACAGAACAAAATTTTGAGCGATGGCCCAGGCTTGTAACCCAAGGCATACTAAAGGTTAAATGGGAGGAATTCTGTCATACATCTTCTCCCAGCAAAAGCAAGAGATCATCTCTGTAATACAAACTGAATTAAAAAGGGTTAATTAATATGAATAAAAAAATGTTAACGTGTAATAATAGGCATTCTGATATGATTCCAAACTTAAAAAATACTCTGGTAAAACCTTCTGTCCAACAATAAATAGGAAGAAATTTTGAGAATGTTTATCACAAAGATTTGCTTTTATTCATTTTTAAAAGTTTTTATTTGCTTGTTTGGTGTCAGTCTTGTGGCGGGCTTGATCTCAGGGCCTGGTCACTGTCTCTGAGCTATGTTGCTGACGAATAGCCCTGCTCTCTATTACTTTGAGCCACACAGCTCCACTTACTCTTGTTTTGGCTGGATTTGAATTATGATCCTAAGATCTCAGCCTACTAAGTAGCTAGGATAGCAGGTGTGAATCACCGGTGGCTGGCAAAAATTTGCTTTTGGATGAGGAAATACTATCCAGGGTTGAGCGTAATGGATATTATGAAATGTTTCAAAGTAAAAACAATGGCATCCTTAGCTTTCATAATAAGGACTAAATAAAATTATGCTCATTTATGTAAATTAGCTATTAGTAAACAAGTAAATGAGGCAGTGAGGTATTTTAGCAAAAATTCTGCATGCTTATAGAATTATACATAAATAACCTTGAAAGTCAAACAGATTATAATGTATGTTTTGAACCAGCTACCTGCTGCTTTTGTGGCTTAAATAAATTGGTAAGAATGAGATTGTAATGAATCAAAATAAACAAAGTGAAAATGCTCAAAGCGTTGATAGAGACATTGTTGAAAATCACAGATGATTTATTTGTAAGTTATTAAAAGCTGAAAAGGTAAATTTTAAGGTATATTTTGTTATTCTGGAGATTTATAAACCTGTTACTAATTCCATTTTCTGTAATCTAATTTATATGAATATTAACAATACATAATAGAGATTATATCTTAAATGCTATGTGGATTACATACTTATATTAGTCCTGTAGTGACATAGAATAAAATTTATTAGCTCTGTTGATTTTCAGTTAGATGACATTGAGTGTATTTTCTAACCTCAGGTTATTTTGTTTAAGTGTAACTTGGGGAGTCCCAATATTGTTTATTTATGTAATCTCTTCTTCAGCGTGTGAAGAGAAAGAAAGTGAGACCCTGGCATTTGTTAGGTTTTCAGTAAGTTTGGTCATTATTATTGAAGCAAAGACTTTAATGACATTAGATTTCAAAACTCTGTTTAATATAATTCCTTGATGACCAACACACTTTACAAATAGTATAAAAAGATTAGGATATGTTTCTCTGAGTCCAATCTCTAGAGTGTATAAAAAATACCCTCCAAATAGAAACAGACATAGAGCAACTGTACACTTTGGCTAAAATTTCAGAGCATACAGCAGCATTTGGGCAGCAAATGGAGGCATACCAAAGTTGAGGCTAACCTCAGGTACATAGCAAGACTATGGCTCAAAAATAAAATAAAAAGAAACATATAAATATCTGTTTGATAATGTATTTTGACCCAACATGTGCAAAATATTACAATGTTATCAATCTAAATTAAAATGAATGACTTTTAATCACTTCTTTTATTTGAAAATACAAAAAATTGATATGTATTATACATTTTTTACAGGCAAGCCACATTTCACATTCTTAGTAGACATATGGGGCCAGTACTATGCCATCAATCACAGCACATCTTCCCCACAGCTTTGCCTATGAATGCAGTTGTCTCACTATGGTGATGTGAAATCTGGTGGAAGTGACATCTGGACTAAAAGAAAGAACAGAGAAAAAAATAAAATTTATCTCCATGCATGTCTACATTTCATTCCCTATACATTGCTGTTTCTTCTTTTTTTTTTATGGAACAGAACATCTTATGCATCCATCTTGTGAAATGCTCTTCCTAATTCATATTTTGCACCTTTTTTTGTGATATTTTCTATATTACTCTGTGCCCCACATTAAAAAACTACTTGCTTCAGCCTGCCTACTCAAAGCTGAATTACAAGTATAATTAAAAGTTCTTTTGTTCACATCATGTTTTCCAAATGCTAAGGAGTAGAGTTAACATCATCATTTCCCAGTCATTCCTACACACATCTGTACTTGGCAACTTAATATGAAGTGCAGGTGTTAGAAGTAAAAGGGACTCACAAGCAGGGTTCCTGGGCTCCAGTGTTGGCCTTTTATTTTTCTTCTGGCTTCACATTTAATGCTTTGATGACACCACATTATCTGCTAGTCTGAAAAAAAAAATGCCCCATAGGCACATTTAATGGATGAAAGGGCCAAGGCAAAGAGGAAAGATTAATTAGCCTGTCTGAAGTCACTTAAATTGACAATGGCGGAAACACTGGCTGTGATACAATCTAGATGTGTGAATTTGTAATAACTTACACAACCTACTTGACAATTCCATTTTCTCTCATGAAAACTATAAGCACAGCATAGGAAGCAGCAAATTTCTTAATGCTGGTCCAAGAATTTAATTTGTTTAAACAATTCATTTATAATTGTCATGTAATGTTCTTCCATTTCTATACTGTTAAATGCTTTTTGTACAAAAAAATCTGCATATACAGTTGTGAAGACTGTAGACTGATTTGTTTTCAAATCCTATCAATTGTATTTACTAGTTAGCTACAGAAATGAACATTTTATCTGTTTTGCATAAAATGTTTCTTTAAAAGAAATTAAAGAGTTTATACAATCTACCGATTTGTTTAAAATTAGAGAGATTGTAATTTATTTTAATACTTAAATATTGAACTTATATAATACAAATGTGATAATATACTGATTAAGTGTAAATAATAAAAAAGCTTTTTATGGGAATATACATATTTCACAATTTGTAATACAAACTATAGTACACAAACTCTTAAAGTTAGAAATTCAATAAATAATGTAATCTAGGCTATAATGATGATAGTAGACATGAAAATGTAAAATGCATAAGGACACTTAGGATTTATACAAAAGACAAAGGCATATGTGCATCTAGATGGCCTTACAGTTCTCTTCAAAAATTTGACTATGTGCTGGGGATATGGCCTAGTGTCAAGAGTGCTTGCCTCGTATACATGAAGCCCTTGGTTCGATTCCCCAGCACCACATATACAGAAAATGGCCAGAAGTGGCTCTGCAGCTCAAGTGGCAGAGTTCTAGCCTTGAGCAAAAAGAAGCCAGGGACAGTGCTCAGGCCCTGAGTCCAAGGCCCAGGACTGGCAAAAAAAAAAAAAAAAAATGACTATGGTTTAGACAAATTTATTTTCTATCATAAGGACTTGAGCATATCTTTCTTTTCATAGAGTGTTTTCTTTAAATAACTTGCAATTGTCATAGTGCTTTACACACCATGTGCACTAATACTAGCGAATTTCCAATAATAACTTTTACCTCTGCTTCTTTGAGTATAAGTCTCCCAGTGTCCTTCCAGTTTTGTGATCCTGACCATGAATTTAAGAGCTTGTCCCTGAAACACAGTCATCAAAGGAGACACAGCCCCTGTGATTGTGGGAAAGTGTGAATACAGTTCAGTTTCACAAGTAGCAAAGTCTAGTTAGGTTGTGCAATTTCCTCTATAATGTACTCAAATCCCCTCCACTAGCTCAGCACTAATAAGCAGAACAATGTTCACCTTTTGTGTTATTTAATTCAATATAACATCTTCCTTTCCTGTTTAACAATTCCTATGGCTAATTTGCATATATAAATATATGGATATATTTGCATACATTTGTATAAAATATTTTCACACATTTATATGTACATATATTGTACTACACATTTATTTGGCACACATTTAGTTACAGATATAAAATATACTTGTATATAGAGAGATATGTATATGCCTAGGAATGTACCTATATATATCTCTATGCATATTTAGATATTTACACATGCATATATATGTATGCATTTATACATATACACACGTACATGTATTTAGTTATACACATATACCGTACAATGTTTTATGTGCATGTATTAAATAAAATCTGTTCCAAATCAAAACCATGGATTTATGAATTATAACGTTCTAAATATGATATTGCTAAAATAGCAAAATACTAAAACAAGTTAAAATGTCAGTAATGAACTATAACATGGGATATTATGCAAACCAAATGCATGTTTTTTGTGTATGTGTTCAAATCACTAAAATTTGCCTATTTATGCAGTGAGATTTTATTTTTGATATTTGAATACTCAGGATAGGTATATTATAGTGTAGGAGTTATAAGACATACTATAATCTTATTTATACCTTGGATATATAACTGTAGTAGATATAATTATGAATATATTTGTATAGAATAAAACCAAAATATTATGATAGTATTTTCTTGTTTAGTTGACCTTGAGCCATGTTACTGCTTTTAAAATTCTGAAATATACACATATTTTGTAGGCAGGCAACTACAGTGTTTTCCTTTAATTAAAATATTTAACATTCATTGTATGGATTTATGGTTTTGTACAAACTGAGACAAAAATTCCCTTAATATTTGGTAGTAGGAAAAAGTGACTTGTGCATGTTTGATTATTCACACAGCTGCCTTAATTACTAGTAATGTGAAACAGTGAGGTTCCTTTCTGCTGTACACCCTTTGGCTATTTTTTAACTTCTTCCTTTTATATCTTATGATCTATTGAAATGAAAAGAAAGTAGTTCTAATTTAAAACAAAAGTTAATTGTTCCGTACCTTCTGCCAGTTAGTTGGTCTGAAGTCTGTAAGTGCTTTGCCTGAAGCAATACAATTGCAGTTACTCAAAATACATACTACTTAGAGCCTTTGTGATAAATTTTAAAGACTTAGCACAAGCTGGCCATAGAGATTTCTTCTGTTGTCAGCATTTAAAGATCACTTCATTGAGTCAAGCTTTATATTTAGCAAGGTTATTTTTCCATATCTTTAGCCAAACAGATATTAAAATATAACTACAGTAATGGCCTACATTTTTGTGATAAATTTTACCTTGTAACATGGCTTTGTGTAGACTGTACCATCTATCTGTCAAGGAGTAAGATGAAGAAACAGAAGAGGAAGAGAGGAATCTCTCTCTCTCTCTCTCTCTCTCTCTCTCTCTCTCTCTCTTTTTCTCTCTCTTTCTCTCGTGTGTAATGTACACATCCAGTTTATTAAGTCCTAGGTGGAGAAGATACCACTTCAATCATTTAGTATGCAACTGTCATTCCTTCCTTTCAAAATTGTGCATTAAGGTTTGGGAAAAATTAGTTTTAGCCACATCTTTTCATTTATCCAAAACCAAACTATATTTATTTTCTAGATTCCAATTAACAATGAGAATAGAGTTTCTAATTTTGATATTCTTTGGGCTCATAATCCATTTGCTGGATTAAAACTGTTCTTTTCCTTGCTTATTTCATGGACTATTCTTTATTTTTAATGTTTATATTATCTTGAAGAAACTGTAGGAGTCGCTATTCACCAAAGAACACATTTTGATTCGTGTCATCCCCACAACATCTTCACCTCCGACTTCAACCCTCTCTTTCTCTTATAGTTCTCAGTGGTGTGGTATATACAATGCACACTTGCCTTTCTCCCTGCAACCTTCTACCACTCTCCCTTTGGCCCTCCCCTCCCCTCTTCAAAGTACCCATTTCCTTGTACTTCTTTTTTGGGGGTGGGGAGGTTGGGCTTTGACTTTGTTTCTTTAAAGAATTATATTGTTAATTAAATTACCTTTTCAGGTAAGCTCTGAGGGCCCTATGCATGATTTTTCCTTCTGCCCCAGAAATGCACCTCAGCCTGATTTCCAGTTGCCTAAGAGCTTCCTCTGGGGATAAAAGCCCTGTTTGTCGGATGGTAGTGCATTAGAACCAAAGTATTGAGTCTGCAACAGCCAACTTCAAACAATGCAAGGTACAATAACCATACCTTCCCCTGTTGACCGGTAATGTAGTTGCTACAGTGTCTTCTAGATCTCCACGTACACTTACCTGAATGAGATCTAAAACGCACGTGCATTACCTTGTCCTGGCTCCAAGATATTAAAGAGAAACAGTGTAATTACTTGAAGGCATATGCTTCTTTTATCCCCTCCCATTATTTAATTTCTTGTTAAAATGTGTCAGGTGTAAAAATCAAAACAAACATTTTTTTTGTAATCCAAAATGAACATTGCCCTAGTTTTAAGTCAGTATAGATATACAATTCTTTTATCAATGAATAAAATACAATTTGGAACTCTATTACACTTGAAGACAAAGAAATCCTTCCATCCATTTTCTACAAGTAAATGTTTTGAATGTTGGCTATAAACCAATTACATTAATAGGCACTATTGACCAGAGTCATTTCCTCATTACTGGGAAACAACCAGTAGAGAATCTAGATGATGACAGAGTCATGCTTGCAATGTTATGGCAGAACCTTACATCCCGATGCAAGGATGATATGAAAGGCTGCAGTATCCTCCACATATATCCCATTTCTTTGTTTCTGACCCTTTTCTGAGACCACCTCTTAACTCAGTAACACTGCCTTACTTTGGCACTGAAGGGCTAGATGAAAATTAAAGAAAGAATTTTATAATTACTATTTTTTCATAAATCATTTTTTTTATTTTCAAACATGGGACCCACAATAGACTCAAGCAAAGCTGCTGTTTATGCCTGGATTTTAGAATCCAGAGGCCAGAGAGCAAGACCACAAGGAACATATACACAACTGAGAAATGCACCCAGTGGTTAAGTACATGACATTGTTGAATAGTGATAATAGTAGGTTTCAGAGAAAGTTGTATAAATCATAAAGTGTGGGTGGGAGAGGAGGTAAGATTTGTGTGTGTGTGAGTGTGTGTGAGTGTGTGTGTTTGTGTGTATGTGTGCACGTGCACTTGCAAAGGGCAAAACAATTCAACAGTGATACTAGACATTTATTTGAAAATGAACTTCACAGCTTGGGGCAGGGGAGTAAGGGGGGAAGTGGGAGAAAATGGGGGAAGGGGTAATACTGTTCTAAAATAAATCTACTCATTACCTTACTTATTTAAATGTAACCCCTCAGTACATCCCCTTTACAATAAAATTTAAATTAAAAAAGGAAACCCAAGACAAAATAAATGTGTTCAGGTAATGGGGAAGATTGGCTAGGGTTTTTTCAGGGTGTGTGCATACCCTTAAAGGAATAGGAACTGGAGAAGATAGGTAGGTGCTACAACATTTTCTTTCTATAAGTGTTTTTCTTGTATGCTCTTTCTGATTGCAACCATCTCCCACACACTCACTATCTTACTCTTGAACACACACACACACACATTACCTTTTGATTGATAATATTTCACTTTTTAACTAAGGCAACTATATTAGCTCAGTCCCTAACCATAAATTCTGAGTTATGTATGACTTAGACAGTTTCTTTGGTAAATAGGGAAATAAATCTGCTGTACTGAAGAGATGTAATATTCTGATTAGCAGTATTCTTTAGGCCTGTGCCAGGTCAGTTTTATGAAGAAATCTCTGTCTATATAGATATGAAGTAAATTGTATGAATGTCAACAATGAAGGGAGAGAAAACCCCTCCAAATTAAAGGGAGAAATGTCTGACTTTTGAAGAATTGGCTGTGTTGTTTCTGCAACTGTCTCTGTGCCTCCCTCCACCTGTCATTGTTGTCTTTTCACTTTAAATACTTTGTGAACATCACCTCTACAATCCAAGCAGGAACCTTGAGGGGAAGCTCATAGCAACAAGGAGAATATATTTGTTTTGTTGACTCAGTGTAATCCTTAGGCTGTGAATCTGGAAATGGATCAAGGTTGTGAGGCTCCAATTTCTTGATTTCATTTTGCATCCAAGCTAATTGAAGATAGAGAACACATGCCTTCAATTATCCTTCTGGGGTTCTTAAGATGTTAAAATTATTTTAATAACAAGAAAGAGGATAGAAAGAAACATAAATTACCATGTATGTGTTAGATCAAATGTAAATTATTCATTTAGAATAGCACTTCTTATTTTATAGTAAACAAAAAAAAGAAAAAGACTAAGTTTACTTCTATAATTAGCAATCCATTTTCGATTCAATCTTTTGAAGAAATAAAAAAGAACCACAAAATGCTAAAAATGTGATAATAAAAAGTCATTCAAAATACAATTCTACATTTCTGATATTCAACAAAGTAAAAAACATTCTTTATGTCCTGTAATAGTTTCAAATTCTATATCATATTTTTTACTAATATTATGAATGAAGCAATATTTGGAAACCAACACTGCTTTAAAAATGGCTTTTGGATAACATTACATATGGTATTTTGGAGTCTTTTCTCTTGCTTCTTGCATTGGGAGCAAGAAATGTTTCTCTCCATTTTCCTCTGCTGTAGCACCATCATATTAAAATAATTCCTTCTAAACTTTCAAAAGAGAGGGAAACATATTTAATCCTATATTACAATAGAGGAAACTAACATATTAAAAATAGTAGCAGCAGTGACACTTAGTAGACACTATGCTGGAAGCATAGTGCTAAGGCCCCTATTGACAAAAGGAGATGCAATTTCAACAATCACTAGGAAAAGCTTCTGAGTGCTCATGGATCACATTTGTGATCCTAGATACCCAGGAGGCTGAGATCTGAGGTTTGCCAGATTGGGCAGCCATTTTTCTCCAGTTAACCAGTCAGGGCTGGAAGTGGTTGTATGTCTCCAGTAGTAGATTTCCAGCCTTGAGCCTAATACCCAAACAGAAGTCCCTGAGTTCAATCCCAGGACTGGTAAATACACAATAAATGTAACAGAGTACACTTCAATGTAATCTCTAAAGGGAATCCACAGTTCATGACATTTAACAGCATCCTAATTGGTAATATTTAAAAATGCTTTCTTTCTTAATTAATATTAAATCCTTAATGATAAGCTGACAATGCCATTTAGCAGCAAAATCCAAAATTCTTGACAAAATGCAATTAAATGCATTTCTAAATGAATTTAGAAAATGAAAATTTATCCCAAAACTTTCAGAAGAAAGACAGCCAGGCAGTTCAACATATTAATTATTTCACAATTCCTCATAAAGTTTATTGATAGCAGAGTTTATCAGTAACATCTAGCAAATAAGCTTTCACTATATCATGAGCATTATGAAGCTGACTATTCTCACAAAAAGGCTTGAGATTAGCATGATCTAACTTCAATATCCCATGTTGAAGGAAGTGACTGTATGGTAATAGAATAAGAAGGGAATTGGATACGTAGCCATTCTCTTGTGTCACAAAAATAATTTACAAATATTCATCTGGTAACAAGCAAGCCTTGGTGAGAGTGTTTGATGTTCAGAACTGAAGACAGCCTTTTTCTTCCCTACAACAACTACTGCTGAGCAAAGGGACCCTCTAGTATCTCCACATTATTCTGGAAAAAAAAAAAGAAGAAGTAGAATGCAGATAAGAAAATAACCACACAGTGAACAAGAAAAAACCTGTGGAGTGACAATTTGTTAACTCCCTAGGGAGAATTCAATAATGAGACAAGTTGGTTTCTTTCAAAAATGGCTGCCTCCTGCTGCATATCCATGGCTTGTTAGGTCATCTGCCAGAAAACCTGCTGTTAATTTTATGTAGCCCATTTCAAGAACAAATTTTTAGGTCTTCTTCACCTCTTATATCATGTTTTCTTTTGGATTCCTCAAAATAAAGTAAGTCATAGATAAGAGGTTTTTGAAAAAGTTCTGTGTAATTTCCCAACTTCTTATTTCTATGAGTTTAAAAGCAACTTGAATAAATAGCATTGTTTTGTAATCAATGTTTGATTGAGAAAGAATTCTAAGACTGATGTTTCTTTAAAATGCCATGTTTAATATTTAAAACTATTTTTGTATGTCATACAATAGTCTATGTATCTATCTATCTATATTCCTTCCTTCCTTCCTTCCTTCCTTCTTTCCTTCCTTCCTTCCTTCCTTCCTTTCTTCCTTCCTTCCTTTCTTCCTTCCTTCCTTCCTTCCTTTCTTCTTTCTTTTTTATTTTCATCCATATTGTTCTAATGACTATTACTGGGGTCTTAACAGTTCATATGTAATCCTAACTAGTCCTAGCCACTGTCCATAAATTTTTCTGGATATTGGTATTGTTAATTTTAGTGCAACATTATAAAGCACTTGTAATTTTTATACAGTTTAAACTAAAATAAACTTATTTTACCTTTATATCAATGTATTATTGTTTTATTAAACTTATATCTCTGCTATTTTAAATTAATACCATCATTTACCAGCAATTTTTACATGAAAACAAAGCATAGTGGCTTTCCTAAGTCAAGCTTCACCACTTTCTTTATATTTGAATGAACCCTACCCATGTATTACTGTATGGGGAATCCTGGAATAAGTAGTATTATAATATAAAATCCCTTTGAAAGATATTTTATATCCACTAGGATCAATTGAGAATTGTTAGAAGTGGACACTTAAAATTAAATATCTAGATGATAACTTTTAAAAACAACAACAACAACAGCAATGAACATCCTTTGTATCTTTAAAACATAGAGAGGAGAAAGATGGCACCGAAAGAATAGGGAGGCACCCCGACTCGCACCAACTGAATAGCGAGCTGGGAACTCCAATACCCAACACCCCATCAAGAACCCAGCAAAACCAGCAGTCAGAAGCAGTGGAGAAACGCAGGAAAACAAAAAGGAGCAAAAAAGAAGAACCGAAAACCTACACGGAGCCGGAGATTCTCCAGGGCACCTCCCCCCACCAGCCGACCCTGGCCCAAACAGGGCCAGGCTGGGAAAGGGGAACCCGGCGATAGGCAGACAGGTTGCCAGGAGCGCAGAATCCATATAGCGGGAGACCCCACGGACACAAGGCAGGGTGCGGACCAAGACACACACCGGCAGCGACGAGAAGTTCGGGTCCACACCGGGTTCGGACAAGGGAGCGGCAGAAAGAGGGAACGGGGGAGCCACCACGACACTTCGCCAACCCCTGAAGGGCCAACGGCTGCGCGGGACACACACACAAAGCAGCAACAGTGAGTCCCCCATAATCCCTTCCCCCAACGGGAGACCCAAGCCCGACAAAGAAGCTATATCTCCTTCCCTCCCCCTCCCCACTCCCGTGGGAACAAAGAACCCCCAAATCAGGCGGGAAGCTCCCATCAGGCGCTGGGAAGCCAGTCTAGCAGGGGAAGGGCGGAACAGCCCCAAGCCCCCAAAGGTTCCTGAACTGGCAGAACCGGCCCCATCCCCTCCCCAACAGGGGCCGGGGGACGGCCGGCAGGGCAAGCCCCACCCGAGGCGCCTGGACCTTGCGGACTCTTACAACTAAAATCACAGGCGCTGGTGGGCAATACCAGCCCAGCAGGGTCACCTGAGCCTGATCTCGTTCCCCCTCCTCGCAGCGGAGGCGAGGTCTGAGGGTGCCAAGCCACACCCGGACAGTCGATCCCACTGGGCCCCACACATACTGCCTCTCCCCCCAACGGATTCGCGGGAGGGTGCAAGCACAACCCAACAACCCAGGGCTCGCTCTGGGAGGCAGACCCCGCTAAAGTGCCTGTTGTAGGGGACTCACAGTGCACAGGAGGGCGGGGCCCCGGCAAAAGCGCCCGCTCTGGTAGGCGTGCCCTGCACTGGTGGGCGGGGCCACAGCGACAGCACCTGCTGCCGTAGACACGCCTACACAGAAGGGAGGAAAGATCTACACAGACATCCAGATGCGCAAATCACAAAGAAACATAACTCAGTTCATCAAAGGGCAAGCCAACTCGCCAGCTCCAAAAAGCAGCACGACTGAAGAGGAG
The DNA here is from genome assembly GCF_023159225.1 of Perognathus longimembris pacificus. NCBI lineage: Eukaryota > Metazoa > Chordata > Mammalia > Rodentia > Heteromyidae > Perognathus > Perognathus longimembris. The sequence goes on from NC_063172.1 coordinate 19,393,233, forward strand.
ATGGAGACTAAAAGAGCAAACGAGGCCATGTTAACAGGAATGATCGAAAGCATCAGAAACGAAATCAGAAAACAATTCCAGGAGTTTAGAGTGGAAATCTGGAAGGACACCCAGGAAGCCAAGAAAGAAATGGAAGCAAAACTGGATACAATGCAAGCCTCGTTTAAAGAAATGGAAGCAAAAATGGATACAATGCAAGCCGCCTTTAAAGAAAATCTCCACATCCTGAGAATTGAAATGCATGAAAAAATAGATTTAAAATACAACTCTTTAAAGGAAGAAATTTCCACGATCAGAGCTGATATGACAACCATGAATAGCTCTCTGACATCCATAAACTCCACAACTGAAACCATAACACAAAGAGTCGACCATATAGAATCCAGAATCTCTTGCCTGGACGATGAAGCAGCTGACAACAACCAGAAAATGACCACTCTCCAAGAAAAGGTGAAGCTTCAGGGAAGATTAATCCAGGAACTAATGGACAAAGACAAGAGATATAATCTGCGCATAATTGGAATAGAAGAAGGAGCCGAATATCAGAACAGAGGGCTTAATCATGTTCTCAATAAAGTTATTGCAGAAAACTTCCCCAATCTCACAGGGGACCCCATCCAGGTAACTGAAGCCTATAGGACACCTGGCAGGCCAGACCCCAGGAAAACCACCCCAAGGCACATAATATTCAAGACTACAGACCTCAAGATTAAAGAGCAAATTCTGAATTCAGCCAAAGCGAAGAAGGAAACTTTTTTCAATGGGAAGAGGATTCGAATAACATCCGACTTATCCACACAAACTTACCAAGCTCGAAGTGAGTGGAAGAACACCATACAAGTACTCCAGAATAACAATTTACAACCTCGGATCAAATATCCAGCGAGTTCACATTCGAAGGGAGAACCAGATCTTTCCACACCAAAGAGGAGCTAAAGGAGTATGTGAATAAAAAACCAGCCCTACAGCGAATATTAAGAGGGGAAGCCCACCCAACAGAGATCGTAAAAGACACACAGACAGAATCAGAAAGAAACTTCAATAGCCAAAGTCCAGCAGAAAGACCAGCTCACTAAAGACAAGAAGAAAAAAAAAAAAGAGGAAACAACAGCCCAACAAGAAAATGGAAGGAGAAAAAACACCCTTATCCTTGATCTCTTTAAATATAAATGGCTTAAACTCCCCGATTAAGAGGAGCAGACTGGCAGAATGGATTTGCAAACAAAAAGTTGACATCTGCTGTCTACAAGAGACCCACCTTACAGCAAGGGACAAAAACAGGCTTCGAATGAAAGGATGGAGCAAGATCTACCAAGCAAATGCACCCACCAAAACGGCAGGTGTAGCCATTCTGATCTCAGACAAGCTGGACTTCTCTTTAAAGTCCACTCAAAAAGACAAAGAAGGACACTACATATTAATACAAGGAAAAATCCAGAATCAAGACATCACGGTGATAAATGTATACACACCGAACAAAAGAGGCCCGACATATGTCAAGCAAATTCTCACAGAATTACAGAGCAAGATAGACGCAAACACAATCATAGTGGGTGACTTTAATACTCCTCTCTCTCCAAGAGACAGATCCAACACTCAGAGGATTAGTAAGGGAGCTGAGGACCTAAATAACACCATTTCCCAAATGGATCTAACAGACCTATATAGAACCTTTCACCCTACAGAAACACAATACACCTTCTTTTCAGCAGCCCATGGTTCATATTCCAAAATAGACCACATCATAGCCCACACAAAGAACCTCAGCAAATACAAAAGTATTGACGTCATCCCATGTATTATATCTGATCACAGTGGAATAAAGGTAACCCTCAACAACAAAGGAAACCACAGACACTATACACACTCTTGGAGGCTAAACCCCATGCTGCTATCCAACACTTGGGCCACAGACCAAATTAAAGATGAAATCAATGAATTCATAAGCCACAATGACATAGAAAACACATCACAAAGAAACCTATGGGACACAGCTAAGGCAGTACTGAGGGGCAAGATCATTGCACTCAGCACCCACATTAAAAGAATGGAAGCAGCGCAGGTGAATACCCTCACGATGAAACTAAAACAACTGGAGAAACAAGAAATGACAGAATCTCAAACGACTAGGAGGGGAGAGATCACAAAGATTAAAGAAGAGATAAATCTGATTGAAAATAGAAAGACCATTCAACAAATAAATAAGACTAAAAGCTGGTTCTTTGAGAAACTAAACAAAATTGACAGACCCCTTGCAAGACTCACAAAAAAAAGAAGAGAAGAGACTCATAAGTAAAATCAGGGACTCCACTGGAAAAATTACAACAAGTACACACGATATTCAAACAATCATAAGGAGCTATTTCCAAAACCTCTACTCAGCAAAAAACAATAACTTTACAGAAATGGATCAATTCTTACAGAAGTACAAACTGCCCAAACTGAACCAAGAAGAAATAAATCAACTAAATAAACCAATAACTTACGGTGAGATACAGGAGGTAATCAAGAACCTCCCTACTAAGAAAAGCCCAGGCCCAGATGGATTCACCAACGAATTCTACAAAACCTTTAGTGAGGAGCTAATACCAATACTCCTCAAACTCTTCCGTGAAATAGAAACAGAGGGAGAAATCCCAAACTCATTCTATGAAGCTAATATCATACTCATTCCCAAACCAGGCAAAGACCCAACAAAAAAAGAGAACTACAGACCAATATCACTAATGAACACAGATGCAAAGCTTCTCAATAAAATATTAGCTAACAGGATCCAGAAACTGATCAAGAAAATCATACATCATGACCAAGTAGGCTTCATCCCTCAGTCACAAGGATGGTTCAACATCCGTAAATCAATCAACGTAATTCACCACATAAACAGATCTAAAATTAAGAATTACATTGTTATCTCAGTCGATGCCCAAAAAGCCTTTGACAAAATACAACATCCATACCTATTAAAAGCTTTGGAGAGATCAGGAATAGATGGAACATTCCTCAAAACAATAAAAGCCATATACAACAGACCAACTGCTAATATCATATTAAATGGAGAGAAACTTAAATCATTCCCCCTAAACTCAGGAACAAGACAAGGATGCCCACTCTCCCCACTTCTGTTCAACATAGTGCTGGAATCCCTAGCCATAGCAATAAGGCATGAGGAGGACATCAAAGGGATCCACATCGGCAAGGAAGAAATCAAGTTATCCCTATTCGCAGACGACATGATCTTATATCTGAAGGACCCAAAAAACTCAGTACCCAAACTCCTACATCTAATAAACCAATTTGGCAAAGTAGCAGGATACAAAATCAATCCACAAAAGTCAGCAGCTTTTCTGTACACCAGCAATAGACAAACAGAAAAGGAAATTATGGAAACAATTCCATTTACAGTAGCCAAAAAAAGAATAAAGTACCTAGGGATCAACTTAACCAAGGACGTGACGGACCTATTCAATGAAAACTACAAAAATCTAATAAGGGAAATCAAAGAAGACACAAGGAGATGGAAAGACCTCCCATGCTCATGGGTAGGCAGAATCAATATAGTGAAAATGGCCATATTGCCCAAATTGTTATACAAATTCAATGCAATACCTATCAAAATCCCAGCCACATTCTTCACTGAAATAGAGAAACCAATCCATAAATTCATATGGAACAGCAAAAAACCTAGAATAGCCAAAGCAATTCTAGGCAAAAAAATAGTGCAGGAGGTATCACCATACCAGACTTCAAGCTCTACTACAAGGCCATCATAACAAAAACAGCATGGTATTGGTATAAAAACAGATCAGAAGACCAGTGGATTAGAATTGAAGACCCAGAAATAAAACCACACTCTTACAGCCAACTGATATTCGACAAAGGAGCTAAAGACATACAATGGAATAAACATAGCATCTTCAACTACTGGTGCTGGGAGAACTGGGCAGCCATATGCAGAAAACTCAAAGTAGACCCAAGCCTATCACGATGCACCAAGATCAACTCAAAATGGATCAAGGACCTCAATATCAGACCTGAATCCTTGAAACTACTGAAGGACAGAGTAGGAAAGACACTAGAACTTATAGGCACAGGAAGGAACTTCCTGAATAGAGTCCCAGGGGCACAACAAATAGGGGAAAGACTCAACAAATGGGACTACTACAAATTAAAAAGTTTCTGCACAGCTAAGGTCATAGCCACCAAAATAGAAAGACAGCCAACGATATGGGAAAGGATATTTACCAGCACAGCAACAGACAAAGGCCTGATATCTGTCATCTACAGAGAACTCAAAAAACTAAGCCCCTCCAAGCCCAATAAACCTATTAGGAAATGGGCAAAAGAGCTAAAGAGAGACTTCACAAGAGAAGATATAAAAATGGCAAAGAAACACATGAGGAAATGCTCAACATCCCTGCTAGTAAAGGAAATGCAAATAAAAACAACCCTGAGATACCACCTCACCCCAGTTAGAATGGCCTATACTCTGAACTCAGGAAACAACAAATGCTGGAGGGGCTGTGGGGAAAGAGGAACCCTTCTCCATTGTTGGTGGGAGTGCAAATTAGTACAACCACTTTGGAGAACAGTATGGAGGTTTCTCAAAAAGCTCAATATAGACCTACCCTATGACCCAGCCATACCACTCCTAGGCATCTATCCTAAACAGCAAACCCAAGATATCAAAAAGACATTTGTACTTCCATGTTTATCGCGGCACAATTCACAATAGCCAAAATATGGAAACAACCCAGATGCCCCTCCACAGACGAATGGATCCAAAAAATATGGTACTTATACACAATGGAATACTACATAGCGATTAGGAATGGTGAAATATTGTTATTCGCAGGGAAATGGTCAGAACTCGAACAAATAATGTTGAGTGAGACAAGCCTAGAACACAGAAAACAAAGGGGCATGATCTCCCTGATATATGACTGTTAACAAAGGGAGACGGAGAGACAGTAGAGACCAAGTCTGTGAACACTGTATATGTGCTTGATACATTGTATATTACATATGGGTCTACCTGACCTAGACAAGGGATGGAAAAACAGGTTGTAAGATATCACAAGAAATGTACACACTGCCCTACTATGTAACTGCCCCTCTTTGCACAACACCTTGTAAAAAAATTATGTTCAATTAATAATAAAAAAATATATTAAAAAAAAAGAAAATGATGGGTAGAGATGGGAGGGGAAAACTGGGAGAGTGCAAGAGACGGGGTGACATCGCCCAAAAAGAAATATGTGCTTTACCTGCCTTATGCGATGGTAACCCCTCTGTAGATCACCTTTATAATAACAATAATTTTAAAAGAGTTATTTGGGGCTTGACAATAAACATGGACAAATGCACACACACAAAAAACCAGAGTAAATATGTGGAAAATTATAATACTTACACTCTATTCTTAGTGAAATGAATAATAAAGGCAGAATCAGTAAAAAGTCCTGTGACTGTCAATACAGGAAAATATTATTGTGTAAAACATATAATTAGATAGCTAAATGTATATGCTTATGAAAGTGTTATAAAATAAAATTGAATAATGATAATTATGAAGCAATGAATAACTAAATGGAATATTGTAGAAATATTAAGACATTAAATTAAGATATATGGAGAGTTGCATATCTCCTGCTTCGTACATAAAATATTTGAATAGAAAAGGATATGGTTACAATAATTATAACTCTAAACTATAAGAGTAAGAGTAATAAGTGTAAATAACTGTAATTATATCTTTTATGAATAAGAATGTTACATTTTGCTACTTTGAGATTATGATATAATCTTCTAAAGTTATTTAACAAAGTAAATAGGTTATCAGTGAAACAAAATGCAAATCTTTTCAACATTTTGAATGAGATTTATCTGCCTAGCATTAGTGTGCCAATTTGCTTGTGTTACGTAGGCAGTTATTGAATTTTGTAGATCATATCTAAGAATGTAGTTATTTAACAAATTTTTTTCACTTACATTATGAATAGCTTTTAAAGATTTGAACTGTATTAATGTTAAGAGAATCAGAATGACTAACATGAAAATAAAAAAATATTGAAAATCTCTTGTTTTATAAGAGATTTTATCTAGATTTAAAACACTTTGCTGGAAAATATTTTTATTATTTCTTTCTTATTCTTGGGTGTGATTTACATTATATCATTTCCATGAATACACATCCAAATGAATTTCTGTATTTTAAAAATAACATGTTGTTTCTTGTCTTTAGAAGCCAGTGATATTGACATTTCACCCTCAGTGGAAAAATAAAAACAGAATAATGGTAGATTTTGATGGTCTTAATTACCATATAAATGTGAGAAATTATGTTTTCATATGACTGATATGCCAGTATTGTGTATAGATGAAACATTTGAAGAAAATTAAATTAATATGTAGAAGGTCTTTGAGGCTTTCTGTTTGAAGAAATTTGCTTTCAATTCCCACACTTCTTGAAAATTAGTACAAGGATAAGTTTGACACTGAGCCTACTATTTATTAGTTTATCAGTTTGCTTTGCTGTGTGGTTTTAATGTAACATGGTTAATGTCCTTTGGGAATTATTCAACATCTAGTACATTTTGAATTTAGTCAAATTAAGGGCAATGTTTGGAAATGATAAGTTATCATTTGGAAACTAATATTAAATCAAGCCATGGTTGTAATTGTAACAGCTGCAAAAATAGACTAACCTGCAGGAAAGGAATGGGTAATGGAGAGACAATCTAAAAATGTGTGCTTTCTGGTAAAGGTCACCGTGTATTTCCATCTCCTTGAATCTATTTTGAGATTCAGATCAATAGCTCTAGTGGGTTGAATGTATCTGATTTACACTAAGCAGTTTTTCCCTAATACATAATTGCTGGATGATTGCAACTGCTTCCTTCTTCCATTTTGAATTTATGAGGAAAACTGATAAATCATTCTTTATTTAAGTTTTTTGCTTCTCTAGTTGTCTCTTGGGATTTCATAATCATGAATTTGCCAGTGGAGAGATATTTTCTTAAATCAATTGGTAGTGGAAAATGTTCTGTAGATGAGTCTGAATGTGGAGACAAAGGTTAAGAAAACCAAACTTCTCACAAAAATAATCTTAAAACAATCACACACTCCTACATTATTCTTAGGTACAGAATGAAATGTATAATAGAGTCTGCTTTAAGTTTTCTTTTAAAAATTGGTATTTCATATGTTTTATATGATGCTTTATCCTAAAACATGACAAACATTTCAGTAAAATATGAAAACTTGTTTACAAGGTGAATATTATTAGTTACTAATATCTTTATTTTTTTATTTTTTTTTTATTTTTTGCCAGTCCTGGGGACTGGACTCAGGGCCTGAGCACTGTCTTTGGCTTCTTTTTGCTCAAGGCTAGCACTCTATGTCTTGAGTCACAGCCCCACTTTCAGCTTTTTCTGCTTATGTGGAACTGAGGAATCCACCCAGGGCTTTGTGCATGCTAGGCAAGCACTCTACCACAAGCCACAGTCCCAGCCCCTAGTTACTAATACCTTGTTGAAGAACATCATATAGGATGAATTTGAATTCCTTCGTCACCTTGAATAGGTGTTTATTTAATCTTTAATGGAGAATAGGCTAACCTGTGTTTTTCACTGTTACTACATTTGAACTGAGGTGTTTCCTTTAATGGGATAAGAAAATAGAATGCTAAAACCAAGCATAATAAATGAGATTTAAAAAGTATTACTGAACTTTACTGAGTGCCCAAGGGGTTTGCTCATCCATTATCCCCTATTTTCCTTTTCAACATGGCCTACCACTTAGTACCATAGACAAATGTGTGCCATTATTTTTATTGATGTAACAGTTGTACTTGTAATAGCATATGAGGAACTAGTGAAATGGGTGGGCGGGGGGATGAGTCCTTACTCATTTACTTTATTTAGGAAATTAGATTTCAGAGTTTAATGGTTGCAGCAAATCTGAAATAACATAATTCATAGTTAGGGTTTGGGTAGTAAATCATTGATCCATAAGTTGTTCCATGTACAAAATATTAAATGTGAAAAATGGTAAAAATGCCATGTGATGATGTGATTTTTTTTTAAGTTTTAGTGCTGTTTATGGGTCCTGTGCAAAAATCAAGGAATCCCATACTTTGAATTATTTTGAGAGGGTAGGGAATGTATTTCTGAGTAACTGTCACTCTAGCTCCTACTTGATAGTGCTGCAAAACACTTGATGGCAAATGTTTATAGAATGACTTTCTGGAGTTGTTCTTTCATCATGGCAGATGGGCTAGGACCTCAGTCACATTATCTTTTAGTGATATAATTTTCATAAACTGATAAAATATAAGGAATAAAAAAACTTTAATATGCAAAGAAAAATTAAATTAGAAAGAATATTCACCTAATATAGTTTCATTGTAGATTACTGCTTTAAATTTTTTACTCTGGGGTTTTAAGATAGGCCAAACAACTCTGAACTTCTCTAGGTGAAAGTCTGTGATCAATTTTAAAGTTGTAAATTTTAAAATCTGTGATTTTTAAACCATTCAATCAGAAAATAAACAAACAGAAGCCCACCATTTCTCAGCCATTGCTTTTAGACATCTCCTTTGGTATTTTCCAATGTTTCTATCTTTACTCAGTCAGATTGGCTTTAATATATTTTCCTATGTAATGCATTTTCTTTTACAGGAGTAGAAACCTTTTTGTTCATACCCCATGAAAAAAATACCATAAACTTTGAATTACTTATTGTTGTGTTTTGTTTCATATATCTTTATTTGGGAGGAAGGAGGGGAAAAAGTGCAGTTGCAATAAGATTCAGTTTATGTATAATAATGCATACATACTGAATTCATTCACTTATTAACTGATTTACTCATTTCACAAATTCTGTAGCTCTGGCACTATAGTTTGTGCTTTGTGTCTGTGTTATATATAAGATGATTGACAGAACCTTCTGCCACAGTTTTTTGTTTTAATTATGTAGGTGGGTATATTTTTTGTATGAAGAAATGTTTGAGGTTCTTTAAATGTCTTAAGAATGCCACTGATGCTGTTTGTGTGAGTGAGTGAGTGTGTGTGTGTGTGTGTGTGTGTGTTTTCCTAACTTGAAACTTTGATTGAAGTAGCAGAATGTAGTCAGAAAAGTCTGTGCCATAAATTAGTTATAAAGTCTGTGAGTTCGCTGGCAGGAAAAGCAAATCACATCAGAGATTTCCTGTCCGTCTCTCATTCTAGAAGAAAGGGACTTGTGTGGAGAGCAGTGTTAACTGTCAATAGATGCTTCCCCTTATACTAATATACAATGTTCAGTGCATTTGTTTAATTACATCCAACAGACACACACAAAACTACACATATGTATTGTCTATATTTATATATAGCATAGAGGCCATATGTAACAGTAGCCATATTTTATGTTACATAAAGTTGATCATAAATATGTAATATATAAATACGTAGTATATAAATATGTAGTAAACATAAATATGTAGTGAATAGAGTTTATATGTATATATACACACATGTGTTTGTGTCTGTCTTCTCTTCACTGTATGGTTATATTCTGTCGTCCAGCTGTTGCTTTTGAACATTATAAACAGTGTTTCAAAAGGCAAAGCTGAAAGCCTCATAATGAAATATCTGTGATGATGATGAAAGAATATAAGAGAAATGTAATCAAGAAATGGCATGTTCCGATTTGATTTATGGAGATTACTTTGGCAGACATAGGAAGATGGAGAAGAGAAGTAGGGGATTTAGAGTCAAGAAAATTTAACCTCTGTGTGATTGACCAGGTAAGGGATAAAGAAAATTGACAGAGTTGTAGAGAAGGATATGCAATATATGATTATGAAATAAAATTGTTATTATCATGAATAAAATTCGAGTGCATATATATCATTAAAGAAAGTATATCTATAATATTAGGAAGGAGATAGATTGATTTGTTTTCGAGTAAATAGGCATCTAGAAAAAAATCACTGGAAAATATGCAGATGAAAAGAAGATCTTTGTCTTAGGGAGAGGCTGTTAGCCTTTACATTTTATACATCCCTGAATTCCTGTAATTTTAAACCTTGTGTTTTCCCAGCTTAGCTGCTTCATTACAAGTTTCCAGTGTCATGAGTCAGACACTGGAAGTTTGAGGAAAGAAGGGGAAAGAAAACACAATATTAACAAATTTATTTGTTTTGATTTCGAGTAAATAGCTATCACAGATCTTATTGACTAAAGTTTCCTAAAGAGAATGTTTTATTTTCTCTGCACTATTTTCCACTCCCATACATACAATGCCATATATTAGGGTAATGCCTCTTCTTAATCCTCATGTTAAAATTTTGTCCCACCCTTTGTTTTAACTTTTTCCTCTGCCAAGAAGAAACAGCATTCTCCCATTTACTTTCAGAGTGCTTTTCAGTAACCTGTTTTCTCTTCTCTGGCTCTCAGAATTTTATTTTCTATTTTCTCTATTAAAATAAAAGATGAATTATTCTTATCAATTACCCATGACTTCAAACACTATACCATTTCATTTTGCACACCATTATTTGGATGTTCATAAAGTATAAATCTGATCAAGGAATTCCACCACTAAAAAAACAAATACAAAAACAATTTTTAAAAAACAGAGGCAAATGAAACAAAAAACTTACAGTTATGGCAGCATAATACCTTTGAAACAAGTCTAAGTGCATTGAATAAAATTTTAAGCTTTGGATGAGATCCTAATATTTCTTTTTCAGTCTCATTTCCTTCATTTTACCCTAATCTATAGAAGGATAGTGTAAAACTTGATGGTGTATGGTAAATGGTCCTTCCATAGACAGCTAATCTGTAGTGTGTGTGTGTGTGTGTGTGTGAGAGAGAGAGAGAGAGAGAGAGAATATAGGATGATAACTGTAATATTAAAAATGAAAAAGATACAAATATGATATAATTCAAGAGAAAGTCACATAGTTTAATTTCATGAATAAAATAAAATGTGTTTGATATGTAAATTGTAACCTGCTTAAAATGAAGGGTAATTTGGAGGTACAGAAACAGTAAATACATGCATGTTTGTCTGGATTTTAGTACTTTATGACTGTGTACAAAGTAAATTTAAAGTTCTACTTAGCTCAAAAGATTGACTATTTTTCAATCACAGCTATTCCTTGGATTCAATAAATGTTCTGGATGTCCTTGGCTTCCCTCACTTAGTGAATGAAGAACATTATTCTCTGGTTTGGGAATACTTTTACTGGTGATGTTTTCCTTTGACTGGGAAATAGATTAAGGGCTTTTCTTCCTGGCAAGTCTTTCTTTCAACTGGATGTAACTATTGAATTTAGTTAAAAAGAGTATTTTTATTTTTTCTGGATGGTCAATTTGTCTTGTGTGTGTGTGTGTGTGTGTAATATATATAATATATTATATATAATGTGTGTTTGTGTGTGGATGTATATATATATTTAAATTAGAGGACATTAAAAATACAGAGGTTCTCAAAGTTCACCTGAAAATGGGTTATCTTAAAAGCATCCTGGAGTAAAGAACAACAGTAAAACATAATAATGATGATATTTTAACTGTGAGACCTCACATAGGATTAATTCGCAATTACACCAGCTTGACTTTCTCAAGGAAACAGTCATGCACAATTTTTTTTTTTTTAGTTATTAGATCTCTGTGTCTTTCACTTGCAAGTGCTTTCATCCTTGGAAGAAACAAAGTCATGTTGTTTAGCATAGTGGCTTCTTGATTTCTCCTCACCATATGGATATCTTTAAACCAAAGCCTTGAAAAAACTATGAGGGGGAAAAAATGAGGTGTCCTTTTTTCTAACCTTAAAGCACTTCACATTTGTCTGATGAGGTGATCAGGTTTTCAGCTCCTAGAAAATCAGTTTTTAAATACTATAAACTCCCTTATTGCACTGGGTATTTGCAGTGGGTATTTCCTTCTGTCCTATTGGCAACAGGAACTTTGGAAAACATCAGACTTAGTAGGGCTGACAAGTTACAAAAGCTTGCCAAGGAGAAATACACTGGAATGAAGAGGATTTTCTGGGACTTTCTTTGACTCTATAGCAGAAAAGATAGGTAATCTTGTGTGTAATCTATGAAAAAATGTATGTTTCCTACAAAACTTGTAAAGTACAATGATAAAATCTTCCAAGGAATAATTTAAGTGCTATAGGATTTGTAAGCTTTCTAAGGTTTTATTTCCTGTCTGTGAAATGATTTGGAAACATTGGTATTTATTTTGTATTTAACCCAGAAATGATTTTTCAGAAATGCATATAGTTAATCACTACTAATTAGAGGCTGATTTTAACTGAAACTTTACAATGTTCTTTCCATTTCTATTGGAATTATAACACCAGTTTTTAAAAGTTTTGTTTTACACTTTGATAATGAAAGACCAATGAAAAGCTTTTTCTAATTTTTTCCACAAATGATATAATGAAAAATTGCAGGTAATCCCGTAGTCTCACCGGGTCTTTTAAAGAATATAATTCAAGGTAGGATTATCAGAATAACATTCGTTGTTTCTGTATTTTCATTCAGTTAGAAAAGTAATTTTCCCTTTTTTTCTGAGCTTAGGATTTCTATTTAAAGTGAATTTTTGTACTTGTTGAGATTTTTATGCTGTTGTACAATAACATAATCTCAATGTACGTTGATTAGGCATTTTCAATATTGAATTGTTTTCTGTAGCATATTATAGTGAGAAAATTGTTTCTTTTCTTATAATACAGGATTTCTGCAAAGGATTACCCACCCACCCTTGGAAGTCTTTTCTGATGGCATCAGCCATAGTCTACATATATAGCACAAAGTTAGCAGGAGTTTGTCAAATCTTTGAAAACCAAACCATGATATTACTCCCCAAATTTCTGCACTTCCAATTGGAATGTATTAGGATGAGATCTCTGTCTTCTCTAATAGCTTGACTAAGCCAAATACCTGTCACCACTCCACAAATAAATAATCATAATAATTGTGAAAATGAAATACTAAATCTATCCCACTGATTCACCATTCAATTCCTTAATATTTAGTACAGTATCAGTGAGACTAACATAGCAAAGTTTTTACGTTGGAAAATGTGCTTTTCTGTTTTGCTTATCCATTGTTCCCATTCATCATGCCTTCAATTTTGTGCCAAACGTGGTTTTCACAATGTTAAGTATACATGGCTCAATGAGAAAAATCCAACTTTACTTGAACCAAGATATTACTAAAGAAAGAACTGCAGTTTTCTGTGTCCTATCACATTTGTAGCTCATGAGGAAATGAAGCGTTTATGGTATGTGTTGAAAACACTGTCTAAGACTCATAAAAGATCAAATTGCTGATTTAGCACAAGATATTGGAAAATATTGAAGAATTCTTCAGGAGAATTTCTAAGTTTACTCTCTGGCTCATGATCTGGCAACAGACAGAACAAATAGTGCCCATCTAACCAATTGCCTTTGTAAGGTAAGTGCAGAGATTGACATGCGAGAAAAACCGATGTCCTGGGAGCCATGCATGGCATGGAAGAAGTGAATACCTGTTTGGGGGACTTTTTTGTTAACCAATGAAAAATATTTAGCTAACATTTGGAAGGTTAAGTAGGATTAATATAGATGGCAATCTAACCATGTTCGACTTGCACAAAAGCTTAATTGTATTAGTCAAGAAATCACTGAATGGTCTCAATCTAAACCCAAATGATTTAATAGTGGATTATGTTATCATACACAAAGCTTCTCTATGCACATTCACTTTGGCTCAATAATATGATGTCAACAGAAGTGTCATGCATATATTTTGTCCAAAGTGTACTTTAATAGTCACCAATTTAATAGGTTCTCCAGTGACCCAGATTCTGACTCTTAGTTCAGTGATGTTGTTTATTACTGTGAAGTGTGGTGGCTGATTAGCAGAACCATGCTCATGAAGCTTTACAAACTGTGCAATGAAGACAAGTTCATGAAAATGGAAGGAAAGCCTGTTAGAGAACTCAATCATAACAAGTGGCTGCACGAGCTATCATTTGTAGTGAACATTATTAAGTCTCTCTGTTACTTGAATGTTCAGCAGCTGGGCCCTAACCAGGTTCTCAGTACATTTGCCAAAGTCTTCCGAAATATCACAAACATTTTATTCATCCAAAGAAGCCCAGAAAATCCCAAGTAGGAAAAAACAACAAACAGATATATCCTAATATAACAAATCATAATGAAGTTATGAAAGACAAGTGTATGCATTCTCAAAGTACACATCTTCTTTTGTTAGTGTGGACTTGAGATGAGTTTTTATTTAGATAAAGCCATCATTTATAGAAAATTTTGTTTATCATAAACAGTTAACTTTTCTAACCTACTAAAGTCTATTCAGCAACAAAGGTCACTGGCTAATGATGAAATGAGACTTTAATGTTTCTACTGAATGTTCATGAGGTTGAGTAGTATAAAGTAAAAAAAAAGAACTATTATGAGATAGAATCATCTAACTATGAAATATGTTGATATAGAAAGCTAGTTTTAGACTCAAGTCTACAAATATTCTTAGGGGGAAACCTGGCCCGCATGCTCTCCATATATTGTAAATCTTTGACTTCCTCCGTTTTATTGAAATTTCTTTTATTTTCATTCTTCGTAAATATTTTGAATTGGATTGAATATTGGGATGAACTCAGGGCCTGAGCACTCTTCCTGGCTTCCTTTTGCTCAAGGCTAGCACTCTACCACTTGAGCCATAGTGCCACTTCCGGCTTTTTCTGTGTATGTGGTGCTGAGGAATCAAACCTAGGGCTTCATGCAGGCTAGGAAAGCACTCTATCACTTTACCACTAAGCCATTTTCCCAGCCCCTCACAGAATTTTAGCCCAATGATTATCATTACTTTTCCCTGTTTAGAAAACAGTTTTGTCTATCCATATTCAGTGATATGTAAAATAAATAGACTATTCATCAATGGAATTCCTTCCCAGTCACATTCTTGCATTGTATCTGTGCTTACCAATAACATAAACTGTGCAGTTCACCAACGTGGCTCTTCCTTTGTCCTCACAGCTATGTGGATTAAACCAAGGTGTCTCATCATTGATCCACTATGATTGCTACATACAGTAAAAACATATTGCATGCATTTTTCTAAATTGTTTTGCATAAAAGTACTTTTAGCATTCTGCCTATTTTCTGCAGAGCTGTTTTTATATTATCAATTAGAAACAGCTGTAACATTTGTTTGATTTAACACTTTCTTTGATAATGCTTCTTTGATTTCTTTTTGCACATAGTACATGCTTCTTCCTTGGTAAAAACTCTTCCTTTACTCAGTTTTTTTCAAATTCTATTTATCACATAACTCTAATATATAATGGATGTGTAGTTCTGTCAGTATTTTTCTGAATGTTTAAACTATACAGTTCTATTAGCTTGTGTTAGCTAACTATCACTGTGAAAAAGTATATAAGATAAAGGCACCCCAAAGACAGGTTTATTTGATTCACAATTCTTCAGGTTCAATCCTTGGTTGATTTGAAACCATTGCTTTACATTCTGTGGCTCAGCAGTATATATCAGAGGAGAGCATATGACAGTAGAGGCATCTCTTCTTATGCAGCTTGAAACAAAGTGGTATACATGACCAAGGGTCACAATGTTACCTTCAAGACTACATTTCCTAGAGTAAATTTCTTCTACCTGTCCTTACTAACGCTTCCAACATCTCCCAATAGAACCACATAGTAGGACAAACAAACAAGGCTCAAATACACCAACATTCAGGGGACCTGTAAGGTCTGATGTATAGTAATAGCCATAAAGTTTAAGTTAAAAACTTTCAAGACTAAGTTATATATCTCCATTAATTTTCCGATGTTTTTATGTTCACACAAAATATTTATAATTGTTTCTTAATGATAAAAGTATAATCATTCCTAGATTCATTTAGAATCATTTATCTTGATATATTTAATTTCAGATACTTTTGAAGTTTTTTACAGTGGACAGTAAAAAATAATCATAGCTTATTCATAGACCTTAGTCTGATGGCACATTTGAGAACCACTTATATTGAAAAGAATATCTGACTAGAATTTTACTCCTAATATGTTTTGGGAATTCCTTAATGAAGACTTAATGGAGGTGAGAGAATTTGTGTGAGAAATAAACTCAAAACTGAGTCTGCCTACAGCTGAAAATCTTTTATGTTTTAAGGACTCAATACTTCCCTCTTTCATAATGCATTCATCAATAATTTTATTATTAATTATAATGTTATAATTAGTAAATATGTTACTTATATTTAATGTTAATTATATTAGTAATTATGATGTTATTTAGAGTAAATTACAAGATTGCTCCCACTCCATTCCTAATGAATGAATGTGCCTTAAATTGTGGAAATATTTTTTCTTTATATTTATTCAATAACTCAGTGATTTATTAAATGCTGCAAAGTTCCTTTTGTAATATCTTCTATTTTTCCTATAGCTAAATGATACATTTTTCTGTGGATTCTACTATTGCAAAAAATTAAAACTATTTTTTCTCTCCCTTCCTGAAAAGAAATGAAAACTCATTTTAAAATGTGGTTTTCATACATTTAAAAGTTTCTATGTTGCAGTTTGCATTATAATTCATATTGAACTTGATTCTTTTCAAAGAATTGTTCATTGAATGCATTAATTGTTTTCACTTCATAACTGAGACTTGGACTTACTTAAGATCATTCACAAAATGGTATTATTTGAAATGTACTAAAAATATGTAAAAATGCTACAATTTAATCTAAACAAAGTTTAGAAATTGAACAATTTATTTAAAGCTTTCCTAAACTTGAATCTATAGCTATGATAAAGGTTTACATTTATACTAAATATGAAATTGAATATATTATATGACCATGCATGGGATTAAATTCCTCTTCACCACGTACTTAATGTTTTCTGACAGTGGAGGGAAGGGATTGGTTTTTATTAACTTGTAGTAATAATGTTGTCCTGCTTCATAACTGAGTTGGGACACATTCTATTGGGAGCTTAGGAGAAGAAATCATTTTATCTTGCTATATATTTGAAACTATATCTCTTTCTGATGTCCAAACACTATTTGCAATTTTTAATAAAATTATACCTACATAATCCTTGTAGCATTTTTAAAAGTAGATATCTGTAGACACCATCAACCAGCTTAGTTCATGCAGTAGTTTCTATTAACTTTTACCTGATAGTTTATTTGTGTCTGGAACAATTAAGTGTTGGAAATTACATATAATTGTAACATCTATTGGTATATTTATACTGGCCAAGGTTACTCTTTGTCTACTCAAAGTTATAGTAGAATTGAGATGAACTCATTTCAGTGGAAACAGTTCCAGTACAAATGAAATTGTTGATGTAGTGGAATAGTTAATTTGCTTTTATCAAATGTGCTTACACCCTCATTTTGGGAATATTTTTTGAACAGACATCTGGCCTTAATGAAAACTTTCCATATGGCAAAAATGTCTATAATACATTAAGTAAAAACTGATTTTGCCTCATACTAAAAAATTAAACAGTATTTTTCAAATAGTCATAGCCACTGCCATGGATGATATATGGCCACAGGCAGCTTCCTGATTATATAAGAAAAACTACGTGTTTTTATAACTACCCTTCAGTTATCCCTTCCCACACTCATCACATAATAATTAATTGTATAATCAATCTTTGTGGAGCACATTCTGATTAATTCAAAGATGGATATTTATATTGATTTCTTACCTTTGGAAAATATGATATCAAGCTTCAGTGAGAAAATATGGAAACTCAACTCATTATGTATATTCAAATTTATATATCGTATCACTACATTAATTGCATCAATTAAAGCCAATAGATTTTAGATAGCACACAATCATCACCAATGATTATAGAAGATGCTATGTATTGTTTTTATACATATGCTTTCATTCTAAGAAGAATTTATACAGATGTTGATAATATGACAGTTACATTTTACCTCTTTTCCTTCAACAAGAATGAATTGCTTTTAGAAAATTTGCCTTTGAGTAGCAAGTTTATTTTGCTCTCATCATGACTGAGATGAAATATACGCTTCTTTAATGCTTGTAGATGGGTGTCTGAGGAAACATGGCAAAGTAGACTTCTGAGAAAAACTGTTTCTATAAGCATGTAGTTACAAGTAGAAGGATGATATGGTTAAAACATAGAAATTCATCAGTTGTGAAGACACCACAACTGCATATGGTTACATAAATATCTAAATAAATATCTCTCTGACCTACTTAGTTCAAGAAATGTGAAACATTAAATAAATTGTAAGATAACTAAACCAATATAGAGGTGAGTATAGGTGAAGAAGAGTTTGTATTGGCATGAGATTATGTGAGCCACCTTCCAGGGTAAGTTAATTAATTAATTAATTAATTAATTTTTCTTCTTTATTGTTCAAGTGAAGTACAGAGGGGTTATAGTTCCATATGTAAGGTAGTGAGTACATTTCTTACCCAACTTGTTACCTCCTCCCTCATTTTTCCCCTGCCTCCCCCCTTCACCTTTCCCCTTCGTTTACACCATATGGTTTTGTAAGTCTCAATGTTGCATTGGTTTGTCTTTTTATCCTTTGTCTCTCAATTTTGGTATTCCCATTCCCTTTCCCTTCCCTAGTTCTAATACAATATCCAGGCAAATTAATTCAGAAAAGCAAATTAATTCAGAGGGTGAGAGATGTTCATAATTAAATAGTTAAATTCACACTTGATTTGATTGGTCACTATTTAAATACTTGTTCTGAGAGCATTTTAAAAGTTGTTCCTAAACCTGTCATCACTTGAGAAGAGCAGTCTGGTTAGGAAACAAATTGTTATTGCTAGACAGGTGGTTTATTCTGAGGAAGTTCTGCTGTTCCTTTTTACTGTGGGGAATTGTCTCCATCCTTTTTTGTAAGGCAGTTCTGGGTTCCATGAGGACTGCAAGGTGAAGGGCTTGGAACAAAAACATGTTCCAAAATACAAAAATGGTGCCAGGGATCCCACAGTTTCCTCCGGATTTAGTTAATTTATGGCCCCTGTGGGGGAATGAGTTAAAACATCCTTACTTGTTGGTGTCAACTACTGTGATAGTCATTAGTTGCTCATTTGCTTTTGTGTTAGAGAAGGAGTCTTGTTATATAGCCCAGGCTGGTTTCAAATTCACTATATCATTGTTTGAGTCTTTCAAGGGCTGAGAATGCAGGTGTGGACTATCACTGCTAGCTTGAATATCACTTTATATGTCCTGTAGCATATATTATTACAATTTTACTAAAAAGAAATATCTACGTCCAGTTTTCAGATGATGGAATCTGTAACTTAATTACTCCAGGTTTCACAGGTCCTAAACCTTAGAACAGTGAGTACTTGTAAATAGTGGGTGAATTCTAAATTTTGTTTTAATGAAGACTAGAGTGTATGTTCCCTAAGCACATTCATTTCACTACTGAGTAGATACATAGTGCCAGGAATATATTATATATTGAAATATTTAAAAAAGAAATGAACCAGGAGCTGTCTAGAGGACTCTGAGTTTCATAGTCTATAGATCCAAACTAGGCTACAGATTCATTTAATTTGAAAAGAAGTAATTACAGTTTGTGATATACTTTATATTCTTCCATTGGCAACAAAAAAACTTACTAACTTTAAAGACATTATATGGCAAGACAATTGTCAGCAGTTGACGTTTACTAGAAAACTAGCAGAAATTTTGTGTATGCACAGTTTCTTATATAACACTTGAAACAAAGAAATATCTAATGATTGCAATAATATTGTTATATATACACACACATTAAAAAATAAGAAAAGGTGGGGGCTGGGGAGATAGCCTAGTGGCAAGAGTGCCTGCCTCATATACATGAGGCCCTAGGTTCGAATCCCCAGCACCACATATACAGAAAACGGCCAGAAGTGGCGCTGTGGCTCAAGTGGCAGAGTGCTAGCCTTGAGCGGGAAGAAGCCAGGGACAGTGCTCAGGCCCTGAGTCCAAGCCCCAGGACTGGCCAAAAAAAAAAAAAAAAGAAAAGTGCTGGGGATATAGCCTAGTGGCAAGAGTGCCTGCCTCGGATACACGAGGCCCTAGGTTCGATTCCCCAGCACCACATATACAGAAAACGGCCAGAAGCGGCGCTGTGGCTCAAGTGGCAGAGTGCTAGCCTTGAGCAAAAAGAAGGCAGGGACAGTGCTCAGGCCCTGAGTCCAAGGCCCAGGACTGGCCAAAAAAAAAAAATAAATAAATAAAAAGAAATAAGAAAAGTAGAATCTAAGGAAAGCAAACAGAAAGTAAAAGTGAGTTGAGGTAAAAGAACATAATAGCTGGCCTTGTAAAGTATGATCTATATTTCTTATCCTGAGAAGGTTTAAATGAAAATACAATGTAATAAAAAAGTACGTTTAATATATAAGAAAACTCAATTTGTCTGATGTTTTTGAATAATAAACTAATATTTTAAAGATATTTTCAGATTTTTTCCCTAAGTCAATTGTATTGCACATAGATTCTAAAAGTTAATATATTGTTGAATCTGCTAAAATATTCCTCATTATTTCATGCCAATAAACCCTTAGAATTTAGTACATCCTTTGGTTATATAATATTCAAAAAATTAAGAGATCAAACCTGCAGTAAACCATTTAAAAACCAGCTAGCTCAGTTAAATATGGCCAATATTTCAGCATTAACATTATATATTTTATAATAAGAAATATATCTTATAATAGGAAATGCCTTCGTATATAATCCTATAATGATGTGCCCTAGTTATTTCTTCTAAATGTTTCATTAGTTTTCTTACCTTAGTCAGAATGAAATTATGTTCTTCTGTGTTAAAGTGTATGTGCTTTTTCTTATTTCCATCTGAATTTCACCAATAGATACCCAAACATTAGCTTCCAAATACGCAAAGTAATTCAATTCCATTCCTGGAATTCATTTTAATTTAAAAAGAATTTTAATCCACATGAACCATTTTTTGTATAACTTGAAAAATATCTTTGAAAATATTTTAAAAATGAATACTGATCCTGCCTTTTATAGCACATCTGATTAAAAACATATTTCTTCTGTTCAATGCTGATTTGGAAAAGTAAAGGCTATTTAAGTGAAGATATGTTGTCTATGAGGGAAATGTCCACATAAGAAAAAGATTAAGCCATAACATGTAATGATGAAGGATCAAACAGAACCTTGAAATTTAATTTTATTTTAAGGAAAAGGGAAAAAAATAAAAGTTTGAATTGATTTCCCTTAATCATTCTGAAGTCTTTGGAGCCTTTAACATAATCACCAATGGAAGGTCCCTAAAGCTTTTAAAAATTACACCCAGAACAAAAATATTTAAAATTACAAGATAGAAAGGAAAGAATGAAATAATGTAGTGACTAAGTTAAGAAAACTCTTTAATCGAATGTAGAATTTGAAAAAAAATAAAATAAAATACTAGTAGCCTTTCCCAGAAAACTATAGCTGGTGTATCAATTTCAGTGAATGCTGAGACGTTGTGTAGTTCTTGTATGATTTCCAGTAAGAACTCCTGAATGTGCTAATCCTAATGACCTAGAGTCTTATTTCTTTGCTGTTATTTTCCTGGCTCTTGCTTAAGTTTTTGTATGATTTTTGTTGTTATTTATGAGGTAAGAAGATGCGAGTGGAAGTAAGACTATTTTGTTTTACAGATCTTATAAACATAATAGAAGATAAGCACAAGCACAAAACACCAGCAAGTAATTAATAATCAAACTAGATTGTAAGGAAATATGAATAGCTTTAGGAAAGCGAACAACAAATAAACAAAAGATTAACAGTCTCTGCCCTTAAGGGTCTATGAAATTGTAAATTAAAAGTATATAGTCCTTTCTGTACTGATGCATGAGATGAAAGAGTTCAGGAATAAAAATTAGCAAAGAAAAAATCATATTCCATTTTAAACCTATGTTGAGCTAATTTAGTTTTTAGTAGTATAAGAATTTAAGCTACATGGAGTTTTATGTGTCTCTGCCATGGCAGAGACAATGCAACTATTTTCAGCTGTCTTTGCATCTAGTAACATGGTAACAAATTATACAAGAAATGTACCCACTGTCTTATGTATGAAACTGTAACCCCTCTGTATCTCACTTTGACAACAAATAAGTAATTACTCAAGGAAAAAAAAACAAAAAAAAACAAGACATGAAATGCAGTCAGAAATAACATAAAAGCTTACCATGAAAGGAAAGTGGCAGAGAAAGAATTTAACATGATGTGATACCACAGGAAGGTGCCATTTTAGTCTACTGCAGCCATCTTCAGGCTTCAGACATGACTGCTAGGTGCAAGAAGAGAAAGAATAAGAGGCAGTGAACGCCAGGCTTACATGAAGAGTTTTTGTTAAAGATGCTATCTCAATGGGCATTTTCTCAGCTCTGGCTTCCTACATTCCAGGAAAATTGCTATCAATATCATCATTTGCAAAGACAAATCTGGGTCCTATCAAATAATTGCACTTGTCTCCATCTTGTAAACTGGTCACTAAAGATAATTATTCTTTATTTTGAATAATTACTTATTTATTGTCAAAGTGATGTACAGAGGGGTTACAGTTTCAT
The DNA here is from genome assembly GCF_023159225.1 of Perognathus longimembris pacificus. Lineage (NCBI taxonomy): Eukaryota > Metazoa > Chordata > Mammalia > Rodentia > Heteromyidae > Perognathus > Perognathus longimembris. The sequence continues at coordinate 19,415,830 of NC_063172.1, forward strand.
ACGTACGGCAGTGGGTACATTTCTTGTACAATTTGTTACCTCTGCCCTCATTTTCCCCCTTCCCTTTTCCCCCCTTTTCTCTCCCCCCATGAGCTGTTCAGTTGGTTTACACCAAATGGTTTTATAAGCATTGCTCTTGGATTTGTTTGTCTTTTTATCCTTTGCCTCTAGATTTGAGGATAAAATGTCCTGTAAGGCTCTCCTGTTCTTTAAGAGTTATTTCTGTTCCTTTTCATAAAAAATATTTTCAATCATTTCTGTCTTTCCTAGAACTGAAGGAGACTGCAAAGTGACTGCAGATGAACAACAAAGACAAATAACAAATGCAGGCAGAGATTTCAAGCTATTGCTTTTAGTTAATTCATGACAGAACAAATGTTTGAAAGCAGAAGTTTGCAGGATGAGAACAACCGTATTAAGATATAAGTCCAGTTCATGAAAGCTGAGATTACACCCATCTACTTTGCCTTTTGGGCAGCCACAATCTAAGAAGGCGAAAGCAAGTGAAGAACTATGAAAAGATAGTTCAACTGAGAGGGTTATTTGTGACTAGTCTTCATGAATTTTATTTATGTGATTTTCCTGAAAGACACATAAAAACAAATTCAAATAAATGTACACTGACATCTTAAAATGAGAATTTAGAAAATGAGACATAAATAGTACAAAATACTAAGTATAGAGCTATAAAACAAAGTAACTGACCAGAAACATTCACTGAGGATATTCAACAACTCATTGCATCAAGCAGATAAAAGTAACAGCTTAGAGAACATTTCACAGGGAAAAATAGCAGAAGAGAAAAACCAAAGAAAATGAAATGAATGAAGAAAGGTGAAATAAACAGATTATGAGACTATTGCAAATTAAACAATGCACATACTATGACAGTCCCAGAAGGAAAAGAGAGGACTGTACTATTTCTGAAAAGTTCTTCAATCGAGAAAAAGCAACAAATCTATAATTATAAATCTCAAAGGTCATAAAATCAAGAGAATTTCCCCAAATTCATACAAAGATGTTATAATCAAGTAAACAAAGTAACAAGTGTGTGTATGTACATGAATGTGCCTGTATACACACACACACACACACACACACACACACACACAAACACATTCAAATGGGACTCATTACATTTAAAAACCCCCAGGACAGAATTTTTAAAAATATTTAAATTTCAGTGTTAATTTTTGGCCTAGTTTCAGTAATTTAAGGTTAAATGATCTAAGAGCGTCAATAATCTGAGCTGTAGTATTCTATTTGTTCTTTTCATCTTTTCCAAAGATTTCAGGTAATGTGATAAAGATATTTTTTAATGACTACCCAAATTTTCTTTTTTTTTTTTTTAGGGTTTATCTTATTGTTATTGTAAAGATAATGTAGAGTGGTTATGGTTACATAAGTCAGGTAATGAGTGCATTTCTTTTTGAACAGTGTCACCTCTTCCCTTGTTTTCTCCTGATTTTTCCTTCCCAAACATTCCCCCACATATTGTATAGTTCACTTTCAACACAGTGGCTAGTGAGTATCACTGCTGCATTTGTTCACCCTTTGTCCCAGCATTTCTGTGCTCCCCATAGTCCTCCCCAAGACAGATAAACTTACATATAAAACAAAAGGCACAGAAAACTAAAACAGTGAAAGCGGGGGCGGGGGGGGGGTATCAAAAACAAAAAATTTAATGTTCTCATTTATTGGAGTTCATTTCAATAAACATTATTTTATTCAATCAAATTCAAATAGTTATTGAGCCTTTGTGATGCTCTCCTAAGAATGGAACTTCTTTTATGTCCATGATTCCTAAGTTTAGCTTATAAGGATACCCCAGAGTTTTTATATATTGTGTTCTTGAATTCTTATTTTTTATTTATTAGTTGAATGAACTAATAATTTACTTCTTTTTTTTCTGTTCTTGTTCTTTTTTTAAAAAAAAATTATTGTCAGATGGATATACAGAGCGGTTACAGATTCATATGTTAGGCATTGGATACATTTCTTGTACTGTTTGTTACCTCCTCCCTTATTCCCCCCTCCCCCCTCCCCTTTTCCCCCCATGAGCTGTTCAGTAGATTTACACTAAACAGTTTTGCAAGTATTGCTTTTGTAATCGTTAGTCTTTTTTACCCTGTGTTTCTCGATTTTGGTGTTCCCTTTCAGTTTCCTAGTTCTAATACCTGTATACACGGTTTCCAATGTACTCAGATAAGATACAGATTTTCAAAGTCACTGAGTGACCTCAGTCAAAAGTACATCTAAATCATTAAAATGATATAAATTGCTAAGGTCTGCATTCTGTTATGTTTGCATCTGTAACTCCCTCACTTCCATAAATTTGTCAATCTGTGACAGGCTCCTTTTCCAAAACCACTGTGAAGAGGAGAGTTTTAAATGTATTGGGAGGGGATCAGGGATCCCAAATGTATCCCAAATTGATCATCAGAATCTTAGTGATGATAAGTGAAATATGCATTGGACTCAAGGTGGGAGTTTGGACAACTTTCCCTTTAAACACAAAAGAGCCTTTCCTCATTTGTATAGATGATTTCATACAACTGTATCATGTTCCTTTCAAGGTTATATTTGTGTGCTTTCTAATGAGATTCATCTTTGTATTTTTCTTTTTATTTCTGCTGCTAATTGCTGTCACTCTACAATAGTTTCTTTCCATTTACCATTATTTTGACTTTGAGTTCTTTAATGTATCTGAGGTTCTTAGAAAAGTCTACTGCATTACATAACTCTTATTTTGAATATTTTTAGCTTGCTTATCCTTGTTCTTTTGCTGCAACTTGTATCATCAAAAGTATTAAGAATTTTTTTTTGGGGGGGGGGCCAGTCCTGGGGCTTGGACTCAGGGCCTGAGCACTGTCCCTGGCTTCTTTTTGCTCAAGGCTAGCACTCTGCCACTTGAGCCACAGAGCCACTTCTGGCCGTTTTCTGTATATGTGGTGCTGGGGAATTGAACCCAGGGCCTCATGTACACGAGGCAAGCACTCTTGCCACTAGGCCATATCCCCAGCCAAGAATTTTTAATTTTTTTCAAATATATTATGTGATTGCAAGAAAATATTTCAATGAAATATATTTGTACTATTAATATAGATTAATATTACAAGACAAAGAAAGTGTTTTCTTGAGCTATTAAGCTTTGTTTTCTCATTTTGTAGGGTATTTGATGAGATCAACAATATTAACTTTTCTGTAACATTCTAAGATTATGATCCACACTTCAAGTTTCACGTTATCACTATATACGTTTCCTAACCCATACACTTCTTGTTAATTGAGTACTATTGTCCAGATTAATTTTGTTTTTCTCCAAATGTGTTGCTAACGAAGACCAGTTGAGATCTACAATGGTAATTGTAGCCTATAAATTCGGTTTTGGTTCTAATATATAAACAATAATCAATAAACAAAAGTATCAGTGAATTTCTACATGAGTTTTTAATTTCTACATGAGTTTTATGTGAATCTATATCAGGCAATGAGAAGTACTGAATTTCTTCCTCTTCCAAAGTTTAAAGTACTGGGTGAAGCTGAGTATGGTACACACATATATATTCCCAGTACCAGGGAGGCAGATGGCAAGAGGATCATGAGTTTAAGGACATTTGCTATTCAATGTTTTGTTTGTTTTTTTTAAATCAAATCTTACAGGTTGAGGATTTTGCTCAGTGGAGTTACACTGAAATATGTTTGGAGAAAAGTACTAGGATGCTCTAGTTCATTAACTTATTTCTCCTAAGAAGGTTACATTAAAGTTTAGGGGCTAGAAAAACAAATTGGAATCTGTTCTACCCTGACTAGGTGGCAGTTGTTAGCATTCTGTTGGCAAGTGTTTAGAATTAGGGATTGGGTCAATAGAAAGGCTACAATTGAGCCATGATTTCCATGACATTTAGTCAGCACCATTAGAGGAAAGTGATGATGAGATACGCTCTGACTAACAAATCTATGTCTTGGATAAAAAAAAAAAAATCTGTAGATATCATTTCCAAGCCCAATAAAGCACAATTTGCTAAGCTAAATTTACACTTCTGAATTTTATCTACAAAAATTAAGGAAAATTCTCATTCCAAAAAAAGATACTTGTTTTCCCTATTCACCTGCATCAATAGAACAGAAGATATGTGGTCAATGTAAATTATTGTGTTATTTACCACTTGTAGGTGGAAAGGAATTGGTTTGCTTTCCCAGGCTTATTCAAACCATAGAGATGTGATGATTTCTGAATATTTGGATATCCATCCATGGAAATAGTTAGTGAGAAGTTAAAAACAATTAGTTTTTAGAAATTAGAAGTTTTAATTGTCTTGTATACTGTCAGACATGATATATTTACCTGCTTGGTATAAATTAAGTCTTAGTCAAGGCATTTTATTTTGGCAATCTTAATTATTTAAAAGATTTGTTTTCCTTTTTGGCTGGTCTGAAAGAGTAAGTAGATAAAATCAACATTAGAGCTAATTGTAACTCTAGGACATTGCAAAACGTGGTTAGTTTCAACTAATAAGAAAAGCATTATAAGGAAATTTGAGTTCTTAAAGTCCTCTTCAACAACTTGTGATAATTATAGGGTGCCTGAGTAAAACTGTGAAATATACCACAATTTACTAGGTACATTGTAGAACCTGTGGGGGAAGAAGGCAAAAATCATCACAATCACATCCTAGTAGTGCATTAATGAAGTGCCATGCAGATCCATGACCATAAGAGATACACACCACAAACAATAAATCAATACAACAAAGTTAGATTGGTACCTCTGACTATGAATAAGTCTATATTTTTCCTATTGGCTTTCTTGATAAAAGAATTCATTTATTCTAAGGAGTAGAACAAAGTATGATTATTATTGTTAAAGTAAAGCTAAATAAATAAAAATATAGTATGTTTCACTTAGGAGACACTTTGTGGAAATTACATAAGGAGAGGTAAAGGGACATGTTGGAGATTGTATCTAAGGCTTTGTGAACACAAGGCAAGCACTTTATCACAGATGTACTATATCTCCAATATGCTTTCATGTTTTAACAAGCTATCCATATTTTATGACTTTGCAAAGGGAAGCAATAGTAATTTTTAAATCTGAACTTCTTTTCCATTAAGTATTGTAATACCTGATTTGGTTGTTGTAGTGTTTATCCTTTCATTTTATTTTTTGAAATACTTAGCTAGGTGTTTCATGGACATGCATATGCTTATAATGTATGAATTTAATTAATATTTCTACTTGGCTTTCTTGTTAACACTGTCATTTTGTACATAAATTTTAACAACAAATGTTATTCATCCATTGTAACTATGTTGGTATAATACAATGAATGATTTAGTCTCACCTTTCATTCTCTGTTTTTTTTTGTTTGTTTGTTTGTTTGTTTTTTTTGCCAGTCCTGGGCCTTGGACTCAGGGCCTGAGCACTGTCCCTGGCTTCTTTTTGCTCAAGGCTAGCACTCTGCCACTGAGTCACAGCGCCACTTCTGGCCATTTTCTGTATATGTGGTGCTGGGGAATCGAACCCAGGGCTTCAAGTATACGAGACAAGCGCTCTTGCCACTAGGCCATATCTCCAGCCCCCGAGTTTTGTTTTGTTTTGGTTTTTTTTGCCAGTCCTGGGCCTTGGACTCAGGGCCTGAGCACTGTCCTGGCTTCTTTTTGCTCAAGGCTAGCACTCTGCCACTTGAGTCACAGTGCCACTTCTGGCCATTTTCTGTATATGTGGTGCTGGGGAATCGAACCCAGGGCTTCAAGTATACAAGGCAAGTGCTCTTGCCACTAGGCCATATCCCCAGCCCTCATTCTCTGTTTTTATTCTCACACTTTTTTGTTGGTGTCAGTTTTTTTTTTTTGTAAAAACAAAATAATCTCTCTATAGTGTCTTACATGGCATCACTAGCTACATGTTGCTATTCATATTTAAAATTATTATATTGAAATAAATCTTAAAATGATCTTCTGCAATCATATTTGTATTACTTCAAGGACTCCATATAGAGATAGGGCTAATGGTTATTGCTTTGGACAGTCTTGGTATGAAACATTTGCATTATGCCGAAATTCTGTCATACAACATATATACTACTGTAGCTTCACTACAATAAATCAATACAAGGGGAACCAGAAAACTAATGGTACCCCTGAATATGAATAAGTCTATATTTTTACCATTAGTTTTCTTGATAAGAAAATTTGTTTTACAAGAGGCAAAACTGGATTCACATAATTTCTTAACATACAATTGCACCTGAATGCTCCAACAGGTCTTATATGTACATTATAATAGAGAGAAACAATGTACATACTAATGAGTTTTGAAACCAAAACTTATCTTTCAATAATTTTTCCACTTCATTCTTTTCTTGTTCAAGTTTATTCTGTGTCTAGGCCCTGATATATTTTCAAAGAGCAAAGTTTCTCTCATCTTAAGTTTCAAAAGTAAGTTATCTTTAGTTAAATTGTTTTGTAATATTATTACATATCCTATTTCATTTCAAAGAATAGGCTTCTAACTTTTATGTCCTTGATGCTCATCAGCAAACAGCTTTGTAGTTTCCCACAATGAATGAGAGCTTTTCCCGGGTGTAGAAATTGAGGTTGACATTTGCTTCCTTTCAGCTTTGAAGATACTATGTCCTGGTTTTCTGGCATATACACTTACATTTGAAGATCTTTTGACAGTCTAATTGGAATTGTTTGTTAGTAGTCTGTCTCTTCTCCCCAGCTGTTTTTATTTAGTTTTCTTTGTTGTTCTCATTTTAGAACCATGGGTAGTTGTAGATACTGTTCTAATTTGGAGGCATTGGTTGTGCTTATCAAATTGAATATAATATATTTAATATAATATATCTATATGTCATCTGTATTACCATTTATCTCAGAAGTGTTAGACAATCCTAACTCCTGTGCCTTTAAGAGCCATTATCTACTCTTCCTTAGAGCTCTACCGGGACAAATGTTGATTTTATGATATATTCATCTTCCATTTCAGTTTGCATCTTTCCTTTTGTTTTCTTGTCTTCATTGTTCCAGTTTGTTCAGCATTTTCTCATACAGGTCTTTCATTGATATCTACTAATGTTGTTATCCTAGTCATTGAGCACTTTATTTCAATTTTATATTCTTTGTTTCTACAAATTTATTTATATATGTATATACAAATGTATAAATATATAGTATATTTATAATATAATATGTATATATTATATACACATGCATTCTGTTATTTGAGCTATTATTTCTTTCTAACCTTTGTATACTATTTACCTTCTTAAAAGTGTTTTAAACTTTACACTACGTTTGCTAACTATATTTAAAATATTCTCATCATAATTAATTAGTTTTTATTATTTCTTTTGTTCCTGAATACAAATGTGGTACTCAAGAGACTGAGATCTGAGAATTACTGTTCAAAACCAGCCCAGGAAAAAAAAGTCCTCGTGAGACTCTTATCTCCAATTAACCACTCAAAATTGGGAAGTGGCACTGGCGTAAGTAATAGAGAGCTTGCCTTGAGGAAAAGAGTTCAGGGACAGCATCCAGACCCTGAGTTCAAGCCCCATGACTGAACAAAAATAATGTTGATGATGAGGAGGAGGAGGATGATAGTTTTTGTTTACATGATTAAGGATTTCCCATGACCGACAAAAAGGATAATGATAATAATAATAATGATGATCATGATGAAAGTTTTCATTTACATGATTAAGGAGTTATTTAAGAAAACGTTCAACCAGAGAAGACTTGTATTTGGATTTTGTGTTCAGAGGCATCTTTTATAGAGAGACCACTTTAAAATCAGACCATATTGTACAATTCTATATCTTTATGAAACTATGAAATTTTTAAATTGCTTCACTGATATTTTATTTCTATTTAAAGACTGACAAGCATTGACTATATGCAGTATTCTCAGATATAGCTCTTCACCTTTTATGTATTCATAATTATGAATTCTTTCTCTGGGAAATTTAATATCCAACTTGTTTTGAAGTTATGATGTTTAAATACCAATAAATGAGGTGGTTATTTTAATATTATCACCTTTAATTAAATCTATATAGACAATTTACATCCTCTCCAAATTTAAATATTTGGATATTTATATCCGTGTGACTTCATTTACAGATAGAGCCTTTGGAGTAAATTATTAAGGTTAAAAGATCTCATAAGTTCAAAAGAGTAGTTCAATATAACAATGATTTGTAAGAAGAGATAGCTGGCATGCTTAAGCCTACATAAGAGGCCATCTAAAGAGAAATCAGTTGTGTGAGAATTCAGTCATTTATATAGCTTGACCTTGGACAGCTAGTCTTGAAAATGGTAATAAAATTCATTTCTTGTGTCTAAATCATCCATTCCATGGTATATTTCTTATGGTAGTCCTAGTTTTTTAACACACTGTTTCACATGCAGTGATAGACAGTGGGATTATTAGTTACCCTGTGTGAATCCAAGTATTTGAAATATAAACCAAATAATAATGAAAAAGTACAAATAGTCACAATGTTGTAAACTATCGGCTTAGTATAGTGCTTTGGGCATCTGATTCTTTAAGGTTATGTAGTGAATTTACTTTTGGTTGATACTGATGAATAAAATTACTATGAAGAGGTTCAATTTATAAGACGGTCAAATTATAAACACTTATTGTGGAGGGAAATTACATTATTTCATACCCATGCAAATAATTCCTGTCCTGCCTTAAAAAATAAGTCTTAATATTCATCAAAGAACATTGACTAATTTTGTATCTATTTTGTATTCAGTTTAGCAATCTCAATCTCCCATGTACACAAATCATTTTAGTAGAATATATAAACCTTTATTCAAAAATGCCTTCAGTGCAAGTTTCCCATTTTGCAGATTCCCATGTTAATCAATTATTTGTGTGTTAGTTTTATATCTTATACTGACATGTTTTTCATTTTAAATACTATATCATACATACTTTCAGATTTACACTAAAATATGTTGTAATATGAATAAGATAATTCAAATATTTTCCCCTTATAGTAACTTGTGTTGCAGACTTGGTCCCCAGTTAGCAGATACAATCACTGAGAAATTGTTAGATTATGAGTTCTCTGCTTTTGTCAATGGATCAATTCACAGTTGGATTCATAATTTGCTGGCATTACTGGGAAGTAGTGAAAACCTCTGGAGTTTGTGCCTAGTGGGAGGAGGTAGGTCACTGATGTTTTGGAGTGTTCTTAAGAAATATATCTTGATCTCCACCCCTTCCTCTGACATTCTATCAGTATGAGATAGGAGTTCTGTTCCATTATGTCCTGCTATAATGTGTTGCTTTATTACTGACCCAGAAACAAGGGCCATGAGTTTGTGCTGTAACCTCTGAAACTACCAGACAATTCTTATTCCTTCTAAACATTTTTTTCAGGCAGTTATCATGAAAAAAAATCTGAGTAACACAATGACTAATAAACCAGCCAGCAGCAATCAATATGGTGCCCAAAGTGCACAAGAATATCTCATGTACTGTTGAATAAAAAGCATATCTACTTCAGGCTATGTGGGTAATTCCCCAGGAAGACTAATAATTTTTTTTTTGAGGGGAAAGGTTCTTGTTTGGTAGCTCCTGCTTAAGTTTTTCTCTGATTCATGCATGTTTCTTTTTTACCCTTTCTCAATTAGGGGAAACCTGGAAAGGAAATTTTATTTTGTCATCTCACAATTTTGTGATTCTGGATTTAGAAATGGAAATTGAGTATTGCCTCTTCTGAGACAAGAAAGCATCTTTTGAATTTTGTTTTTGTTGGTTATTTTACTTGCTTCTGTATGTGTAAGGATCAAATACATTAAGAAAATATGTCACCGCTACCACTGGGCAGAAAATAGTGGCAGCCTATGTTTTCTCTGAAAACTCTGTTTTATATTACAATCCAGACTCTGAATCTTCTGGAAAAAATAACTGATAGAAACATTATGAAAAGTTGAAACTTTGAATAATAACTTTGGATGCTAGGTACTGATATCTTTAAGAAAATTATAATATTAATATCTGTGGAATTGAAGGTATATTTTCCTGACACTTTTTTTTTATTAATAGTATAGATCAATTCATAAACTGCTGGCCAAAGAGCCAGCAAAACTAGAATTAAGTATATGGCATTGTATAAAAAGATTAGAGACCTACATTATAGTTAATTATTTTTCAAACTATATTATAAATTCAGTAGGCCATTTTCTGGTGGGTGAAGCAGGACATCACAGACCTTTCTCATTCAATTTTAACCCACAGATTATGCTGTCCCATTTGCAAATTGAAATAAACCATTTAAGTGTTACATGACTCAAAGACTATTCAGATTTCTATTTTTCATAGGAATATAATTATTCCAATTAGTTCAGTTAGAATATGTCACATTTTAATTAAAGGATAGAGCCTAACAAGTAAATGAATTACTTAGGTTATACACATTAAATTTAACAATGTCACTTATGTGGTCAAATATAATAAACTCATCATTAAAGATAAACTGTTATATCTTATATGTGCAAACAATGCTTACCAAGCCCTCATGTCACTTGCTCTAAGTCTCACAGACCAAAAAGGTTAATTTTCATGAATCTTTACAAGTGTTACATTGTCAACAAGAAATGGAGATGAAGTATTTAGCCTTTTTATCTATCCTTAAAAAGAAGAATAAATAGGGAAAGGGAATGTGGCTATGTGATAGAGTGCTTAACTAGCACGCATGAAGCCCTGTGCTCCATTTCTCAGCACCACATAAATAAAAAAGGCTGAAGTGGTATGTGGCTCAGTGGTAGAGTTCTAGAAGCTCTGGTACAGTGCCTAGGCCCTGAGTTCAAGCCCCAGAACTGGTAGGAGTAGAATCAATACTATTACTACTACTACTACTACTACTACTACTACTAATATGAAAACTTAATACTTCATTCCTTATAAAATATCTACATTGATGTTAATTTTCTGACCTCTTAAAGACCTAACACCAAATATCTCCGTATTTGCTGACAAGAATAGGAAGGTTAAACATGGGAATTAGTAGTTTGAGTAGTTTGACATAAAATGAGGATATCTTTTTGTGGTAAATAAAGGTTTTTCTGAAAACTATTTATAGTTGAAAGTGAGAGCAATATTAAGAAATTAAGAAAGGCACCACGATCAACTCCTCAGCCTGTTTAGAATGAAGTTCCTTGCCTCCTGGGCTTTTCTGAACCTCAAATTGGGGGGCATTCGACAAACTGTGCCTCCTCATTAGAAAATTTATAAGAGTTTGGCTTTGAAGTGTCTCTTCATTTAAGATTTGTTCAATTTTGCCTCTTTACCATTAGAGATGTTGACTATACTTCTTATACTTGCTATCTTCAAAATACTTCAGAATTCCTTTTGATTATTAATGATATATGAATTTATCTCTGATTTTGAAGTCAATATTGGGAAGGGCATTTTGTATCGGTTTTGAGTCTCTTGGGTCCTTGACTATAGTGTGCAGTCTTTACTTTCATGACATTTTCCTCTACTTTGTAGTGCTCAGAGAGCTATGCCTCCCTTATTTTCTTGTGAACATCACCTAGGGGGGAAAGAACGAAAGTTTTTACTATTTGGTGGAGATTTACTCACACTTCCGTCCTCTTCCTCATTGTGATTCTATGCTTGAGAACTAATGAGAGTCTTGCCACTGGGCTGAGAGTCTTCGAACTGTCATGTAAAAGATTAAAATAGAAGTCAAATTCCCCCTAAGCATGAGGGAAAATGGGCATCACTGTGACTTTGTCTGTAAAGGTAAAAGAACTATGTAATTCCAAGATTACTAACTTCATAACATTAGTAGCAGTTCTTTGGTGACATAAGCATGTTGGACTTTTTCTCTTATTAAAGAATGCAGAGAGCTAGTAGTTCAAAGGATACCTGTCTTTAATCATTTGTCACTTGTCTTCAGACAAGTTGATCTGTTTGTGGTTTGAAGAATGCAAATTTTCACAACAAAACAGCTTTATAGTTAATTTTAAGAGTTACCCAATATTTAGTAGTTGTTTCCTAAAAGGGCTGGCTGTATTCATGTAATGAGAGAATCTCTGTTTTATTTCATTTGATAGGTTTGGGTTTGAAGCACTGAAGTGGATATTTTGTAAAAGTACCTTTGGTGATTTGTGTGGCCAAGTTTGGGAAATGTTATAATAAATCACTGTAATAATTATGATAAATTTGTATCATTTCCTTTTAAAGAAGTCTCCTCATGGGCTACATCCTTAAGAATTTGATTTAGTAGATCTAAAGTGAAACCTTGATTTTGTTTTCAAGCATCTTATTTTCATGCTTTTGGTTTTTTTTGGCCATACACTACTGATATAGAACTTCTAAGAAAGACAAGTACTGCTAAATTTGAACTTGGAAGTGAGCTATTCAAAAGCAGCTGTCTCCATTCCCGAGGTAACAGGAACAAAAGTGTTTCTAGGAAATACTAATATGATAATCACAGTTAAAGGCATCCATGAGTTTATGTGTCAATCAATAACATATTTGAAGTAAGAATGGTTAGAAAGCTTCCCTAAAGTTTGATCTGCTGTCTCTTGCTGTGCCCAGGAAAATGTTTACTCCTCATTCTGAATCCCTTCTTAGAAACTCAAGCTGATTATGATCTGTTCCAAAAAAACCTCTGATCCTCTTTGCTTTTTCATATCCCATTCTCTAGTAAAGGGAAGTCAAAGCTTAAATGAGGCCTGAGAGACACACCTTTCTTAATCCTGTCCAGAAATAGTAAGAGTCAGAAGACAAAACACTTCATAACTCAAAGTATGACAGATTAGATAGCACAGAAAATGCACATTTGTTTTGTTTTTATCAAAAATACTGAACAAGGAAACCAAACAGGCTTTCTGTTAAAATATTATTTCCCCAAGTTAAAAGTAGTTAGAATTTTATACATATATGTATATATATATAGTTAATTTACGTCAATAATATACTAACTGATAGAAGGAGAGAGACAATAAGGTAGAAGTGTTTCAACAAAATTTGAGGAATACTGATGATATATTTCAGCAGGAAAGATATTTTTAATATGAGAATAGCAAAACTAGCATCGCATACAAAGTTAAAGTATTAATAGCAGTAAATTACGTAGTTTTTGTTATTATCTAACTTACTAAAAAGAGACCATTTCTGTTATTCTCTAACAAGAATTATTTTCTTTGCCATTGAGTTAACTCAAGCTCTTATGTAGCTGTAAACCTGAATGCTTGCTGACTTTGAAGCTTTATAACCTCTGAGAACATAAAATGATTTTCCACTTTTTTTATCTTCTAGATAAACACAATACTATACCATTGACTAAAAACTCTATCTATCCAATTTTGAATCACTAAACATTTATCAATCTATTCCATTTACATTTATACATATATTCAGTTACTTGTTTGTATTGTTAAAAAAATGAATACTTCCAATAAACCAAATACCTTGACTTATTCAAATAAAAAAACAAAACTTCAACATGCTATCAAGTCTTCTATACATCCTGCAAAGGAAGGGAAGCATGAAGTTTTGATGATCTTCCTGATGATGATGATGTGATGATCATGGTGATGAGGGTAAAGAAGATGGAAGTGGTTTTGGAAGAAAATGGTGAATGATTTACCTCGTCTCTGATTAAGTCTATACAGGGCTCATAATCCCCACCAAAAATATATATATTTTGATTCTCTAATCCTATGTAATGAATTACCACTGGTCTAAAAGGTTTGAAACTATATAAATTTTATTGTACTGTTCTCAAAATCATGACACAGCTTAGCTTGATCCTCTGCTCAATCATTCAGGGAGGTAGCTTGAATTGCCAGCTTCCTCCTGTAGTCTCCTCAGAGGCCTTTGCACTTTTCCAAGCACAAAAGGTTGTTGACAGAATTCAGTTGCTTGTTAGTGGAGGACAGAGTCTCTCTAAGCCCCTAGAGACAGCCTGTGGATTCCAGCTTAACTGGCCTCTTCAAAACATCTTCAAGAGCACCAGGAGAATAAGTCTGTTAGGAAAGTGATGGCATCAGGTTTGCCCAAGAGAATCTTAGTTTTGATAAATTCAAAGTCAATTGATTTGATTTAATTACATTTGTAAAATTCACATCATTTTTGTTTACAGTCTGTTGGTTAGGAGCACGTCACATGACCTGCCTCATTTAAGGAAGGGGTAATCTGCACGGGCATGTATCCCAGGGAGCAGGTATCTTGGGAGTCATGTTGGATTGCTGCCTGCTAGAAAGCCATTTTGCCATATGGACAGTGTTGGGAAAGGCAGTCACAGACACGCAGTCTTTCCACCTCTGCTCAGCTGCATAAGTATAAACGTTGGACCTGGAACACTTCCTTGGCAAGAAAAAAGGAGAATCTCATGAACATATTTCTCTGTTTCAGACTCAGTGTGTGCTCATTAGTTCTGCTTAATTGTGTGTATCATTTTGCTCCTAGATGGATTTCCTATGGGGAGGTAATGGCTTCTTTCACTTGATTCTGGAGATGGGTCTATGATAACTATGCAAAGACTCATTGTGCATCGACTGCAAGATGAGACCTATTGGTTATGGGAGTGGATGCCCACTCTTGAAGGCGAACGTATGCCTCTTCTCTGGAGAAAGTGCAACCTTTCCAGTCTGCCTCCGTGAGTCATTTATTTTATTTTATTTAAGTCCTGAGCCAATCCAGATTGGTTTGACATCCTGTTACCTCATGGAGTGGGATTCCTCTCCGAAGAGTGAAAATGTGATACGAGCTGCAATATGGGAACACATTTCACATGGCAAACAACTATTACTAGAAGAACAAAATAACATAAAGAGTTTTTTCATTATTTTTAAACCCCTTGACATTTCACATTTATGTACTGATTTGGTGTGTTGGTCCAGATATATTGGAATTAGTGATGCAGCAAAACATGTTGCAAGCATACATCTGATAAGGATCTAATAACTGAAGAGCTCAAAAATTAATGTAGGGAGCTCAAAGATTTTACTTCTAAAGAATCAGTAGTCCTGTTAATAACTGGGTGGGCAATGGAGCTGAGCAGATGCTTCTTGAAAGAGAAAGCACAAATGTCTAATAAAAACCTGAAGGCAGGTTTACATCCCTGGTTGGAAGGGAAATACAAATCAAAACAGCACTAGATTCTCCCTCTCTCTCCTGTGAGAATACAGTAGTTATTTAACATTCCAAACAACAATAAGTACTGGTAAAAACTTGGAGTAACCTCACCAGAACACAACTGTGTTGGTTGAGTCTTGAGTGACTTCAGTTTTTCCCAAACTTTCTCATTGCTAACATCAGGAAGGACTTTGCAGTTTAGGAACTTATTTGCAAATTTGGAACTTTGCAGTTAAGTGTGGCCACAGCAGCAGCTTTATTTAATCACTGTACTTAGGTAAACATTGTTTAGACAAAGAAATATTTTTCAGTCAATACAATTATTATTGTGTAAAACTAATTGATCCTATAACCACACTGTCCTTGTTTAAAATCATTTCTCTACATGAGTTTTAACAGGATTCTTAAAAACATCTGCTTTTATCCAGGTACAGAAACTGATAATGAAGACTGGGCCATTACATCTGCTGGACCAGACAGAATTCCTAAAATTAGCAATAATCATAAATCCATGGATTTCAGGGAAATAAATTCTGAAAAACTTGATAAATGGAATGCATTGCAATATTATATGCTTGTAGCAATCAACATGAAGGCACTAAATGGTAGGGAGTGAAAGAATACAATGATTGACTTTGTATTATAGAAACCTGTGTGGCAGTCATAATTAAAACTCATGAACCTTTAACCATTTATTTTATTTGCTTCAACACAAAAATATCTTTCAAGTACCTCCTGTGTATGTTATTTTAATTTTGTGTTTATGCATTGTTCTAGAAAAAGCTTAATAGTGGTGGATGTAACCACTGGATTAGGAAACCAGAGAGTGGAACCATTTTCAACATATTTGGAAATTACACTCCTCCTACCAAACTTAGTATCTGCTTTCCATGTTATGTAGTGGAATATTGACCTTAATGTTATACTAAGGTTTTGGAGTAAATTTAGGAATATAGAGGAATGTATTCAAACTGAAAAGCTGAGAAACAAGTATGTGTTAATAAAGAGAAGAAACAAATTAAGACATAATAGGCATCATAAAAATATATCAGGTAACCAAAATATAGCAGACAACCAAATTTTCCTAGACAAGCATTTTAAGGAACCATGAGAAATTAACTTTTGTATTTCATTGATAGTATTGAATTATTTAGTAAATCTTGGTATGATCTGTTGGGAAAATAACCTAATAGAGTTTTTAAGCAAAATTTTTTTAAATGACAGAGTGATCGAAATGAAAATATTGTCAAATCAAAATATTGTCAAATTTATAGAATGTCATTTGAAAACTCAAGGAAAGCTGACAAAAGAATATATCAAAATCACTCTACCAACAAATATCGGTACATGAAAACAGACGTGATATTTATAACTTGGACAGGAGGGGCATCTAGGGGGTGGAGATGAGTAACAAAATGAGGTAGAAGATAACACTGTTTAACTAGAAATGTACTCATGACCTTACCTACATAACTGTAACCCCTCTGAACATCACCTTTAAAATAAGATTTAAAAAATAAAAAACATAAATACATTGTAAATATATATATGTAAAAACATAGACAAGATCAAAATGTAAATCCATTTTATGGAAGGGTATCTATGTGGTAAACTCAAACAGAAAAGCCATTCATCCAACTGCTAGATTGTAGGGAGTTTGTAAAGGGAATGAATTAAACTTTCACAATTTTAAACAATATTGAATTGGTAGCTGCAGTAGATTGTTATTGTCACTAGAGGGAAATCTGAGAGGGATTTAGGAGGAAGAAAGTTTATTGTTATGGCTGTATGTTGAATAAAGACTCTTGTATGAATAAATTTTCTTAACAGCATGCTTACTTTGGGGAAAAATGAAGCTCAGAATGTGTGGGGGAAAACCATATTGTCAAGCTGCATCGAAATAATTGTTTCTCAGCAAGGAACAAGCTCTGTCAGATGCCTATGTTTAGACTCAAGCACTCTACTACCATATGTTTCAATAAGATGCATGTTATTTTATCAAATACTTAGGAGTAAAAAATCAACTGAAATAAGGGTTTTAAGGCAGACATGTTGATGAACAGTGATTTAATAATAAAAAAAAAAACTCCCCAACCTAATAAACAATTATTACTACTGGTTGAATCTCAACCTTCACCTACAGAGACCAAACACAAAAAAGCATTTTTCAGGTTACCAAGAGATATAAATGTTTTTCTATGGCAATGAGAAATCAAGATAATGGTATAGAAATTATGAATATTATTTCTCTGAGTTTCAGTGGCTTAGTTTAGCAGGAATAGTATACAGAGATGATAGTTGAAAGCTTAGCGGGTTTTTCCCCCTCCTATATAGTGGTAAAGGAGAGACAGTGATTTTATCCTGCATCACCGTCTCTGCTGGCTGCTTTCTGTGTAAGTTTGTCTCATTCTTTCCCCTTTCTTCCCCTTCACTCATGTGAGGACATGAGAAACAGTCATCGTCAACAGGAACTTCACTAGGCTCTGAGGCTGTTGACAACTTGGTTTTAGCCTTCCACTGATCCCATGAAATCCACAACTGTGATAATGCCATCTGCCATTCATAAATTACCCAATTAATATATTTTGTTATAATAAGAGAAATGTTATATAAGAAGTACAAAAATGACTCTGGTGGAATGTGACTTGATGGCAGATACCAAATAGAAAATTAGATTTCCTTATCATTTGGATATTGAGAGAAAAATGAGAATAAAATTAATCCCAAGCCAGGCACCAGTGACTCATATCTAAATCCTAACTAGTTAGGAGGCTGAGATCTGAGGATAGTGTTCAAAGCCAACCTGGGAAAGACAGTCTATGAGACTTATACATCTGATAAACTACTCAAAAAAATCGTAAGTGGTGCTGTGGCTCAAGTGGTAAAGGTCTGGTCTTGCATTGAAAAAAGAAGCCCAGGGACAGCACTCAGGCCCAGAGTTCAAGCTCCAGGACTGCAAAACAAAACAAAACAAAATAAAAAATCTGACCCCAAAATACTTGCTTGAGCAAGTACAAGGAAGTGGCTGCCACCCCAGAATTCAGCTTGATACTTTCTAGCTTTGAATACACAGGCTAGGAAAAATTGTGCGAGACAGATTTTAGCTTAGTTTTCACTGTGGTTCTGTATCCTTTTAATTGTGGTCATAAATAAATCCAGTCACTATAGGAAGGCTGAATTTGATTTCCTGTCATTCACTTCACTGTCAACAATTTCTCATCTAGTACTGAGGTGAAGTGGATGTTGATTTTTCTCTTGAAACAATTGTTACTATTTTTGCTTTATAACTGTAGAATGACCATCATCAACCTAGGTTTCTCCATATTGTAGTATTTTCTCTTAGTCTTTGTTTCCAGGAAGAATACTTAGTCAAACTTATTTCTTTTGCAGTTTTTTTTAGCTCAATGATCACCATTTTTTAATTAATTTCCTTCTTTATTGTCAAAGTGATGTACAGAGAGGTTACAGTTTCATAAGTAAGGCAGTGCATACATTTCTTATCCAACTTCTTACCTCTTCCCTCATTTTTCCTTCACCTTCCCACCTCCCTATTTCCCTCTCCCCCAGGAGTTGTTCAGCTGGTTTACAGTATAGTTTTTGTATTGCTGTTGCATTGGTTTGTCTTTTGTAGTTTGAACCTGTTTCACGTGGTCTATATATATCATCCAAATTCAATTCCACAACGTGTGTGTGTGTGTGTGTGCGCGCATGTGTGAATAGCCATGTGTGTCAATAAATGGGGATTGAACTCAGGGTCTTGCAAATTCACTTGGCTTTTTCACTAAAGGTTGGTGCTGAAACCACCTGATTCAAACTTTCACTCCAGGTTTTTTTATTTTTTATTTTTTTAATGGAGATAACGATCTCCTGAATTTGTCTTTACAGGCTGACTTCAAAACTTAATCCTCAGATCTCAGCCTCCTGAGTAACTAGGATTACAGGAGGGAACCACTAGTTCCTTGCTTTTTATATCCCCACAAGTTGTAAATTTGACTATCTCTAATCTTTACAAGCACTTCATCATTCAGATTTTTTCTGCTTTAGTCATCTTACATAAACTACAAACTTACTGTGTCTTATTTCAGTCTTTCATTATCTTGTAAGATTTGCATTTCTTTTTGTAATTAAGCTAATTTTCATTTACAGACTGTTATGTACCATTCTCACATGGTTAATCTAATATTATGATTTTCTAAACTTAATCCTATCACCTACAGACTAAAATAAAATTTCAAAACTGTGAATTAAAATCTATTTGTTCAAGCTGAATTACCAGTTTTAACAAGCCTATTTCTACTCACTTTCTTAGGATCATATTGCATTTCCTATATAAATTTCCTCAAATATAAATCAGGTTTTCTTAAAATACAAATCAATAATACTTCAACAGCTACTGACTGGTATGTCCTTGCATTGTAGCAGTGTAAGTAAAGTAAATAGTCAATCTCTTTCACTTATGTTCTTGATGTTTTATTTAAAATATAGAAGAAAATCAATTCCTGTTAATCTTTTAACATCTGCACCACCTCTCACGTGTGGATTGGTTTTAATTTTATTTAAAACATAGTTTTTATTTTATATATCTCACTAAGATTATTATTATTTTACATTCTCAATAGACTCCACAGATGTAGAATTAGATGTTATAAGAGTTTGGGTTCAAGGTTTTAGTATTGTTTAATAAGCCACTCCTTAAATGTCTTATTTCATTTTCTTTCTATTTGAAATAATTATCAGAATCTTCTCAGTTAAATAATATAATGAAATGGAGCATAAGGAAGGCATCATCATCATCATCATCATCATTATCATCATCATCATCACTGCTACTACTACTACAACTATTATAATCATTAGGTTTCTACAGTTGAATTATAGGCATTTTTATCAAGAAAAATGAAAAACAACAGAATGACTTTCTTCTGATCCTTTGTGCCATGAGCTGTCAGTTGGTCCTTTTTGTACATACAGTTCATCCCTAGGCCAGAAGCCAAAATTTGCATAACTTTGTCTATCTGGCTTATCCCAAGAATTATGTCACAATGTAACAACTGCCTGAAATCCTTAAGAGTGTAGGAGGTAGAGAGTTTTATTATTGTCAATGCTTACTGATACTCTAGGTTATTTTCTCTTGTGGCAGTTTTAAAGAGTTACTAAGGAGTCTCCAAGTTGAGTATCAGAAATTGGATATTTCCCAATTTAATCTAACTTTCAAGTCAAGTTACATGTTGCAGCTAAGTATTTTAAGGTCAAATGAATTGCACAAAGCATTCTTTAGACAAACAGATACTGTTTTTTTTTTAAATTAAATTTCATTGTCAAGGTGATGTACAGAGACATTGCATTTACTTATGTAAGGGAGTACATTTCTTGTCAAACATTTACTCCTCTCTCATTTTTCTCCCATGATCCCAGATACTGTTTTAAAACCGCATATACCAGTCAGGATGAAGATAATTACAAGTGAGAGTCAATCGCAGGATCTGTAACTGAAATAAACCATTAAAATATGTCACATTGTAAGTTCTTAATTCAAAAGTGGCCAGGCCTCAGAAGCTCATGGTGTAATCCTAGATACTCAGGAGGCTGAGATCTGAGATTGAAGCCAGCCAAGGCAGGAATGTTCATAAAACTTTTATCTGCAATTAATTACCATAAAACTGGAAGTGGAGCTTTGGTTCAAAGTGGTGCTATCTTTGAACAAAAGAGCTCAAAGACAGTGCCCAGGCCCTGAGTTCAAGCCCCATGATGGACCAAAACAAGTGCCTCATACTAAAAAGTGATAATGAATACTATTGAGTATGCTCCTGAAAGAGTTGAAATAAAATATTCTAGAGTTTATAATGGAATAGTACAACAATTTTCCACAAGCCTAAACTCTCATTTTTTTTCAAGTTCACCCATCATTCTTCATGTCATTATTTATATGTTACTTGGAAGTTATTGTACAAAAATTATATGTGAGATAACATCAAATTACTATACTTCAATTTTGTGCTGTTTATAAAAGTAAAAGGCAGATAAGTTCCAGAAAGAATAAAGATCTTAACTTGATTTTCAAAAATAAAGAGATCTTCTTGTTCACAGCATGTATTTCCCTTAAAGGAAGTTCACATCACAGTATGAAGGAAATTTAAAGTAAAAACATTATGAATCTGATAAAATAAAAAAAGTGAAGGAAAAAGGCAGAAGAAGACATAAGGCACAAGTAACAAATTGGTCTAAACTTTGAGCTTATGAAAACAAATGGAAATGTGAATAAAATAGAAATCAAACAATAATTAGTTTGTCCTTAATATAAATTCATACATTCATCCTTTCAAGCTTCTGTTCACTTATTTATTCATTTACTGATAGGAAAGCAATTGCATGAAAATGTCTTAGAAATCATGAGCTTTATTCTTGTAGAATCACTAAATATGTTAAAGTTTTCAATATTGGCTGAGACATAAGTAAATACAATGACTACGCAGGATTAAAGTTGGAGTAAGAAATGGTAGAAAGCTTGGCCTAGCAATCTTCTTTTTTACCTTGAATAAATCATTAAAGTATTATTTTTCAATGTAAAAAATAAAGTTGGAGTAAATGTTTTGCTTAAGTTACATTGCAATTTTCCTCCATTTTTACTGGCTTCACATAAAACATTATTTAGCTTGAGTATTACTTATCCTTAATGTCTGCATTAGAGTTTTGAAAGAAAGCTTTTGAAACCAAAAATACTTTCCCAATTATGGGAAACACAGGATAAATCAGCAAAATACATGGAACTCCCCTGAATCTAAACTTATGCTCTTTTCTTTAACCAAAAGTATGGTTGTCAATTTAAAAGTCAAAGTTTGGTTATTCATAAAAGTATTTATTTTGAGATTGCTACAAAGGATCATAGGTGAAATTATTTTGTCTGGAAAAATTTACATTTTCTGATGGCTTTTATGTTCTGTTAAAGTATACACCTTTTGACTAAAGGTAGAGTAATACATATCATAATTATTTCTGAACACTTAAAAATACAAAACAATCATATATATCCTTTATCTTAGTTGTAAATAGACATTTCTCTTGTTTATACTTTAATGGCAGACAATTTTAATTGAAGATCATTGGATCTAAGAGATTTTATCAGTAGTATTTCCTATCAAAACCATTCATGTAAAAGAATAAAAAATAAGTGTAAGTGACTTAAAGTTTTGTTTAGTACTAAATGCTATTTACTGTAAATTTCAGAAGACTGTAGATGAAAGCAAAAATTGACATTACTGTTTTGGTGAATCAGTTGGGCAAACTAGTTTTTTTTTTTTTTGGCCAGTCCTGGGCCTTGGTCTCAGGGCCTGAGCACTGTCCCTGGCTTCTTCCCGCTCAAGGCTAGCACTCTGGCACTTGAGCCACAGCGCCGCTTCTGGCCGTTTTCTGTATATGTGGTGCTGGGGAATCGAACCTAGGGCCTCGTGTATCCGAGGCAGGCACTCTTGCCACTAGGCTATATCCCCAGCCCCTGGGCAAACTAGTTTTAAAAAAAAATCAATAAATAATCATGGTAGTGATCAACAAAAATAGTGATTACTACCCAACTCCCTAAGTTTGTATTACTAACACACACACACACACACACACACACACACACACACACACACACACACACCTAGAAACACATAACCGAAACAGAAAAGGGGAGGGTTTGGAGAAATCCATTGTAAATGGAATATGCAATCAGTTTTCTGGTAGTGATTATAATGCAATGATATCTTACAGAGTAAAATCTGTGGCTTATTTAAGCAGTATAAACCATAGAAAATTTCAGTGAATTTTACTTTAAGCATGGAATCCAATCACACCTCAACATGAACTATATTGAATATTTTATTGAAAATGAGTACTGAGTGAGCTGGAAAAAATCCAAATATTTAGTCATGTTTGGCGTGTATTAAAGTCTTATAACAGTTACTAAGAGTAGGGAGAGTAGGGGTGGGAAAAAATAGCTGTATCTTTATTCCCCGGCCTTCAAAATCTAGTATCTAGATGTACTGTGAATTTATAACTAACAGTTTGAACAAATATGAAAGTTAGACAAAATTATCACTATGTTGCATCCTAAGAAAATAAAAACTAGAAAATAATACTGGCTAGTAATAAAGTGAGTTATACAAAACTAGTTATTACATTCAAGATAGGTCCTGCGTAGGTTTATGCATATACTTGTGTTTAACAAAACACACTACGTTTTCCCAATATGGGAAATCATATAATTATAATAAGTAATGTTAATGTAATTATAATAAGCAGTATATCATGTAACAATACAATATATATTACATATATATATGTTCCTCAAAAATTACCTTTCATTAATCTATATTTCATATTAGAAAACTTAAGTTTTATTTATTTATTCCAAGATACACCTTTCTGTAAACTATGACATTCACTAAATGAATGTATGTGTGTGAATGTGTGTGTGTGTGAGAACGCACACATGCCTGCCCACACGTGCATGCAAACATACATGCAGGCATGCCTGGAATTGAGGCTTGGACTCGTTTCCAAGTATTCTTTGTTAATGATTTTGCTCAAGGTTGGAGCTCTACCACTGAAGCCACAGATCCATTTCCTGATTACAGGCATGAGCCACTGGCACCTGAGTAATATTCATTTCTTAACTCAAGTTAAATCTGTGCTTTTATTCACTCACAATGCTAGAGACAATGGTTCCTATTTTCTCATTGAATTTTTAAGGATAACTTTCTGATTTCTTGCCTTTCTCTTTGGGATTGCACAACATGCAATAATCTTGTTTACATTTCTAGTAAGTTTATATTTAAACAAAACTTTAAATTCTATGTGAGATTTTACAACCATCCATCCATCCATCCATCCATCCTTCTGTCTACCTACCTACCTGCCTAGCTACCTAGCTAGCTAGATATCTATTTTTCTTTACTAATTTCTTTGTATAAATTATGGAGGTATGGATAGATTTTGACTCTATTAGAAGTGTACAATGTCTAGGAGATATGTAAACAGTTTATAAGTCATCACATTCTTTTTGAGATGATGTCATGAAACACAAAAAGCCTGCTTTGAACAGTATTTATCCTTCCTAATTAATGGCTTTCTGTTTTATTTTCAAAACATATGTATTTCATATCTTCTGATGCTCATAATGTATTCACATATTAACAGTGACACCCAACTTTTGCTTTGAGAAAATAAAGCATACATGAAGGGCTTCGGGCCATTCTGTGCCATCCACCTCTCTAACAATTACGAGAGAACACTTATTTTTTGCCCCTTTGTTTTGTGAGTGCTGACAAGTGACTCACTCTGCAAATCTGAATTATCTGTTCTAAAAACTAACATTCATGAGATTTTTTCCAAAATTATTTTTATTTGAATTATTCCCACTAACAATGATTGCATAGAAGTGATGTTTTATGAAAAATGTCTTTCTTATCATTATGCTTTCTTTTCTGGGCCTCATTTCTTTCTATTTCTTGATATTTTGAAACTATTGCCATAAGAACACACATTTTTGTGTTAAGGAAGTATATCTGCATGTGAATAAAAGCAACTTGAGATAGATATTCCAAGTGGTTTTTATATAGAAATTACAAAGTTAATATGACTTTGTAAATTCAAAATATTCACAGACACAAATGGAAGTAACTGATCTTAGTGTCCTGGATAATGTATATAATGGAACGAGGGCAAAGAAAGGGAATACCAAAAATGAGAGACAAAGTATAAAAAGACAAACCATTGAAAAAGCGATACTTATAAAACCAACTGGTATAAACTAACTGTACAACTCATGGCAGGGAGAAGGGAACAAGGAAAGAGGGAGATGGGGGAAAATGAGGCAGGAGGTAACAAGTTGGATAATTAATGTACTGGCCTTATGGGTGAAACTGTCATCCCTCTGTACTTCACTTTGACAATAAACAAGAAGAAAAAAAGATATTCTTATGCACTAAATGCACTATAAATAAAGGAAAATTAGGTAGATCAATAAGTCACTGCTGAATTCTCATTAAAGACATTCAGGTTCACATTTCTGCCTGCTAGTGACATAAGGTATTATTGAGATTATATGATCCAGGTTAATTTTCTTCTATTATATGAAATGTCACTTAAGTGAATCTGAGACACAACTACTTTTGTAATTTATACCTTGGAAAAATGGTGTAAGTTTGAAAATATAATAGAGTATAAAAGGCATTAAATATATGCTATATTTTTTGTAGTCCTAGGATGTGATCATAATGCTTGGGGCCTTGTACTTTGTGCTGTAAATCCAAGACATTCTTTTCATTCCACTTATGTGTTGCATGGGGTCCAGTGTCTTTGCTCAGGCTGATGTTGAGCTCTATCATGAGTCAGATGACTTGATTTCTGATCTTTGCCTTCCACATTCCACTGTATTCTGCTCCTTAAATCCATAGATAAGCACGTTTTCATTTCCATTCAAAATGTACAAGCAGGACTAAGCCCCCAAATGAAAGTACCAGGAAGTACGATAACCTGGATGTAGAAACCTATGAAATAGAAAAGATTCCCAATTTTTAAGTAACATAGGCTCTGATAATGAGACACCCCATCATTTTGAAACTAATTCTCCCCTTAAATTTGCCAAAGAATGTAGGAGACTTTATAGACTCATGTGACTGAAAACAGCAGCTTTAATTTTCTGTGTAGCTTGAGAAAAAGTCCAGTCTACACTCCTAGCAATCACTTCCTTTCCAAGTATTTCTTAACATCTTCATTTTCATAACTGATTCATAGCTGTATTCTCCAATATTCAAATCTGTCAGCAAAGAGTAAATTTCCCAAGACTTCTTAATATTTATGATGAGTAATGTGGCTTAGATTAAAAGCCAAGGTAAAGTCAATTGATGCGTTTAGGAAAATGCCTAACTTAAATTAGATTATATGTTACATACTTGTGCATGGATTATAGTACTTAATTATTATATACATATTTCAAATGGGGGAGAGGAGCATCAAAAGAAAATAAAATTTATCCTAGAAATCAAACAAAAGTCTCTTTTGGTGGATATGATTTTATTATTGTCTGGCTGAATCCCATTCTTCTATTCTTCTTAACAGAGTATGCATTTCCATGGGAAATATTTATCATAGCTCATGGAGTAGACAGAGGGTAAATAGATGATAAGTTCTTTTTTCCAGTGTATGACTTGATGACTAAAGGTCTACATTTCCAGTGGATACTAAATGCTAAATGCCCATGAGATTTGAGATCTGGTCTAGGTACATAAATCACAATAAAACTATGTCAAGACATAAAACAATACAACAGGCTTCCTTGTGCTGCTGGTAATATAAGTTACTACCTTTCACTTACTTTCCAGGTAAGTTATTGCTAGAGGCACTACATCAGTATTGTTGTTGTGTTGGCTATTTTCAAAATAGGATATTACATGATGCTGGTCTGGAATGTGATCCCCTTGTTTGGGTTTCCTTTAGTCCTTGGGATTAACGATGCTCTCCAATGCTCCCAGCTGTTGATTGAGATGGAGTCACATGTTTTATGTCCAGGATGGCCTCACACAATTATCCTCCAACCTCTGTCTTCCATGTCGCAAGGATTGACTCTCACAAATTAACAAAAAAACAACAATAACAAAAATCAAACACAACTTTTTTTTTTTTTTTTTTTTTTTGGCCAGTCCTGGGCCTTGGACTCAGGGCCTGAGCACTGTCCCTGGCTTCTTCCCGCTCAAGGCTAGCACTCCGCCACTTGAGCCACAGCGCCGCTTCTGGCCAGTTTTCTGTATATGTGGTGCTGGGGAATCAAACCTAGGGCCTCATGTATCCGAGGCAGGCACTCTTGCCACTAGGCTATATCCCCAGCCCTAAACACAACTTTTTGAAATAAAAATTTGAGTTACAACAATCTCTCTCTCTCTCTCTCTCTTTCCTCTTTCCTCTTTCCTCTCTCTCTCTCTTCTCTCTTCTTTCCATAAAGATTGATTGAAAATACACTGGGTAATAATATACAAGTGCCTAAAATGTATTAACTTACATACGATAGTTTTATTGGAGAACTGAAATAGTTTAAATCTTTAGAATGACAAAATCAATTCCTAGCCAGGTGCCAGTGGTTCATGCCTATCATCCTGGCTACTCAGGAGGCTGAAATCTGAGGTCTGTGGTTTGAAGCCTGGGCAGAAAAGTCCCTGTGACACACTTATCTCCCATGAACAACTCAAAACCTGCAAGTGGTGCTATGGCTCAAGTTGTAGGGGAGGTAGGTGTGAGCACAAAGAGGCTCAGGCACAGTGCACAGGCCCTAAGTTCAAACTTCCCCTCAGACAAAACAAGCAAACAAACAGAAAAATGTCAACAAAATAAACACCATGAAGTTGGTACTTCTAAGGGGCTAAGTGAGGTCAAGGGGAAAAAGAGTAGATGAATGAAGAGGAAAAGAGTGGAGAAGGAAGTCAAGAATTCAACGTGTATCCTACAAAATGAAGAAAAATGAGGGAAGGAGAGGGTAGGAGAGGGATGGTTGAGAATTTTGAAAGAGGCAGCATTGAGTAGCATGCATTGTATTCATGAACTACTTAGGTAGACGGCAGCTCCTTTGTACAATACTTAAGGATAATAAGACAAAAATAAATAAAAGTTTGCATTTTCAGTGAAGTATATGGTGCCTCAAGAAAGCCTATATTATATTTTTCTCTTTTTCACTACCTGTTGAAATTCTGTTGCACAAATATTTAAACATGTACTTGTATTTGTGAACACATTTATCTCATATTTCTCCTATAATGGGAAAATATTAAACATTTAATTTATTAGACTAGTCTCCAGACTCACACAGAGATGAAGCATTTATAAAAAAGGATATACTAATGAAGATGCAAACAATTGAAATAAATAATGAAAATCAAATCCTTGTGTTGTAAGGCTCATCAAATATTCAGTTTAAGAATAGTATATTATTATTTATAGCAGAAGCTAGATTTGATGGTCTGTCTTGAGAGTGTTTGATTCTAACTTTAATGTAATGGAAAAAAAGGAAGTATGTATTTTCCCCTAATTCACAATAATACAATAATTTGCTACTGTGTGTAATGGAAAAATTCACTATTTAAGAGAGTTTTTTTTCTCCACTCTGCTAGAATAGCTGAAAACTCTTGTTGAAAGATTTACTTTAAGGCATGCTTGCATATATGAATATAAATTTGAAACAAAACTACTGTGAATGTTTCTCTATGCGAATATAAATTTTCCAGTTTTAGTAATGCTTTAAGGAGTCAAATGCTTCAACGTTTTAAAAGCAAATGAAATTTTATCTGTAATATCATATAAAAATGACAAAAAGTAGAATCTTCTTTAAAATACTATGTTAATTTAATTTTTACAGGATTTTTTATAATAATAATTACTTATTGTCAAAGTGATGTACAGAGGGGTTACAGTTTCATACATTAGGCCATGGGTACATTTTTTGTACTATTTGTTACCTCCTCCCTCATTCCCACCTCTGCCCATCCCCTTTCCCTCTCCCCCATGAGTTGTTCAGTTGGTATACGCCAAATGGTTTTGCAAGCATTGCTTTTGGAGTCGTAGATGAGAAAAGTGGCCTGTTGTTTAAAAACTAAAGATTTTTGTTTTTTTGTTTTGTTTTTTCAATTTTTATTTTTATTATTTTAATTTACTTTTATTGTAAAGGTGATGTACAAAGGGGTTATAGTTATATAGGTCATGTACTGAGTACATTTCTTTTTGAACAAAGTCACCTCTTCCTTCATTTACTCCCCCTTTCCCTCCCCCCCCCACCTCAAACCATCCCCAAGTTATACAGATTAATTTTCAACACAGTATCTGAAGAGTATCCCTGCTCCATTTGTTCACATTTTGTTCCAGCATTTCTGTACTTCCCTTTACTCTCCCCAAAACAGATTAAAAAAACACTAAAGATTTTTAACTTTAATTAAATATCTTCAGAATTTAGCATTTGGGTGGTGAAATTTCTAATGGGAAAAATAGAATTTAGGTTTGATTTTTGCATTTATACATCAAGAGATTAATATAATTTACAAAAACTGATTAAAGAAGATACTCTCCTTTCAGAGATTTACCAAATCTGTGGTCATTGGAACATTATAGAAGAGTCTTCTCTGAGAAATTATTATCAGAATACAGGTCTATCATCAGATCCAGATCCGGGATACAAAGCAAAATTATCTTGATTATCACTGAATCTCAGGATCTTTGAATCTTCCAGCTCTGAATCCCATGGAAAGTTTTTATATGTGAATATGTGGTCAATAAGTACATCTTAATTTCAAGGGACTGTTTCTCTCTTTTTGTTACACAGGAACTGGAAGAATGCCCAATATTGTGTCTCCTGGAGGAGTGTGGTTCCACTGTTCCCCAGAAAAACAAAAATTGTCATAGGGTATTTTTGACTAGGAGCCATTGAAGTCCATTCCATCTTTTTCCTTATCCTTTTTCAGACTGACATGAAATTTCTTCTGCACAATTCTCAGAACTAATCTTGTAGAATTACCACAGATACCCTTCTCCCTTTCCTCCTTTTCCTCCTCCTCTTCTTAGTAACTAGAAGAGAATATTTTTAACCTTATGTTTTGCAACAACTACTGGTCAAATCACTTCATATCTTGAAAACAGTTCCTTTAAGAGTTGTAAATTTTTGATAAATTTTATTTCATGTACTTCCATCATTTTATTCTCTTTAAGATACACATATTCACATATTCCACTCAAAATTAAGTGCAGAGGATTCAAACTTTTTAAAGTAATGGTCTCCTTTAATGTAAATTTATGCTCACTGTAATAGAAGAATTGGAGGTACTGTTTTCTGTTGCTTTGGAGGAATCTACAAATATGAAAATTACAAAATTCCTGAAGATATTTTGCAATGAACAGAGTTTAAACTTGAACAAGGAAGACGCATAAGTTACTCTAATATAAAATCAATGCAGAAGAAGATATTTTGTTGTTTTATAGTCTATTCAAATCCCTTGAGCAGGGTAGAAAGTTAGCACTATTTCAGAGAAATGATTCAGGTGATAGGATGTGATCTTTTTAGAGACTCAAATGCACCAAGGTAAGGGGAACAACAAATACAACAACTCTGCCATGTTGCTTTCTGGACAGCTAGATATGATACCACATTGGCCTCAGGAGAGTCAGCATAAACCCAGTTCTTTTGCATATTTTCTGTCTTTTGATGTGGGCCTAACTGGTTTGAATTAATGAAGTTCAGAGCAAATCCCTATATAAAAGCAAGTACAGTTGGTTTTTTACTTCAAACATATGGGAGCCGACAATAATAACTTGTACATGATGTATCAAGATTACTGACAAGCCAAAAATATAAAATTATGTACAGTGGTCCTCCATTCCAGCTACTGAAATGTGATGTTATACTCCTAGCTTTATAAAATATTGAAATTTGGGGCCACAGCACACAATAACAGTAGTCACAGTAGTCTCTCTGCCTAACACAGTAGCCTTTTCTGCTCTGAAACACAGTCTCATGATATCCACAAAAAGAAAGAAAAGTTTCCCAAAATCTGTGGTTTATCTTAGAGCCTGTGTGATGTCATTTCTCTACAGTTTTCCTCTTAATTCTTCCTCTCTAAAACTGCCATTGTACACAAAATAGAAAATTGAAATGGCGATTCATAACTGCTGTTATACATACTATAGAAAAATTGATACATACTATAGAAAATTGAATAGCAATGAAATATAGTTAATATTCATAAATATATGTACAGCTTAGAAATATATGTACAGCTTAGTATAGAATCAAATGAGCACATTCTATGTTCCATTATTATGACTAAACTTACTGCTTTCAGTCAATTAATTATCTCCATAATTTTTAAAGCACTCTTTGTCCTTGGTTCAATGTCTGTTGCTTTGATTTTTTTTTTAATTTAACTGATTCAGATAAACTTTCTTGAGACAGGGTAGTCTTTGGAGATCCTACCACTGTAGGAATTAAGCCCATTGTTTCTATCTACTTTTCTTGTGGTGTTTTGTAATGACTAATCATTTTTTGTGAAATTTTAGAATATTGTATCTGTTAATATTCGACATCCCTAATTTCACTTCTCTCTGCTATTCATCCAGTGCCCTACTAAGATTAAAATGAATGGGATTGTCTTAATTTCTACTTCAGTGGTGAATTTCTCTGGTGCCTTGCCGGGAATATTTCTCCTTTGAACACTTCAAACTATAATTCAGCAGCGCCCTCAGCAATGTGGAAACGAAGGACAATATTGCTAGCATTTGGTTTGATACAATAGTGAGAAAAATCACTCTCATTTAGTAAGGAGGACTTGTCATTCTATTTCTAATTCTTTTTTACTTGAGCATAGATAAATAGCAGCCTGTAAAAAATAAGACAAAGCTAAATAAGCAAGCAAACATATAATGAACTATGTGACTTATATGTAAAATATAACATTTCTTTTTTGTTTGTTTGTTTTTCTTTTTTTTATTGATTGGACATACATTTTTTTACAAGGTGTTGTGCAAAGAGGGTGCAGTTACATAGTAGGGCAGTGTGTACATTTCTTGTGATATCTTACGACCTGTTTTTCTATCCCTTGTCTAGGTCAGGTTGACATATATGCAATATACAATGTATCAAGAACATATACAGTATTCACAGACTTGGTCTCTACTGTCTCTCCGTCTCCCTTTGTTAACAGTCATATATCAGGGAGATCATGCCCCTTTGTTTTCTGTGTTCTAGGCTTGTCTCACTCAACATTATTTGTTCAAGTTCTGACCATTTCCCTGTGAATAACAGTATTTCACCATTCCTAATCGCTATGTAGTATTCCATTGTGTATAAGTACCATATTTTTTGGATCCATTCGTCTGTGGAGGGGCATCTGGGTTGTTTCCATATTTTGGCTATTGTGAATTGTGCCGCGATAAACATGGAAGTACAAATGCCTTTTTGATATTTTGGATTTTGCTGAAAATATAACATTTCTTACCATGAGTGAAATAATATTTATAACATTTTTTAATAAAGGAATTTGGGTTAACAATTAGGCTTCCAGAAAAGTAGACAATTATTATGTTTTGATCTTCATTATATTTAAAAGATTCCTTTGCTGCTTTATTGCCATTTAAAAACAAATTTTTTCCTGTGGATTATTTCTTATTCCTGAGATTGTTTTCATTCAGTGTCATTAATAAGCCTTCAAATATGGATGAATTGATGAAGCATGCCTTTAATAATTATGGAAATGCATAAAAATAAAAGCACAGCCACTAGTAATAATCAAGAAATTGTACTTTTCGTTAATCTCCTTACATGTACCTGAACTTACAATGAACTCCCTGAGTTTTCAGACCTACAGGGATGTTTGGTTTTTACATGTACTATAAAAATCTAAGTGCCAATGCTTGCATTAGAAAAAGCAGCACACTTTAGTCATTTCATTCTTTAGTAGAAGTTCATCTGACAGCTCCATAATTTTAAAATAAGATAGGTTTTGTTTTCTTTTCAGTGTATACATTTATAACTACCATCACATTAGTGCAATGTTTGAGAAATATTTTCTATTTACCTCATGATGTTGAGGCTAAACTTAAATAAACTTGAGAGAGGACTACGCTTTCCTCTTCTGCACATGTGCCTGTACATAACTTTACATTTACAAAGGATTCTTCTTGTTAGCACCTGGGTCTGAGAAACAGGAGAGGGGTTTATGCAAGGGAAAAGCTAAGATGAAAGGAGAACTAGGAAAATGTGATTCCTCTTTCCTTGCCTATGGCAAGAACACACACACCCAGAAGCAAAAGACGATTATTTAATGAAGGACCTTGTACAAACTGTGCTGCATCAAGGTTAAGAAGACAAGCTTCAACACTGTCTGGGAAAAGAAATAATAACCTCATTAGTGTGTATACTCCATTGGCTGCCTGTGTTAGAGATGTAAACTAAAAGCAAAGCAAAGGCTGTTGCCATGGCAGAAAAGGCAGCGCCTAAGGGGCTTGACCTTCTTTTAAAAAAAAATTTATTTTATTGTCAAATTGATGTACAGAGAGGTTACAGTTTCATATGATAGGCCATGGGTACATTTCTTGTACTCTTTGTTACCTCCTCCCTCATTACCCCCTCCCCCTCCTCCTTCCCTCTCCCCCCCATGAGTTGTTCAGTTGGTTTACACCAAAAGGTTTTGCAAGTATTGCTTTTGGAGTCGTTTGTCTTTTTATACTTTGTCTCTCGATTTTGATATTTCCTTTCACTTCCCTAGTTCTAATACCAGTACATACAGTACCCAGTGTATTCAGATGAGATACAGTGATAGTGAGGGTACAACCACAGGAAGGGGATACAAGAGGATCATCAACAAAAGAATCTACGGTTTCACAGGGTGTGTTGAAAGTAATTACAACAGTGATATAACACTACTTTCCATAACATGGAGTTCATTTCACTTAGCATCATCTAATATGTTCATAGGGGCACAACTATTAGTCTCTTGTGATCCTCTGCTGTGACTAGCCTAAACCTGTGCTAATTATTCACTATGAGGGAAACCATAGAGTCCATGTTTCTTTGGGTATGGCTCACTTCACTTTGTATAATTTTTTCCAAGTCCTTCCATTTCCTTATGAAAGGGGCAATGTCATTAAATTCCTGCAAAACAAAACCGCAAAGAACCAATAGCCCCTTCAACAAGTGGGCTAAAGCCTTAAAAAGAGACTTCTCTGATGAGGAAATGAGAATGGCGAAGAGACTTAATGAAAAAGTGCTCATCACTGGCCATAAAAGAAATGCAAATCCAAACAACATTGAGATTCCACCTCACACCAGTAAGAATGTCCTTTATCAAGAAAATTAACAATAACAAACGTTGGAGGGGATGTGGCCAAAAGAGAACCCTACTTCATTGTTGGTGGGAATGTAAACTGGTTCAGCCACTCTGGAAAGCAGTATGGAGATTCCTCAGAAGGCTAAACATAGAGCTCCCCTATGACCCAGCAGCCCCACTTTTGGGCATCTACCCAAAAGACCACAAACAAGAACACACTAAAGCCACCAGCACAACAATTTTCATCGTAGCACAATTTGTCATAACTAAAATATGGAACCAACCCAGATGCCCCTCAGTAGACGAATGGAACAGGAAAATGTGGTACATATACACAATGGGCTTGACCTTCTGCAGAGATGGAAGCAGTGTGTAATCAAACCAGGAAGTCGTGGGAAGTGAGCTAGAGAGACACTTTGAGGAGCATTGACTAGGAAGCCTTGGGAGGAGACGAGTCCTGATAATGTGTGTGAGCATGGAAGAAGAAACCTGCTAAAAGGATATTAAGATGAAAGGGACAATATTTCGGTTGAAGTAGTAGCCTGGAGGAATTAAGAGAAAGTTGAATCTATATTATTTTTTTATTCCCTTCCCTTCCAGTTAAGACAAACTTAGCAAGAATATTTGTATGGAACTTGAACTTGCAAAAAAATTAAAAATTACACAGCCTATAAGCAAATGTAATATTCTGACATTATTACCATATATGAAAAAAGTAACACTTTCCTCTGTGGTATTTCTTCTGCATTAGTATGCAATACCCTTGGTTTGATCAACATTCATCACTGTTAAAACAAATACAAAATCTGTGCATATAAAATATTTCTATCAGCTTTCTTTTGATCTAATTTTTTGTGACCTTTAATACAATGGATAAAATCAAGAGAAATACTTGAGCTCAAATGTATATATACATATAGGTATATACATATTTATGTATGTAGGGATATACATATATGTGTATGTGCATACATATATACATTTATATATGTATTTATGGTATATATGTATATATTTTGTGAAAGAAGTCTATTTTTAAGGTAGTTTCTATATACTAAAATGTCCATTATATTTTTGTTATTAGAAATTTCTATTTCAGTGGAAGTAGTAATTGATCTACTGAAATTTTAGAAGCAAATGTTTTGCATTTAGGGATCTTCATGAGTTTTTTTCAACAGAATGTTTTCAATGGAAGTAAAAGAAAATTTAGGACTTTTTAGTTAGAAAGTGTTTTATGCATTCATTTTGTCTTGTCTCAAAATTTCTCTTCCCTGAGAAACTTCCTTGGAAACCCTCTCCCTGATTTGGATGATTCTTCTATGAGAGCTTGCGTTTTTACCTGAAGTCTTACGTGTCTTTCACTTAATTCTAATCATTGGCTTATTTTTTTGTT
Organism: Perognathus longimembris pacificus; assembly: GCF_023159225.1. Taxonomy (NCBI): domain Eukaryota; kingdom Metazoa; phylum Chordata; class Mammalia; order Rodentia; family Heteromyidae; genus Perognathus; species Perognathus longimembris. The sequence continues at coordinate 19,451,177 of NC_063172.1, forward strand.
TTCTTAGATTATTATAAAATCTTACATAGAACTTATTTATATAGGTTCCAACAATACCTAGAGCTATATTTTTTCAACAAACCATACCTACGCATTTGAAAGTGAAAGTTTTGAGTTCTCTAGTTTATTTCTACATGATGGGTTTCTTTGCTTCTAACTTATGATGAAATAATCATGCTTGAAAAATACCTTGATGTTTGTCTTTGAATTTTACACATATTTGGGAAGCATAATACAGAACTCTCTTTCCTGAGAGTAGCAATTTAATCACATGGAAAGTATAAGTGAGACTTGAGAAACCGTAATTGTTTATACTTCATATGGAATGGTACAAAGATGTCTAGGAGGATAACTATAAACCTGTGTTTCTATAGCAGCGCCAGACATGAGTACCTCGGTGGGGTCAATTGGATTACAAGTGTAATTGGGAGTCTTGTTCACATTCATTCCTTTGCCTTTGTACACATGCATGGTTTGTTTGCTGAGTTTGCCTGACATATAAGGATATAATTTTAAAATATTTCCAAAGCATGATGAGGAATTTCAATTGATACTAAATTATAAATTTAGTTTTATATAAAAAAATCCTAATTTAAATTTACTATATATAAAGCAGTAGATGGGAAATTCAGAACTTTTCAAACTCCTCTATTAAACCGTTTTCATACTGCGATATTTTGAGATTTTTAAGATAAACAATTTGATCTGCATACATTTAGAAACAGAATTAAATTATGACCAAGAAAAGACAATTCACTTAGCTTTTTGTAAGGCAGTTAAATTATTATATAATAAATTCATAATTTTCTCATCACCTGAGTCCAATTTCCTGTATGCTACATTCAGGAACCAATTTACTCTATTATATTCTATTTCCTGTGATTTTATTAAAATCTAATATTGCTAAAAAAACATCTGCTAATCAACCTTATATGTTCCAATCCTCTCATTATCTTTATAACCTCTTAGTAACACACAACTCATACTGTCCTTTTATGAATAGTAAATAGCCAATGACCATGAAGTGGATAATATTAAGACAACCAGCAGTTATTCAGCATTTATCCAACCAATATGCATAAGTGCTGTGCTAAATTATGAATGTCAGCAGCTGGCCTATGAAAAAGTCATTGTTTTATATTACAGTCTCTATGAAAATCCATTTTTATCAACCAGGTCCAAAGTGATTACCTAAATTGTCACTCCACACCGTGGATAAACAATTTCATTTCTCCGAGTCTTTAAGAAATTATTTAAGACACTCTTTTGGTGTAATCCCACCATATTCTATCAAGAAGGATCAACTTTGTCCTTTCCCCTACAATTCTTTCAAGGTAGTCCTAGCAGCAGAGTGATATTACATTATTTTCCAGACTAAGTAAGAAAAATTCAGAAGCTTTCTTTTGGATGTCTTAACATACTCACTTATGTTGAAATTTCTAAGAAGTCTGCATACTCTGAAACCAGCGTATTGTAAGGGAGTCCAGAACCCGGGGAAAATCAAAATGTAAGAGCTCATTTTTGTTTCATCAGTAGATGTTTCCATGGACATTCAGCAACAGATTTCCTGGACATCCAACAGATTCATGAATAGACTAGGATCAGATTATCCCAGGGTCTGCTATTTAGTCATCTTCAAGCAAAGACCTCAGAAATCAGCAGGTAAGACAAAACTAAACTTAGGTAACATAAAAAAATACTTTTTCAAGCATTCATAAGGGGAATGTTTTTTATTTTAAAGGAATAAATATTACATGAACCAGGTAGACAAGATGACAATGGTGTTGACTCAGTGAGTGTCTTTTTATAGTTGTTCATGAATCCACCAGTGTTACTATGATGGGAAGATGTCAATTCATATGATCTAAGCAATAAGAACATTTATTCCAAAGAGTTTCCCTTAAAGCAATAGGACCATGAGAAAATTCTAAGGCTATATGTTACTTATGCACAATTACAAAGTTAACTGTTCATGTTTTTAGACTTAATATCCCATGCCTTACTTTAACTTTCCTTCTAATTTAATCCTAATTCAGTGAGCTTGATCTGGACTTTTCAAAATTCACCTAATAGTGCTATGTCTTACACACATAGAACAATATTAGAATTATATGCGCAACGATGATATTTTATTTTAGAATTTTTTAAAAAAATGTTTTATTAACAAAAACATATATATCAGACATTGTTTGGATTGCTAATTGTCAGATTTACTGTTTCCTACTTTAATTGCCATGAATTAGTTAGTTGTACAAAGGGATTTTATTGTGATATTCCCATGTATGAATGTCACATGCCCAGGTAAAATTCAACATTCCTTTCAGGAAGTGGTGCTATGGCTCAAGTGGTAGTGCACCAGCCTCGAGTACAAAAACTTTCATCATTTCTGTTAATCTCCTCATCCTTCATTCCCCTTCCTAAAATAATTGCAATAAGATTTTCATAGAGTAGACGCATAAGTATATGCACATGAAAGCGTTTACAGAAGGATTTGATAAAAATAATTCTTCATTTTTTACATTATTAATACATAAAATAACTATCTTTCAAAAAATCAGTAATTCAATTTCACAAACAGTGTCTTTTCTTAGAATTCCTTAAAAGACAATAATGCATTGGATATCAACAATTCTTGCTATGATTTTGAGACACACTAACTGTCATACAAAGGAAAATCAGAGCAGATAACATATTTACATGTTTATACTATTCTGGGAGTATATTAGTTATCATTTAACTTCAGAGGCAAAATTAAGATCATTTTTTTCTTTTGTTAATTCTGTAGAAATGAATCTATAATGAATGTATTTCTAGAGGTAATATAATATGATTTCTTATAGCAATTCTGATTATCTAAATTTATAACTTAGAAACTAGTAGTAACATAATTTCATGTAATCTCCAATTTGCCTTAGTACCTACTATTTGGATCAAGCATTAAAAATAAATACATCCACATTTATTTGTACTCAATGGTAATTCAAAGTTTGAAGTAGTTTGTTAGTCATGTTCATGAATGATTGCTTATCATCTACAATAGTACACATTTCAGAGCAGGTTGCCCTATCAATCTAGTTTATTTAAAATAATTTATGCAAAATCTATATGTTGATATGACCAAGGTGATGAAAACTAAGTCAGCCCTCATGCTTTATTTAGAGATATCGGCCTAGTCTTTATGCAATTTTAAGTACTTCTTTAACTTTTGATCACCTTCTGATTGCTAGATTGTTGGCATTCTCTGATATCTAATTGATTTCATCTTACTCATTAGAATGTTTCAACAAAGGGCTTTTTGGAACGTATTAAAGAATATGCATTGAGATGAGGCTTCCTTCTAAGTTCCAGGATGCTTGTAAAACTGCTTTGCTTTTATGCCTATGATGATCTGTAGTATTGCAGAAGCAGGTCTGAGATTTTATACCTATATGAGCATGAAGAAAATAGCAATAGTAAACTGTCATTTACCTCAAATAATTGGAAACTTCTAATAACTGTGAAAAGGCTAAGAGTTGGGTATGTCTAAGTAAAAATAGATCACTTTGAGGATATTTGTATGTATTATTAACAGTTCATTATTACTTTGTGATTTTTCATAAGAATATTGATAATTTAGGTTATCAGTATATAGTTCTCTATGTGTTGATTAAGAAAATATCATCATCATATATTCATTATTCAGAGGGAAGGAAATTAATAAATGATGATGCTCCAGGACTTTCAATTTTGCAATCTAATTTTATTTTCATATTCATTTTATAGGCATTTCTTCTTTAATTAATAAGAAGACCATGAAAGATGTTGAATATTCTGATACTATATAATAAATAGGCAATCCAACTCAAATTCAAACAAGGTATACATAATTCCAAAATTTATATTTTTTTCTTTGTTTATCTATTATGAAAATTCCTTGTGCATATACAAAATGATTATTGTATAATAGCTATAATATTACCTTTGCAGAGAAAGCTTTTGGATAATTTCCAGGAGGGAGGTACATGAAATCTATTTTGAATAGTTATTTGTATGATTTTGTTATTACTAAACATGCACATCAGTTTAATCATAAACTCTTTTATTTGATTTTTATGCTTTCTGTGATTCATTTAGACTTTAAACTTCATGAATAGAATTTTGTTTTAATTCACAATGAAAAGACCAAGAATGACATATCTGCTTGCCAAGGATAAAGGGAATAAAGGAAAGATGAAGTGGGAATTAGCAAATATATATATGTATAAATACACATAGATGTATATGTGTGTATGTATACATATGTTTATAACAAATATGATCATAGAAACAGTGAGAGAGATGTTTTTGTATATGTTCATATCCAAATCAAATATTAAATGAACAACAAAGTAATAAAAAGTAATTTCCTTTATCTCCAATATTCTTCTGTGACTTCAAATAAAACTAAAGATACTTGGTAACCCTTTACTGTAGATCTTTAATATCTATCTATCTTTATATCTATCTATCTATCTATCTATCTATCTATCTATCTATCTATCTGTAGTTCCAAGGAGAAGGATGTTATTTCAGACCTGAAAATACTCAGGATAACACAACCTCATTATCTTCCTGTGAATGTCTCCCTCATTTTTTCCACACCACCACCAGACTTCCACTACAGATGTGCAACATTGTTATCAATCAAAACTTTCCACTATATTATTTAAATTCAGCACATTAACTTTTCCTTGCTTTGGGGGGGAAGATGTTTTTTGAGGAGAGATATAGTTTTATAAAGTTAGATTCAAGGAAATAGCATATCACACAACTTCAACTCAACCACTGGTAACACAGGAAGGCTTGAAAGCTTTCCCATATCAATCAAGCTTCATAACACGTGCTTCAGAATTAAAGATATTTAGTTTGAATTTCTTGTTGTTTTATTTATTATTTTTGACTCTGATCAAAACTGAATGTAATAAACCTTAGAATATGGTGGGATTTCAGTATTATAATAGGGATTTATTGCTCAGTATAGCACAACAAGACTTCAAAAAGGAGGCAGAGTTATTGTGATGACTGGAGGGAAATAGGTACCTTCAAATAGAAACTTATTTATTAATTTATAGTTATACTAATTTATATTTTCTTGAGTAATGGGACGACTGGAATGCTGTGTGCTGTACATGGGAAAGTATATTCTTTTACAAATGTTATTTCTTTCCTTATGAATTTCTGTAACACCACATGCTCTCTCTCTCTCTCTCTCTTATCTATCGTTTAAAGAAAGACGCTTAGGCAATAGAAATAGAAACTTACGTTTCTTCATTTATTTTGTAACATGGGCGAATCTAGAAAATTTTCCTGTACTCCATAGAATTATCTAATAATACACAAGATATATTGAAGAGCAAGAAGCTAAGGAGACAAACGAGACATTTTTTAAAATGGTGATGATTTACGAAAGGCTATGTTGACACTCCAAATGCTGCGCCTGACGGACTTACTCTGGTAAGAAGCTGGTCTGGACCTTCGGATGTTGCCTTATGGCTGTTTGGCCACTGGAGATGGCTCTGGCCTTATGGAGGTGGTGAGCACCTCAGAAACCATTGCTGACATTCAGCTCAACAGTAGCAACGTGGCTGCCGCTGGGGCCTTCAACCAAGATGCCCTTCTCATCTGGCTTAACGAGTACAATTCCAGGGATGACCTGGACCTAGCAATTGGGGAGTTTACTCTGTCCTGTGCTGGCTACTGTCCTGGGCATTAGTGACAGACACAGTGACAACATCATGGTGAAAAGAACCGGCCAGCTCTTCCACATCGACTTGGGACACATCCTCGGAAACTTCAGATCCAAGTTTGGCATAAAAAAGGAGCGCATGCCTTGTATTCTTTCTTACAATTTTATTCATGTCATTCAACCAGGAAAGATGGGAAACACGGAAAAATTGGCCGATTTCCGCCAGTGCAGCAAGGACTCCTACCTGAGCCTGAGGCCGTAGGGAAATCTTTTCATCTCCCCCTTCACCCTGATGCTGACTGTGGGCCTTCCTGAGCTCACGTCGGTCAAGGACTTAGAGTATCTTAAGGACTCTCTTGCCTTAGGGAAGAGTGAAGAAGAAGTACTGAAGCAATTTAAGCAGAGATTTCATGAGGCACTCAGGCAAAGCTGGCCCACCAAAGTAAACTGGATGGCTCACACGGTCCGCAAAGACTACAGGTCCTGACAGCGCCTCTGGTCCTATTCCCTACTCGTCTGCTTTCCTCCTCGTTTTTCACTTGCAGTGAATTGAACTGAACCCTGCCAAAAGAAATAAAAAAGAAATCTTTAAAAACCTGTGGAAACTCATTAATTTTGTTAATATTTATCTTCTGCATCCTTCCAAGCCAGACTTGTTGAAAATCTATGGGTGAGGCAGATATAATATATAGATATATCGATATATAAATATGCTGCATATATATATATATTTATAAGATTTCTAGTGGGAGTTCTGTATTAAAAACACAAAACCAAGATGTTTCTTTGGTATGCTCCAGCCTGATTTAAGATTTGATAAAAACCAGAACTTTGTCTTAGGTTACCTTTCAGTTTTAACTGTACCATCCAGTTCTTCCAGCTGCTTCTGTAACGAGGCACATATCAATACAAATTTTACACAGCATTTAGGAAAGAGGTCGTTTCCTAGAATCTAATACACCAGCAGACATATGCAAGAAAACAAACAAATGAAAAGGAACCTATTTATGGAATCAACTCCAAACCTAAAATCCAGTATTTTATTTTGATACCATGCCAGCCTGTTCTTACTGTATTTATTAAAGCTTGTAATAATGTGATTTTTTCAATGATATTAGTTCAAATTGAATGGTTTCATGCCACACTGAGATCTTTTTAATTTATTTGTTGAGGTACCATAAAGCTAGGGTGCTAAGTGGCAAATAATGTTTCTGTGCAATAGGAACACTGGGTGAATGTGTAAATGAATGCTCTTTCTGGGGCCTGGTAAGATCCAGCACAACTACTGCTTCTTTTCAAAAAAATATTGGGAACTCTCAGTTCTCGGGAATGTGAGACAGACCACTGAGTGGTTGCCCTGTGACTGAGTTATCTACAAGAATTTCTATTAAATATTGTTTAATTTCGTCATCCTTCTTAATGTTCTCAGTCAAATAAATGGGAGATGGTTTGGGCCGTTTGGGGATTTAAAAAAAAAAAAAAAAAGAAGTGAGAAGTGTAGGGAAAACTACCGCTGGAAAGGAGCAGATATTTTACCACAAGCCAATCCTATTTCCTTGCCAGTTGTTCATTTCAGAGTGATGCAATTTTCTCCTCTGTGTTACTACTTCGTGTAATGATGACCTAACCCCTTAATTTGGGAAGACGTGAAGATTCAAGCTATATTCCCAAGATATATTACTGTCAGGTAGACAGTAGGGGGCAGCATTGTATAGGCTTCCGAGTGATGGTTTGGTTTATACTTGGCTATGGTGAAGAGTGATTACATCAGAAAAAAATACAACCCAAATATATCTGTTTAGAAAGAGAATCATATTTGCTAAATGGAGTTGGGATATAGTAGCCTTATCACTTTACACTGTCAGCATAATGCACTCATTGTTAAATATGTTTCAGCAATGCTAGTCTTCTATCAACACCATAATGATAAGAATTGGAAACAAAGATGAATATGTAAAGACAATAGAAAAGTGTGATGATCTGTGAGAAAATCACATATGAAAGAATGAGAAGGTTCAACAAATAACTGGGAATATATTATATTTATAACATAAAAAGACAGACTAGAATAAAAATATGGATCCTGGTTTATGATGGGATGATGGTAGGTCATATTGCCTTTCAGTCTTGCATAGATTAATGCTACTTTTCTACTTACAAAGGGAAATGCTTCCATTTTAACTAGACCATTCTGATGCAGAGTTCAGTGGAGACAACTTTTACCCTACCATATTGTAGTCATTCTTCTAGTCTGCTTTCTAAATAAGGCACATTAAAATTAATGAGAGTTTGCAAAACAAATTCTGCAAGTTCAAAACTTATCTTTATAATTTTAATTTATCTTTTGCTTTTCCTATCTACAGGAGTGTATAGTTGGCTTTTTCTTCTTTTAAAATTTTACTTTAAATTTACACAAAATCATATATGAAATATAAAAGTTGTACACATTCATGGTGTACTATGATACTTTGATCCATACCTATGCATAATATTTAAATTAGGTTAAACCTATCTGTCTTGTTAAACTTTGTTGTTTCATTTTGATAAAATGTTGTAATAATTGATTTCAGTCTTCTGAAATATATATCACCTTACTATTTATAACCACCTTCCATTGCCTATGATTCGACTACCGACTAGGGTTTTTTTTCCACTTGACATGCCATAGGGCTAAGTAGATAAGTTTAGCTATTTAAAAAGATGAATTCATTTATCAAATATCTAATGTTCACTCTTCCATTCCAGCATTAATCATTCACGTAATTTTGCAAATTTCTTTTCCTTGTCATCAAAAAATACACCAAGCTCAAATCCTGTCACTGACTTTTTATCACAGTTACTCTGAGTTAAAGCTGGTTTGCACAAAAATATTGTATTCAACATTGTGTTTTTACTTTTCAAGTTATTTTTTTCTGACTTTCCACCCTCAGTGATAATCTTTTCTTCTGTGTGAAGCTCAGGATTAATATTCTGTCATGATAATCAGTGTCTTTCAGAAAGACTCATCTCCTATTCTTTTGATTGAATGTAATCTTAACAATTACTCAAAATGGATAAATTTAAACATGTCCTTTGTAATTTATTGACAAAGTAGAATCTATTAAAAAAAACCCTCTTGTCAGTTTCACATCTTTAAAACCATCTTGCCATTTCTCCTTTTATTATAAAATATCATTTTGATGCCCCAGTCTTTCCTTTCATTTCAAATGTGCTCTCAAGTTCTATCAAGTTCTACCATACAATATTGAACGAACATATGTACACACACGCACACACATATGCACACACACACACACACATATCACTCCATTCTCTTCTCTATTATGTTTGATCTCATTTAAGTTCTCATCAATAAGTGGCAAGGTTCTGTTGTCTCTATATTCTTGCCAGTAGTGGTTATAATTTATCTTTTTGATAACAGCTATTGTAACAGATTTGAAGCAATTTCTTGTTATGATCTGCATTACAATTTCCCTGCATTTCTAGCTCTGCTGGATTATTTAAATTAATCTTTAAACAATGACAAGCATAGTCTGTTTTAAAACACAGTGTGTTTTCTTGAACTATACCCCTTTCAGCAGCTATTTCTCTTTATCTCTGCTTTCCAAATTTCTAGATTAATTTGCCTCCAAAAGATCTTTTTTTTTTTTAATTTAATTGCCATTCTTTAAAATAAAGCAAATCAGTGGTCTCCAACTTGGATTCTACCATCAAAAATAAGTATGTTTATTTAAAATAAAAATGATCATGTTTCTCTATTTGGTGGTTAATGTTTATCCTTCATCTTAGAAGCAATTTGTACATAATTCAAAAGATTTATGCATAGTCTCTTTTATTATGTACTATTTTATTTTGGTATCCATGACAACAACATTTTTATCTGCCTCTTCTGTACATCTTGGCTAAGTTCTGAAGTCTTGGATGTGTGAATCTCCAATATTATATAATCTATCATAAGGAAATTATTTTCCTTTTTTTTTTTTTTTTTTTTTTTTTTGGCCAGTCCTGAGGCTTGGACTCAGGGCCTGAGCACTGTCCCTGGCTTCTTCTTGCTCAAGGCTAGCACTCTGCTACTTGATCCACAGCGCCAACTTCTGGCCATTTTCTGTATATGTGGTGCTGGGGAACCGAACCCAGGGCCTCATGTATAGGAGGCAAGCACTCTTGCCACTAGGCCATATCCCCAGCCCTTATTTTCCTTTTTAATGTGTCATAGTTTGTAATTTTACAGTGATCTGACTTTCTTTTTCTTTTTCTCACCTACTAAAGTCATACGTAAACAGGCGGAAAAAGACATTTCCCCTGTTATACCACTACAACCAAGTACAGGACCCAAGCTATAGCCAATTTTTATTAAATAATTGTTATGTAATTTGTGAGCAATAATAACTGAGTGCATAAGTATTCTTAGTTGTAAATCATAATAGATTTTATAACAAAATCAGATAAAAGTTATAATAAAATTTTAAGAGTTTTTGTTTTCTACTTTTCTCTTAATGTGTGTTATTGACTGTCCATTTAGGGGAATTCATCACTTGGGAATTTATCAACTCTTTTTGGAGGACTGGAGATATAGTTCACAAACAGAATACTTACACAGTGTAGCGATGCCCAGAGCCCAAGCTCTAACTCCACAAAGAAGGAAAGAAAACTTACATTGGAATATATCTAATATCAAAATATTTTCTTATAGGTTCTCACAGAAAGCAGAGTTAAGTAATGTGGTGTTTAAATAAGAATAGTGAATTTTCTTGCTCAACATATATTTCAGCATCTATGTAGAGTAATTGAAAATGAAATGTCAGGATTTTGCAAGCTCCTTGATAAAAATTCAGGCTTTGACATTTGACTTATACATATATATGTGGGGGGTATATAGTAAAAAATATATATTAGAATAAGTATCAAATTAATAACATTAGTTTAACTCTTAATATTCATAGATATTTTTATATCTACAGATTTAAATACATGTGGCATAAATAAATGAATATATTGAGGGAATATCAAATTAAATGTCAATAATTGTTAATTCTGCCAGTTGATGTGACAACGTTGTTGATTATGAGTGCAATGTTGTTGCTAATTATAAATGTTTGTTTATGAGAAATACGTGAACTACATGTCCAAAGTACTTTACCAAATCTTATAAAATTACATCATTATTGCCTAACATTGCTTTCTAATTATTATAAAAATAACCTATCTCAAAGTATCTAAGCTATAAGGAGATTTGGATACCATCAGATCTAATATTACATGGAATGTATCATTGTTCATATTCAGACTTAATCATAGATAAGTGAAAATATGAAATCTCTCATGACAGCTGTCAAAGCCATTTTCCTAATTTCATTATCAGGACTTGGTTCATCCTAATTTTCTGGAAGTTTCCTTTTATTTCCTGGTATCATAACAAAGAGCACACAGCCAAAATGAAAAAGAAAAGGATCAAATAATTTTTCTGATATGCCATCAACATAACATATAATAGTTGTTTGAAATACACAATAATGTTCAGGCACAATTTCAAGCATAGTACTTAAAAGCCTGCAATTTAACATGTCATGCATTCTGATATGATGGATATCATGTCTTAAACAAGAGATGGTTATCATAGACAACAACAATTCTTTGAAATTTAGCCTGAGATCACTTTTATTCATAAAATCTGAGCAGCAGAAAGAAATACCTCCAATATTAATTTTTCTTCAAAGTAAACAAAATGAAGAATTTTCCTTGCTAGTCTCGGGATATTCATCACATTGAAAAACAACAAACAAACAAACAAACAAAAAGAAACGATGCTATACTTTTCTAAAGAAAAAGGAGCTGGTAAGGAGACTGCCTTGGAGGAAATCAGGAACTGATGTAATCATATAGTAACACTTGCTGCTTGTACAACTAGAGACTACTACTGATTCTTTTACTTAATTCTTGGATTGTTGATAGCTTTAGAACTAAGAGTACCCATTAGCCATTATCAATTATTATTTACTTCCTTCACAATAATCACTGACACACTCTCTGACAGCCACAGTATTTTTTTTATTGTTTAAAAGACAAAGAGAGGAAAAGCAGAGTTTAAATCTTATCTCTTGCCAACTAATTCCTATAGGTGCCATTCATTAATCAGATTTAATTAAAAGACAGTGAACACCTTTTCTTGACCACAACTAATGAATGACAAGTATCCATAGGTATAAAGTTGAAACCTTCAGTAGTTCTGAAAGATTATGCAGCCCATTGCTGAAAGCCAGTATCTAATGAGGCTCTGAAAGTCAAAGCTAAACTAACCTGGCCATTCCTTACACCTGTCCACAGTCAGAGATAAGCACGTTGCGTGAGGCAGATCTGTCCGAATAAGTCTCAGAACGTTGGAAAGAAGTGGTGAAAATCATATTTTGTCATTCTCTACAGTTTTTATCTACACTTTTTCCATGTGTAACCCAAAAACAATTCAACACAGTCAACAGAGTATGGTCAAAACTTGAAAAAACAATCCATAGTTACTGTTTTGAATTTCAACTATAATATGTCTGAATTCACACATAGAAAATGATTTTAAATATTTACTGATTTTTTTCTTTTTCAAGTTTTCTTTTTGATTGCAATCAAAAGTTCCAGTTGTTATACTTCACATATTTTTCAAAAACACCTTGTCATTTAAGGACAGTGAACAAAAAATGATGCTTTCTGACAATTTTCATGTATACAAAAATAAGAGGAAGACATTTATACACATGTTAAATATGTATTCTTCCTTAGTTGAAATTACTTTGTCATAACGAAGCTGATGTTCAGTGAGCCTATTTGGAAGGCATCAAACCATCTACTAAACTTCTTTTCCCCAAGGAGAGACTAGCTACCTATGCTGTGGAACCTAGTACTAAATAAAAATTAAGACCTCTTGTTCAAGAACCAGGATGAAACTGCCAGTGCTTGACAAAGTATGAGAAAATGTATTTTTTCCACATAGTTTGCTTTGAGTCCCCATGGAATTTCTGTAATGCAATGTAATTATAAATAAATACATATTTAATTAATTAGCATAAATTTCATGTTTTGATCCACAATGATGCTATAATGCTAACTTTAAATACAAACACAAAGTTACTTAACTCAAAAAATTAAACAAAGTATGCAAATTATTTTATCAGCTTGTACAGGTTGAAATATTTCGTGATTGCCAAGAGTTTAGAATGCAAATTAGAGAGAAAGACTTAGTTTTTTTTTATGTATTGATTGATGTCTGAACTTGAACTTGATGCTAACATTTCTTCCTTCGGCTTACTAAGCTTTTCAGTTATTAAAGGGGTTACCTAAATTGCATAAAAATAATGTGAAAGAGTTCCTTGTTTTTTGTGTTTCTGAAAATGTGATTGCCTCTTTCCCTTTCTAGAACATTTTGATTGAGTAAAAATAAGTTTGATTTTTATGATTGTCAGTGTTCCTTCCTTTATATATGTAAATCACTTTTGAGTCTAAAATTCCAGGCTTCATGAATATAATGGGGTTCTGCTCTCATGGAATACCATCATTGGTGTATTTAATGGGAAAAACCAAGGACCATAGTGCAGGTGCCTATTGCATGAACCCACAATGCACACATTTTGCTACACCACTGAATTTCTCTCACTCATTCAAACATATCATTATTTAAGATGGTATTTGATCCAAAGTTGTTAGGACCTGTTGAGTGGAAAGTTTTATTTGAAGGTCATATAATTATAAGCTGACATTGCTAGAACAAAATGTAAAAGAATTTTCTTTTTGCTATGGTTGTTCCTGTGTACAAACTATTGTTTTCCCCAGATTAGTGCCTACCTCTTGAATCCTTGATGGCATACCTCAGTTACAGTCTTTTATTTTCACCTTTTACGAGTTCTCAGTGTGCCCAGTCCTGGACGTCGAACTCATTTTATTTAACCTCAGTCTCGTTATACAGTTCCCAACAACAACAACAACAACAACAGAAAACCTTAGGGCTGGGAATATGGCCTAGTGGCAAGAGTGCTTGCTTCCTATACATGAAGCCCTCGGTTTGATTCCGGCCAGAAGTGTCGTTGTGGCTCAAGTGGCAGAGTGCTAGCCTTGAGCAAAAAGAAGCTAGGGACAGTGCTCAGGCCCTGAGTCCAAGGCCCAGGACTGGCAAAAAAAAAAAAAAAAAAAAAAAAAAAGAAAGGAAGGAAACCTTAGAGAGTTGATTTATTTTTAGTATTTCATTTTTGCTGTATAAAAATGTCAGGGTATTTTAGAACTGCCTGTCCTAAACTATGATTGCTATCATGTCCCAGCCTTCAACTATGCTGTTCCTCATGAATTCTTCCAAAAATTTACCCATTCAGTTCATAAAGAATTGTAATGTACCTTCTGTGTCACAGACATTTCAACCTTATCTATGTCTTTATGGAGATACAATTGTAGTAAAGAGAAATAAGCTATGAAGAAAAAATCTGATAACTAACCATGTGGTTTGTTGGAACATAAGAAGTATTGACAGAAAGGTAAAGAAAAAATACAGGGAGAAAAGATTTAGGATAGCAGAGATGAGTATGTGATGAGCATTTTGCAGTTTTTAAATAGAAGGATTAGGAAAAACCCTATTAAAACTTTGAGAGCTGAACAAATAACTTGAAGAAAAGAGAGCGAATAGTGCTGCTATCTAAAGGAAGAGCTATCTAGGGCGACATAAAAGGTAATACGCAAACCCTAAGACAAATGTCTGGTTTGTTTTGGGGTCAGTCATTAAGCTAAAATAATGAGAACAGAATAAATGAAGAGGGAATATCTTAGAGTTAATGGGGACTTAAAAATTAACAATGAGGGCTGGGGATATAGCCTAGTGGCAAGAGTGCCTGCCTCGGATACACGAGGCCCTAGGTTCGATTCCCCAGCACCACATATACAGAAAACGGCCAGAAGCGGCGCTGTGGCTCAAGTGGCAGAGTGCTAGCCTTGAGCAGGAAGAAGCCAGGGACAGTGCTCAGGCCCTGAGTCCAAGGCCCAGGACTGGCCAAAAAAAAAAAAAAAAAAAAAAAATTAACAATGAAAGGATTGTTATCTTCAGGCATTTGAAGTGTTTAATAGCCAAGCACTAGAGATGTTTTCAAAAACAATATTGACTGAGCTTCAAGAAATGGTAGACATAGAAGGCACTGAAATCATATAGAGTCCAGACTAGTACAAATTTGAAAGATGTGATGATTATGGGATTATGGTCCTTAAGAACTCCTCAGCAAGAGAGCAACCATCTGTGTTTCAGTTCAGATGCCATCTTTTACCTATAAGGAATTACTACATCCCTTGAGATTTTTCCATTTGAGGTCAGTGATCCATGCTCACTCAATAGTTCATTCCTGTGCTCCTGAGCTCATTTATAAGGGCTTACAGTCTACACAGGTAAAGTCAGTATTTTTTAAGACTGAGTTTACACAGGGGAAGAAACACAATGTCTACAATATTTAAAATTTTATTTACATATGCTATTTATTAACAAATGTATATAAGAACAAATGCATTTGATTGTATTATAGAGGCAAAATTCTAACAAGCGTCTCCCTATAATGTCTTTTACTTGTGCAGTTAGGTAAATAACATTATGTGCTTAAAATATAACATAGACAACCATCTATGTACATATTTGAGTCTTATTTTTGTAAATATACAATTAACTACAAAGTTGGTAGCTCTACATTTACTATTTTTATATGTTTGCCATGCAAAAATTTCCATATAAAATGTACCATGTAATATAACCTGTATTTTTCATCACCTACATATCTTCAAAATCACTCAAAGTACTTCAGATAATTTGTTTCATTTTCCCATTTCTGACTCTTAGTACAATATTTAGATATAAGATTTCACACAATACTATATAGTAAACTTATCAAAAGAAAATTGTATATGGTTGGTCACAATGATTGCTGCCTGGAATATTAAATATATAGGAGGTGAAGATAGAAAGATTATGATTCAAGGCCACCATAGGCAAAATAAAAATTACTAAGATCCTATCTCAAATAACAAGTCAGAATTGGTAGTAAAAGTGTGTAATGTGTAATTCACAGGACGTGTTGGTAGGAGGATCACAATCTGAATCTATCCTATGTGAAAAGCACAAAACTTTACATTTTGCTTCTAGGTCATTCCTTGTCTCTCATTTTCTTGAGAACCTCAGGGCTATTTCTACTTGAACAAGGTACTATTTTTTAAAATTGGTAATGTCATCTTCTTGCTAATTTTAGTTGAGCTACATCAGAGACACACTGATTCCAAAGTAAATTTCTCTTCAACTTATAAATATTTATTTTACAAAGACAAATCACTGTGAACGTCATATAAAAACAACCATAAAAATTGGTCTTCATTGTCCCATTCATAAGGTAATGGAAAGACTTCTAAAACAAATTAAGTGAAGTAAACCAGACTCAAAGAAACATGGGCTCCATGGTTCCCTCACTTTTAACAATTAGTATATGTCTAGGATAGTCCTAGCAGAGGATCACAATAGCTCAGTAGCTATGTTCATATCAGCATATAAAATGATGCTAATCACAGTGAATGCCAAGACATGGAACAAGAGAATTTTTTTGTTGTTGTTGATGTTGTTATTAATGTACTCTATGAAATTCTTTCTTTTTTCTTTTGTCTTTTTTCCTTTACCCTTTGGTTTATCCCCTGTAGTCACTATGTTTGATTCTGGTACCATGTCATATATATATATATATATGTTTATATATATATATGTTTATATATATATATATATGTTTATATATGTTTACCTGATTTGGGGAAGGGAAGGGGAATAACAAAATGGTGAGACAAAGGAAAAGGGTGAACCAATGCAACAGCGATACCCATGAGACACTATGTTGGAAATTAACTCTATAACTTGGGGTGAGGGGAGACAGTGGGGAAGGAAAGTGGGAGAAAATGAGTTACAAACTTCAGTATATGAAAAAAATGACACATTACTTCAAAATGCATTATCATCATGGAGACTTGTGTCTTGTAGTGTGGATTTCCACCCTATGAATCCAAAAAATTGCCAGTACTTTCCTTTCCATAGATGGGTCTGACGTTTTCTGTAATAGTAAATAAACTAGCTAAGGTCATTTCCGATCCTTAGTTGATGGAGAGAAAGAAATGAAACTTCATCTTTGGGAGGCAGGAACAAGTTTGACAAGAAATGTACTCACTATGTTCTGTAACTGCAACCCCTCTGTACATCACCTTTATAACAAAATAAAAGTAAATAAAAGTAGGCTTCTATCACAAATTCTGAGAAAAAAATAAAACAAACCTTTGTGAAAAATTTCTGAGCTGATATATTCAATGAAAATCTAATTCAATCAAGACTTTTTGGGAAATGAAGGGAATTTCTCACTAAATTCAACTACTTTGAATATGTGATTTTATTCATATTCACACAGAAGTTAGGAGAATGGAACATGTGTAAGCTTATAATTACATAATAACACTAGATGAGAAAAGACAATGACTTAAGAACTATTATTTTATAGCAGAATGTTTGTATTTGGTTACAGAGATGTACAATTTTAACTTGAATAGTTATATATTCTGTAAGGGTGGTACTCATGGGCCAAGTGGAATTACACTGAACTTGTACAGAATTCTCTCCTTTATCACTGCTTCTGGAAACACACTAATCCAAGCCCTCAGAACACTTATATGTGAGCAACCTCTGACAGGCTGACACAATATAAACCAGCTGGTGTAGCCCACCAGATAAAAACTACTGCATTTGAACTGGAGTTTGAGGAAACTAGTCTGATTTTGTTTTTCTTTGGGAAAAACTTTAGATATTTCCTCTTTTGCAAAAATAGAAAGCCATTGAACTGAAACCAGTCAAAAATATTACTTTTGAATTATGACACTGTTCACTCATGACAACCAAAAAAATCCTGACCGTTGCAGCAAAAAAGGAATTTAGTTATTTTGAAGCCATCAAACAAAACAAGTATCCTGACACATGATTACAAATAAAATCACATAAATACAATCTAGATAGTATATTCTTCTAATCATTCTCATTATTCTTCCAAACAGAAAAATTATTTGCCAAAAGTGTTATTTTCTTCAAATCATCTTATACCAATAAGTGCATTCTTCCAGGGTGGAAAACAATTAGGATCCTGGAATCAAAGAAAGTATAACATCAGTTTCGGGATGTCATGAAACCTTCAGAAGGTGATATTTTCACATTTGTGATGATTGTGGTTGCTTAAATTGTTTTATTTCCAAGTTCATTTT
Organism: Perognathus longimembris pacificus; assembly: GCF_023159225.1. Lineage (NCBI taxonomy): Eukaryota > Metazoa > Chordata > Mammalia > Rodentia > Heteromyidae > Perognathus > Perognathus longimembris. Next base: position 19,469,160 of record NC_063172.1, read on the forward strand.
ACAATGTCTGTGTACAGCACTATAAACAACTGTGTATACTCTGTTTAATTTTAAAAAAACAACAAAATATCCTGCCCATTATACATGTTTTTTTTTCAGAGAAAGTCATTAATAATGTCAAAAATAAGGCTAAGATTTTGCATGTTTCTTTAGGAATTTTTATATTCTTTTTTATTTAACTTTTTATTGTCAAGGTGATGTACAGAGGGGTTACAGTTATAGACATAAGGTAGTGAGTACATTTCTTGTCAAAGTTGTTACCTTCTCCCTCATTTTTCTCCTGCCTTCCCTCCTCCCTAGCCCTCCTTCCCCCACCAGTTGTACAGTTGGTTTACTACATATTGTCTTGTAAGTATTGATGTTGCATTGGTTTGCTTTTTATCGTTTGTCTCACCATTTTGATGTACCTCTTTCTTTTGCTGATTCAATCATATATACAATACCCAGGGTACCAAGATCAAATATAGTGACAACTGGGGCTAAGCCATGGGGAATATAAACAAAAGAAAAAAGACATAATTTAACTTGGTGCATTAGAAATAACTGCAACAATGATAACTTGGAGTTCATTTATCTTACACTTTACATGATCATGTATACATAGCTATTGAGCTATTGTGATTTTTTGCTATGCTTCTATCAGAAAGAATGATATTGCCCCATTTGTAAGGAAATGGAAAGACTTGGGAAAAAATCATGCTAAGTGAAGTGAGCCAGACCCAAAGAAACATAGATTCTATGGTTTCCCTCATTGGTAATAATTAGTGTACATCTGGGCAAGACTTAGTAAATTTTTATATTCTTGAATTTGCCCAAGCTCACTATCTTTGAAATACCACAATTGTTTTGATATTGAAAATTAAATTTAGGGCCTTGAAGCTCAAAAGGTATGTTCCCTACCACTTAAGCCACTGGTCCAGTCCTTTAGTTTTGTTTTATTTTGATTTTCAGATAGGTGTTAATTTTCCCCAGGTTGGCATGTAACTATCATCCTTCTACATCTACCACCACTCAAGTGGCAAAGATTAATGGTATACACCAACCACTGGATCAAAGTATGAAACCTTTAAAAGAGAAGCTCAAATATATAATCAATACTAAACATATATGCCTCATCAGGTAGTACGACTTTCTCCAAACATACTTTTGTATATTCTGAATTTAAAACTAAATTGCAAAGTAATACTGATTGGTCATTTTTCTTTGGTTCCTAAACAAATGCAATGTTTCTATGTACTGGTATTCTACCATTACTTGTAGTGAAACTCATGTGGTATCCTTGAAATAGAAAATCAAATGATCGTAGAGTGAGTCTATACTTATTTGGTTACATAAATATATATGTAGAGAGAATTCGTATTTTTATTTTCCTGAGATTTGAATATGAGTATTTGTTCATTTTTAAACTGGACTCCATTTTTCACTTTTTTTGCCTAATATTTTCCCATGATTTAAACTTCTCTCAAGTGTGGACAGTGTCAAAGACCGATGTTATGATGGATTAATCTAGAACCTTACGAATTTCAATTTTGTTTTTGGACTACAGTTGCCATATTATTTCACCATCTACACATCCTAATGAAAATTCAGTAATCCTACAGGCCTAAAATGCTAAATTTGCAAATAAATTCCTTAAAAAAAAATATATATATATATATATATATTACACACACAAACACAGAGACAGAGCTTTCCCTAGAGAAGTCTGTGGGCTTTCCAATATAATGTTGGATTATAGATGCTATTGTTTTTAATCTCACAAATATACAGAGCATCAATGGGTTTTAAAAGGCAAATCAGTGTCTTGTGAGCATGGAACATTTGTTGATTCTTTAGGGACAGCTACTTAAGTAAGACCAAGAGAATGAAGGATTTTGTTCTTTGGCAATTGAGAGCTCTCTACCATAGTGAGCATAAAATTATTGTCCTAATTGGTGATTAATCTGGTAGTCTATGATATATATATATACACATATATATTCCTTACACCATCTAAGCATGTTTATTTATTATTTTAGTCATATTTTTTAAATAATCACACCTACTAAAATCACAAAATTTTCTTTCTTTCAAGAGTCTATTTTTGTATTACATATTTTCATGATGTGAATTAATATTAACACTAAAATACAAGACTAAATTCCTTATATGCAAAAGCAAAATCCACTTCGGTATGACTCACTATAAAGATATATCTTTTATCAATATCTTTTTTAAATTACTTTTTCAAATAAAAATTATTTAAGTTGTTTATATCAAGATAGTCCTACTTTTATCGATTACATGGCTATATTTTGTTGTAGAGCAATATGCATGTTGTTTTTGAAAATGCAAAAATTTTCAGGGATAAATCCAGAAGTTTCTCCATATTTTCAGGACTTTAATTAGACTTTAAATGCCAAACAATTTGATTATGAGATGTATGTCTGAATTCAATCTCTACTCTTGGATTTAGACATGGTCATCAATTAACTTGCCTTAAAGGCATTCATTGGAAGAAAGCATGTAATTATGTACTGCTTCCAAGCATATGTGAAACAATTTTCTTAACTGCAAGGAGGCTCAGTGGAGAGAATCTTGTGTTGTTTTGTCACCTAATGGCCCTAAGCCTTTTCTACGTCGGCCCCCACACAGGAAGCTACTATCTTATCCCTCAAAGTTATAACTTGGTAAGTAGTGTAAGTAACTATATAAGAGTAAGTAACTATAATTTTAAAAATAAATAATTTTTGCATTGGTTGGAACTCCGATAACTTAAAAGTAAGTATATTTTGGATATGCATTTATAATTATCACCAAATATCCATCCATTCATTAGCAGATCCACTTAGCATGTTAGCTTCTCTTATCCCAAAGGTCTCATGCAATGTTCACATCTTAAGAATTCTAGGTTTTCGAATGTTACTTTTTCTTTTTTTTGCTGTCACTGCTAGCTCAGATCTATAATGCTAACTACTCAGGAGGCTGGAATCTGTGAATCAAGGTTTGGAGCCAGCCCCAAGTCCATGAGCCTCTTATTTTCAATGAGCCACCAAAAAGCTGGAAGTAGAGCGGTGGCTGAAATGGTAGAGGATCAATCTTGAGGGAAAAAGCTCAAGGACAATAACCAGGCCCTCATTTCAAGCCCCAGTATGGGCAAAAATGAAACAAAATAGAAAGAAAGACAGAAGGAAGGAAGGAAGGAAGGAAGGAAGGAAGGAAGGAAGGAAGGAAGGAAGGAAGGAAGAGAAGACAGACAGAAAGACAGAAAGAAAGGAGGAAACTTTTCTAAAACTTGCAGCTGATGTGGCCATATAAAACATTTGCCATACATAATTTTAACCCCAAAACTGGTCTTTGGATTTATACTAGAGTGACAGAAGAAAGCACAGATATCACAGCTTTGTTTTCATTGTGGTTTGCAAAAACAAAAAAATGTTTTGTAGTGCTGCATTGATAGAGATATTTTTTCCCTTTATCAGGTCCCTGTATCAGAAATATTTTATTTCTGTTCTACTTTGTACTTCCTATCCGCTTATTGGTAACTCCTCATTTTAATTGTTTTAGAATGGTACTCTGTTTGTGGTCAATCTTTATCAGTCTTATCCTGTGTTTTCATTGTGGCCTCATGGAAAAGTCAATGATTGTGAGAAAATATTCTACAAGCACTGCAAGATTTTTCTTATTGTTTGGTACTGTGAGATTTTCTTTTTTTTTTTTCAAATTTTTATTATCAAACTGATGTACAGAGAGGTTACAGTTTCATATGTTAGGCATTGGATACATTTCTTGTACTGTTTGTTACCTTGTCCCTCATACCCCCCTCCCTCCTCCCCCTTTCCCTTCCCCGCCCTGAGGTGTTCAGTTCATTTTCAGTTTTGCAAGTATTGCTTTTGTAGTTGTTTGTCTTTTTTTACCCTGTGTCTCTCAATTTTGGTATTCCCTTTCAATTTCCTACTTCTAATACCAGTATACACGGTTTCCAATATACTCAGATCAGATTACAGAGATAGTGTAGGTACAACCACTGGAAGGTGATACAAGAACCTCATCAATAATAGAAGCTTACAGATACAGTTGGGACATTGAAAGTAGTTATAACTGTGACATAACAATCGTTTCCATAACATGGAGTTCATTTCACTTAGCATCATCTTATGTGTTCATAAGGGTATAGCTATTGGGCTCTGATTTTCAAAATAGTCTAACTGTTGGAGTGGAGTATGTCAGAAAACTGGGTATAGATTTGTAGGAGCCAAATTTTCCTAACCATTGAGTAATGTTTCATTCCTACTAGAAATTAAAAATTTCTTTCCATTTTTACAAAAAAATTGTCATTGTTCAATAGTTTTTAATTCAAATATTTCATTGATTTGTTTTTTATGTATATTTAACAATTATAATTTCATGCTAGTTTAAATAAGAACAGAGAGTTTTGTTTGCATAAAAGATAGGTTGACCTATGCTTGCAAACTTTCAGTTGGCAATGCTACTGTAGGAGCTATTTTACAATGATGTCCTCTCTCTCTCTTTCTCTCTCTCTTTTTTTCTCTCTCTCTCTTTCTCTCTCTCTCCCTCCTTCTCTCCCTCCTTCCGTCCCTTCTTTCCTCCCTCCCTCCTGGAACTTGATCTCTGGGACTGGATGCTGTCTCTGAGCCTCTTTGTGCTCAGGGTAGCACTAAACCACTTGAACCACACTGCTATTTCCAGCTTTTTCTGGGTAGTTTATTGTAGATCAGAATCTCACGGAATTTTCTGCAAGGATTGGCTTGGTAACATGAACCTCAGATCTCAGTGTACTGAGTAGCTAGGAATATAGGTGTGAGCCACCGGACCCAGTTTATGCTGATGTGTTTTTATAGGAAATAAAATATTCATTGTAATAAATATAGTAAAGGTATATAAGATGAGAAAATAGCACATGGTATTTGAAGCACAGAGACGGAGACTGTTTTCTCTTCTTTCTAAATTTTATACTGGTTATCAGCTTCACCTTTGTCACTCTCTCTTCTTGTCATCATATATTTGTTTTCAGATTATTATACTCATCTTATTTATCCCTTTCATATAATTCACCATCCAATGTCAAAGGATCTTTTCTGATTTCTGCATCTTCATCAAGTTCACGTATAATTTATGTGTTTTTAACTTCATACTGAACTCCCTTAGATCTTTCCTGGACTCTGCAATTTTCACTGATTCTTTCTTGAAATTGTTCTTACCCTCTATTTTGTTTTTATTTTTCTACATCAATATGTGCCCAGAAAGAGTGACAAATGGCTAACTCAGTAAGTCACTGGTTTTGTTCCCATGGTGACCTTGTCTTTTACATATAAAATTGTATCCGATAAGATTTGTATTTTTTGTTGTAGCTGAAATATTGACTCCAAATATGTCAGAGCAAGCAAACCATTTGTTTACAGGGTTTTTGGTTACCAAAAAGATTTCTTTAACCTTGACTGGCTTCTTCACTCCACAAACTCTACAACTCAAAAAGTTATTTTACATTTATGATTTGTAGGGTGCACATCATATGATTTTATTATTTGTGTATGTAGTGTATTTCCATTCACTATGTAGGATAAATACAAAAGAAAAAGCAAAAGCAGAAATACTTCACTGAGATATTTCAAACTGTCACACCCTGCTATTCCTGAAGCAAATGCTAATTGCCCATTGGTCATGTCAAAAAAATCTTTGACATTAATGAATTAATTAAGTGAAAATTGTGCTTAATTAATCAGATTTAAAACCACTTTAGTGTTAGCTAAAAAGAATTGTAGTCACATTAAATATTAACTCAGTTATTATCATGGAGAAATACTTTTCAGATCTCTAGTTAGTGGTCTTAAAAATATAGTATAAAGTATTTTGCTTTTGTCTTATGCATACGGGATAATGTTTAGGGTTATGGTTACAATTTCTGGGTAGAAAATTTAGCATAATTGCAATCAAATTCAGTAGGTGTCTTTAGAAAATCACAGCCTAAAACACAGTTCTATAAATGTTGTATCTTGGGCCAAATTAAACAAATAAGATGCAAAGTTCTCAATCCAAGGGGAAAAGATTCTCATCTGCTGTAATTGCATAGAATGAGGAAGATAGTGAGTTATTCCCACTTACTGAGCAAAAAGAGATGCTTATTTGAAGACAAATTACTGAGCTTTTATAGTTCCGTTTGTAGTGTTTTCATGGAAGCAGAGTAATGTGTACCTTCCCTCAGTGTTATGTATTAAGTAGTTGGCTCTACTTTTATTTGACTAAACCTTGCAGATGTGGTTTAACTAGAGAGAAAGTGCAATGGGACATTATTCTCTCTGTAATCAGTTACCAACATCCAAACTGACAGCTTGCTCAAGTGAGAGTTTATTTGGGATTTTAACATTTCTCCAGCGACGTACAAAAGGAGTTTCACTCAAATTGAATTTTATGCTGAAAGAAATTACACTTACGTTTAAAATGTGTTGACATGTTTTCCCCATTTATGAACTAGAATGTACCACATGCATTTTAATTAATGCTTCCTAAAGTTTTTTGATGGACAGCTACTATACAAACTGGGAGAAAGAAAACATAGTTCAAATTACAATATTTCTTACTCATGAATGAAAGAATTATATTGTTAGGTAAATGACAATTATCTAGACCTCACTAAAAATGAAAAGAGAAAAAGCACCATGCATTGTGACTACTGAAGCAAGCCTCTCATTTATTTATTCACTTTCTGTATTAAAGTTAATACTGAGTTCCAGTAAAACAGCACTTTCTCTTTTCTGTATGCCACCAGGCATTTCTCTTAGTAACCTTAGCTGTTGTCAGTAAACTGGCATTTCTCTAAGATTCACATTTCTCTCTTTTGTACTTCAAATGCATTATTTATATGTATGTCTCATTCTGTTATCAGAAAATGTAAGAGTTATTGAGTTTAGTTTGTCAAACATATGTTCTTTTTACTTTGTGACTAAAACAAAAAATACACTTGAAAGAAAAAATTCAACAAGGAACCAATGTTCTTTTAAAAATTAGGTTACTTAATAATTATATTTGTTTCTTGGACATGCAGGAAATGGGGTTGAATTACATGGAAACCAAATGTTCTAGAGTTCTTTCCTCCCAGACTCTTTCCTTGATATGAGCGCTATGCTTGAATGGTAAATTCCATACCTGTGTATATCAGTCGTACCTTGAAATAGACATACCTGTATTGATATTTTCCATGTAACAGTGTTCCTTCTTTAATGTTAATTTGATAACTGTATTTCTTTGTATAATTTTATTAAATATGCTGTGCCAAACATAAAAGAAACAATATCTTTTACATTAAGTAATAATGTATTAAGGAGATTTATGTTAAAATGGATTCTCCCTGCTTTCGTGCCTGAAGTTTGTTACCTAAGAATTCTTCTCCTTCAAAGGTGAAGCCTTTCACTTCCCATCCCTATTAGGCCATGCAAAGCACGTGAAATAGTTTTATATGCTTCTTACTGGCTGACCATGGAAATTTTCTTGTGCTGATAATTTTTTGTTGATAATGATGTTGTAAACTTTCAAATAATTATTGACAGAAAAAAAATTCCTCATCGTTGATTTATTTGAGTATGGAAGTCTTTGTAATGACCAAACAAAATTACAGGTACAAATACAATGGAAAACACAATATGCATAGAGTTGATCTAGTCTGAGGAATAGATCACAAGCTTTAAAGTAAGACTCATAGTAATAATGGCACTAAACATTTCATTGAGTGTAGATTTACCTTGCCCTACAGTCTGCTTTTCTGTTTCTGTAACATACTTTCTGAGACATGGACATGTTCTCAGGAAAAGAGATTTCTTAGTAGTTAGTTCACAATACTGAAGGTCAGGCAACAAACATGGCACTGGTGATTCTTCCGCCCCTCCCGCCTCCCCACTGTATATCCCTCCCAGAACCACATGAAGAGGACATCTAAGGGATGAATTGCTGGCAGAATGGCCAAAAGCATGCTGACCTTCTCAGATAACAATGCCCTTGTGAAACAGAACTCTTTTCCAGAGACCTGTGAAAATCTCCTGACAAGGGTGGGTTCTTGTCAACTAGCACCTTACATAGGAGGAACTTTCATTCTGACAGTTCTTTTCTCACCAATTTCTGATTCTTCCTTGCCCTGCAAGGTAGTCAGGCTTCTCCCTGCAAGGCAGTCAGGCTTCGCTCTGCATCTCTAAGCATGCATTGCAACACACAGGGAAGGAGACTTACCAAATTCTCTATGTAAGTTCTTTATTTGGGGGGGACAGAAAGTAGTCATTTTAATCTAGGAGGACATTAGCTGCTAGAATCAAATTAGTAGCAGGTAAATCAGGAAACTTATTGAGGAAATACCATGAGAGGCTTTTTAGTTTTAGTGATTGCAGGTAAAGGGAGACAATTGGTAGGGTTTTTTAAATTTGTTTGTTTGCTGTTGTTTGGTTTTGTGTTTACCACTTACAAGGTCAGGGGTGTATTACATTGTCTCACTGTCTTCTTTTTGTTGTGGTTGGCTGTAGGGCTTTTACTCTGTGCTTGGGCTCAGTGCATGAGCTTTTATAGCTCAAGGCTACCTCTCTACCACTTTGAGCCACAGCTCCACATCTGATTTTCTGGTGGTTAATTGAAGAGTCTCATGGACTTTCCTGCCTGACTTAGTTTTGAATAGTGATCCTCAGACCTCAGTCTGTGTAGTAGCTAGGATTACAGGTGTGAGACACCAGCACCTGGCCTGTCTTTCTTCTTAGATCTATTTTCTTAACTGACAGAATCATTGCTGGTGACTCACAAATTAAACTTGTATGCACTTCAGAGGTTGTTTTGTATGCAGGTGAATATTGTTATATAGATATTGGTCTTAGCAATATGGACTTGTGAAAAGGTAATATTGCTTTGAGTTGGAGCAGTTTTATGTGTAATAATTAAAGTGGTATGCATTGTTGCTGAAATTTTCTCAATCAAATAGGCAAATTTAAAGAGAATATATAGTTTATGAAAAGAAAAGAGCCTGCATGTTTAGGTGATTTTAGACATTTTTAGATAGTGGAAGCAACACTTATGACTTTTTTTTTTTTGTATTTTTCAACTCAACTTTCTGGAAAATATAATAAATGGTTTGTGTGCCTCAGAATACCAGTGTCTGAGGGCTATAGATTTCAAGTAGCTCTGGAGCAGCTGAGTGAAATTCTAGTCAATATTTGCAACCAAAGAGGGACATGTTTAGGAACTACTCTTGGAATCAATAGTTTGTCCACAGGCTCAGGAGACATCCCTTCTTGTATTATACAGTCAAGTTAGCCTTGTGTTGGCTGCTTAGATATATTTGAGTCCTTGCCCATACCTATAAAATTCAGAGGCTTTATTTACACAGTCTTTGGAAGCACATGGTAGAACAAGTCTTCATGGTGCACTAAGGGCCAAGAGAAAACGTCCTATTGACAAACTCATTTCAGGAATCAACAGATGGCTTCTGTACAGTACATTGTTTCTCCAATGCATAACAGAGACACCTGATCACAAAGGAAGATTGCACAGGTCTAAGCAGTGATATACAAGGAGGATAGATGGAGTCTATACTTGGTTAAGGTCTGGAATTCAGGGAATATGGGGGGGGGGGGAAGAAATGGACAGCAGCATTGATTTTTAACAAGGTATGTGAAAAACAATTCCACTTCCAATAAGGTTTTATATCTACCTCTAGTACTTTAATCTTTCTCACTTGGTTGTTCAGATTTCCCTTTGTGATAATTAAACAGTGACTAAACGAATGCTTTGGTGGGAGTATTTTCCCCCCCCAATAATATTAAAGCATATTAGTCTTGGGAAAAGATAATTGACCAAAAGGCAATTATATTCATTGTATTGTTTGCTTGTAGGAGAGGAGAGTACTGTCGGGAAAAAAATAAGTGTAAGAAGTATTCATACATTTTTGGAGTGTCTGGAAAAAGATACTTCATTTTTTGTTTTCCTTCTAAATATAGGAATCAGACTACATATTGGTTATATGGGCCCATCCTTTTATTATAGTAACAACTAAGACAATGTTTGCAGTGAGTACATATAAGAAATGAAATAGAAGTACATTAGTTATGTGCAAATGAACTTCATTAAGTAAGTTCATATACTCAGTTTTGTGTTTGCACTGAGTAAAATGACAATTTGATAAAAAAAAAATTAACCTGAGAATTATTGTGAGCTTTTTGAAAAACACTGACAAATATGCAGTTAATTTGAAAATTGATTGCCAGTTCATGCCTGTGCCTTTCTCAAGCTATATTTGCCCCTATTGTTGTTTTTTTTCCAAAATAGAATGTGTTAATTTATTGTTACTATTTCAATGAGTGACCAATTCAATAAGTTAGATACCAAGATAAAAAGGGACAAGTAGGGGCTGGGAATATGGCCTAGTAGAAACAGTGTTTGCCTTGTATACATAAAGCCCTGGGTTCAATTCCACTAGAAAATGGCCAGAAGTGTCGTTGTGGCTCAAGTGGCAGAGTGCTAGACTTGAGCAAAAAGAAGCCAAGGACAGTGCTCGGGCCCTGAGTCCAAGGCCCAGGACTGGCAAAAACAAAACAAAAATGGACAAGTTTTTTTTTTTTTTTGCCAATCCTGGGCCTTGGACTCAGGGCCTGAGAACTGTCCCTGGCGTCCTTTTTGCTCAAGGCTAGCACTCTGCCACTTGAGCCACAGCGCCACTTCTGGCCGTTTTCTGTATATGTGGTGCTGGGGAGTCGAACCCAGGGCCTCATGTATACAAGGCAAGCTCTCTTGCCACTAGGCCATATCCCCAGCCCCTGGACAAGTATTATTTTTGTATATTTCAAATTTAAGTCCTAAATTCTCTCTCTATATATAAAATAAATAAAATTTATATAAAATATAAAATATAAATATATAAAATATTAAAAATAGTCACTTTCCTTTCACTTAGCTGTCTTAATTCTCCAATTATTTTAAATATGGGTAACTAGGAGAGAGTTAGACAGCTGTCTTTGATCTAAACTTGGTTCTGAATATAAATCTACCCATTTATTTTCTCTTCATCAGTTAGATTCCATATAATTTCAAATTTTTCTGCTTTTATTATGGCAGGAAGGAAGTAAAGGTGATAAGAGATACAGATTTGGGGAGAGAGAAAATAGTTATATTTTTTAGTTGTTCAAAATTTATGAATAAAGATGGATGGAATGGATGAATAAAGATGGATGAATGATAATTATAACAAATTTCTCTATTGTTGAACGTTTGTTTTAGAATATGTAGGAAGAAAGAGAAGAAAATAAAGTAGGTACCTATCATTGTGTTGTTTCTCTACCATGGATGCTAAGCTGATTGACAATAATGAGAAAATCAATTTCTATTGTAGCTATAAAAAATCTAAAACATAAAAACTATTGTATAAAAGTATATATGGTATGATTTCACTTTATAAGAATCACCACCTATTTTAGTGTTTATTTATGATTAAATAGTAATGTGTTAGCAATTTAATTGAAGTTTATTTTGAGTTGATGTCTTTACTTGACACATAGCATTCATATTAATGAATATCACATAATATTTCACAGCTTGTATGATGTTTAAATGTTAAATCATATATAGTTGGAATATTAAAAGAAAAAATACAACCTATAATAAGAATGTTTCTTTTGTAATTAATACTATTGTCTACATGCATTCTGCTCTGAGGCAGATGAGTCTTCTTTCTTCTGTTTGCTCCTCTTGTTTTATACAGAATTTCATTTAGATAATATTTATAGAAAATAGCAATTAATTATCATTAAAATATTTGTCTCTGAATGACATTCACCTGTACTTCAGATATCAGTTTTTATGAATACCATTTTTAGCAATTGTGATTTCATTCCTAGAGGATGGCTTATTTTTTCATCTACTAGTTGCAAATATTTAGTATCCAGAACCTTAGAGACATTTCTATGCTATAACTCATTGCATCTTGTCTCCATTCAAAAGTTGTCCGTCCAGTGACAAAACAGCTTTCATTAACAGTTTTTTTAATGCATCCTGTTTCACAACATTTTAGTGAATTTATATAGTCCCTGCTTTGCAGGACCTTACAGAATATATTTCTTCTGGAGCTGTGCCTTTATCTGGCAAATAAAACACCACAGATGAAAGTTCATAAAACTTTCCTTGAAAAAGAAAGCAAGTATTTACTTAATGGAAGCTGTCAAGTGTATCTGAATTGACTGAACAAAATTTGAGTGATTAAATATTAACTAAACAAAATAGAAATAAAATGAGTGAAAATATGGGTATATATATAACTTTGAAAATTTAATTTGAGGTGATATTGGACTCATTTTAGCTATTCCTTTTTCATGTCGAAAATATCACATAATACTGTGTACCAGGATGGGGCAAATTTAATTCAAATGCACATGGACATTTAAATATTCAATTCACTGAAGACTTACATTTGTTAGCTATTCCATAAGCACAGTGAAGGGTCAACTCTCTTTAAAACTTATTCTTTGAATAAACGGCTGCATTCTTCCCTTGTAAGCATGATCTTTTGATTTGTCTTGATAGAATGTGCAGCCACTACTTAACCAAGTTACAAGTCAAATGGTGGAAACAAAGAATTAAACTCATTTTATATCTAGCTCTCAAAACTTAAAAAAAATCTTTGTGTCAGCAAGTTTATGAAGTAGTAGGTGGGGAAAACATGTAAATGTCCCAAGCCCTGGAGTTCCAGTAGGTAACCAATGAATCAGATTGAGTGGTTTTTTGTTTGTTTTCCATTTCTCCTCTTGTGGAAGAGATCTACCAGCCATTGTATTGGTCTGGTCTTTGAGGTTTTGTCTTTTTCTGTTTAATGGAAATAACCTTTATTTATTTTTTATTTTTTATTTATTTTTAATTTTTTTATTGTCAAACTGATGTACAGAGAGGTTACAGTTTCATACATTAGGCATTGGATACATTTCTTGTACTGTTTGTTACCTGCTCCCTCATTCCCTCTTCCCCCTCCCCATTTCCTTCTCCCCCCATGAGTTGTTCAGTTGGTTTACACCAAACAGTTTTGCAAGTTTTGCTTTTGTAGTCGTTTGTCTTTTTATCCTGTGTCTCTCTATTTTGGTATTCCCTTTCACTTTCCTAGTTCTAATACCAGTATACACAGTTTCCAATGTACTCAGATAAGATACAGTGATAAGTGCAGGTACACCACAGGAAGTGGACACAAGAGGATCATTAACAATAGAAGCTACGGTTTCACATGGCATGTTGAACGTAATTACAACAGTGATATAACAGTTGTTTCCATAACATGGAGTTCATGCCCTGAATTCAAGGTCTCTAGGATTCTGAAGTGCATATACATGGATTCTGTCGGGGTAGGGGCTCCTGGGCATAGGAATCTTTTAATTGACTGACCACCTGTAGATCCTTAGAGAATATATTAAGGGTCACATATTAGAAGAGATGCTTGTGAAAGAGGGACGGAATCTGTGACAACCTTTGAGAATTGAAAGGATGATTGTGATTTAGAGTGCTCGGAGGCAGCGGCCAAAGGAAAATGAGCAGAATAATAATGATTTATCTTGTTTTAAGACTGGTTTGTACAACTACCAACCAAACAAAACAGCATGTGTTTCTTTTTAATGGAAACCACTTTTAAAGCTAGCTCTGTGAAATATTGGGATCATAGGTACAATGAACTGTTTTCTGTCTTGAGCCATGCTTAATTAATAAACGTGCCCTGATGTACAAAGAGTATAAGAAAGACTATCTTGAACAATAACAATATAAAAAAAGCCCCTCCAGCAGGAGGCAGAAATCAGGGATTAAAAATCCAACTTTAAATATCCTGTCTACTGGCCTTGCTAGAGATATCTGTCTCTTTTTCTGACCTGAGCACCATTGAAATTCAGTTCCTAAGGCACCACCACTATTTAAAACTGCAAACAAAATGACACAATTATCTTCTCCAATCCCCCAACCTCTATTGTGCTAAGCTAAGGTAAGGTAAATGCTTTGCTATCAACTTGTTATAAAGTAGTTACTCAACCAAATAGTATGAATTCGTTTCAATGAGAATTTTTTGAACAGATGAGATTTTAGCTACTCTTAACCCTTGCAAATGAATAATTCACTTTTATTTATTTTTAAAGGATTTTAATTAAAAACATTCCAGACTATCAAAAGAAAACTCACAAAACAAACAAATTCACAAGATTAGAGTTCTTAAACACATTTTTTTTCAGTAGACATCTTCCAAAAGCCAAGAGTAATTTCCCACATTTTATTATGATGGTTTTACCGCCTGCTGTTTCATTAGGAAGTGTGAATAAGTAGAGAAATTCAAATTAAATAGGGGAGATGGCCTTTAAGAAAAATATTCTTTTACATGGGACACTCTGTCTTTGGTCATCAATTTTTATTTTTATTTCCATTAGGTAGTTTTCCTTCCTAATGCTGAGTCTTTCCTTTTCTATTTGTCTTTTCCACTCAGTTTTTTTCTAGCCCAGTTTTGACAGTGTTAACAGTGTTATATTAATTCTTTTTTTATAGGCATAAAAGATTTTATTGGTGGGGGAGTGCGGGAGCAAACTGAAGCCTGCACAAGATGGAGGCATCGGGAGACAGAGGTGAAACAAGAAGAGAAAAAGAGAGAAAGAGAGGGAAAAAGAGAGAGTAAGAGAGAAAAGAAGAGAACAGAGTTATATAATTCTTAGAGGAGAAATTCTTTTATCTATGCTTGTTTCATACTATTTTTTTACTGATGATGTGCTCTGTAAAATTAATAGCAAAAGTTAGATGGGTAAATTTTACATATTGTAACTCCCACACAAACAACCAGAAATGGCATCATCTTGACACATGCCTAAATGTTTAATATGTGATGACTGAAGTGAAATAGCACAATTTTTTCTATAGATAAAGCTCAAACCCTTTCTGGCTTCATAATTGTTAAATCTTAATGGATGCTGTTTTTTAGGTTATGTAATATAAAATACAAACAGCAGAACTAGATATGAACTCAATATATCTCTATATAAAGTGAGATTACATTTATTTATATCTGTATTTATCACTATCTAAACCTGATCCATATATATTTATATAACTTATTTACATATTATATATATTTTCCATCTATATGCATATATACAGATTAGGTTTGAATACTGATACATGGATGTAAATAAATCTAAGTATATACCTAAATCTGAATATACTTTCTCAATATAGACATATGGATTTGGCTTTTACAATAATAAAATCTGTAGGTTTTATTTGGACAAGGATATTATTTTGTGAAACTTTGAATTTTTGTTGCTTGTTAAACAACCACATCATCATTTATTTGAATTTTTATTATCTCATTATTAATGTTACCCAGCACAATTATGTTTAGAGATCAGTTGAATTGTTTCTTTACGTCTGATCTATGTTTAAAAGTAAGACAAAGAAAAATAAATCCAATGAAATACACATAGATGGGCTGGGAATATGGCCTTGTGGCAAGAGTGCTTGTCTCATATACATTAAGCCCTGGGTTCGATTCCACATATATAGAAAGTGGCACTGTGGCTCAAGTGGTAGAGTGATATCTTTGAGCAAAAAGAAGCCAGGGACAGTGCTCAGGCCCTGAGTCCAAGGCACAGGACTGGCAAAAAAAAAAAAAAAAAAAAAAAAGAAAGGAAGAAAAAGAAAAAAGAAATACACATAGATCAAACTTCAAATGAATAATAGCAGCAAAAACTACAATAGAAGATTTTTAGTTTCAAATGTAATTTGTGACACTTCAAGCAAGAACAAAGGTACCAAAAAGTATAAAATGTTAACGTTACCATATTTATTCTAAGTTTGTCAGGAGCTAAATCTTGATAGGTCAGTGATCATTTCTTTAATTATGCTAGATTTTGAGAGTGTAAGGCCAGTTTTAAAAAATTTTTTATGTAAAAGAAACTGCCAGTTTTTTGGCAGTTTTTCTAATATTGGGACTGTAGTATCATTCATAAAACTCAAGCAATGAATGACAGTGCCTTGAGTTCAATTATTATTTTACCTGCAACCAATGAACATTTGAAGAAGTGTTTTCATTACATTGGAATATAGAACTGAAATTTCACAGAATGGAAGGATTTTATAGTTGAGTAGAAAATGTTTTACTTGTTAAGTGCTAAATTTTCCTCTGTGAATTCACCTGAAATAGAATTGCTCTCTGAACCTATATCTCAGAGAGTAGAAAAATTATTAAAATTAATGAACATATCCATTGCTGACACATTTTTAATCGTGAAACAAAACTTTGTTTGTTTTTTAATAGCTTTAAGCTACCAAATCAACACTTGTGCATATATGGGCAGAAACACCCAGTGTGTGCGTGCGCATACACACACACACACAGCCCAGAGACTGAGAAGAGAATATTTCAGGTCTATTTTGTAAGTAGCACGTTTCTCAGTGGATGGCGTACTGCAGAAAAATCAATCTGCAAATGGCCTGAAGCTCTCAAGCTCTGTGTGACTCTTGCTGTGGGTGTGGGCACATCCAAGTTCTTTGCCTGAAACTTCAACTTTAGGATTTGACATTTCTAAGCACTTTGTCAGTTTTCCTGGCTGTTTGCTTTAGATGTTGTAGATTTCAGTAGTTTATTATAGTTGTAATGGATCACTCAAATAAAGTGTAAATAATAAATTTTTAACAGTAAACATATAAAACTTCCCAAAGCTCAAAATACAGTTTAAAGTTTCTAAAGCCAAACTTTAACTAAAAGTATTAAACGTGGTGAAATAATTCATGTTTTGGAGTCCCTGTTATAGCAGAGGTAATTCGCAAGGTTAAATGAATAGCATGGGGGCGGGGGAGGAACAACTTTGGAAAGCTGTAGAATAAAGAGCATGAAGGATGAAAATGGGAAAGACTGGTTTTAGCTCTAACTTGCAAATCGCACACAGAATCAAAGCCTTTTCTTGGCCTGATCGGATAACTCACGGTGCAGGCAAAGCATCACCCTTGTGTTTGGAAGGTCATCTTTGTACAGCTGAGATCTGCTTACATGGGGCAAGCAGGATCCATACACAGACACATGCAATTACTTGGAAATTTTGATGACTCCTTTGAAAAGCTGGACGTGGACTGGTGTAACCGAGACACTGCTGGGGCTCGGTCTCACACGTCTCCCAGTCACTGCCTGCGGCACGCAGACCTTCACGAATTAGCTTCCAGAAACCCATTAGTTCTCACAGTGAAAAATGTGCTCTTGTGGCCTCGCAGGAAAATGGATAGAGACATAACCAAGAAGTAGTGAAGAGACTTTTCATTACACTATGTGAAATATCAAGGGAAGAATACATGGCTAGCTGGGGAAGAGAGTTTCTTCCATTCTAGCCCCAGAAATCTCTCTGTCCAGCAACCATTCTGTCTCGCTAACAGGGGCATTTAAAAATTCAGGTGATAAGGAAGAAGCCTCAGAAAAGCTGTTTGGAGAAACCTTAGACAGGGAAATGAGCGACAGCAGAGAAAAATAACTGTCTTGGAAGCATCCAGATGATCATAGTTTAGGACTACTTCCTTTCACAACACAGTCATAATTTTCCACCACCAACACTTGAACTCAAATGAGGGACATAAAGAGAATTTTCACATTGAGAGTCCAATCAACATGGCAATGCCTATCTTGTTATTAAAGTCCTTCACTTTCCAAGGACAAAGTCTATTGCTTAGAAACATAATTGAAAACTAAGCAGCTTAACACAACAAAAATTTTATCATCATATTTCTAAGGCATTATATTAACTGCCTTCACCCAGATGATTTTTCTCTCCTGTACATTTTACAGAAAAAAAAAATCAGTATTTTGTATGTGTGTGGAGGGAGGGAGAGAGAGACAGAGACAGACAGAGACAGAGACAGAAACAGAGAAGGAAGGAGAGAGGGAGAGAGAAAGAATGGAGGGGGGAGAGATCCATAAATAAAGGTACAACAAAGGTACCCTGTTTTTGAAGTGTGTTTTCTGTTGGTTTAAAACTAAATATTTTATTTTATAAAACCATGCTTTAAAATACTGTAGAGAAGTTGAATGATAGAAAACCACATCAAAGTAGCCATGAATTGAATGAATCTAAAGGAACTTTTTGGGGAAAAAAATGGCTTCACCCTTTGGAAATTGTACTAGAAAAGGTTTTTCTTTCACAACTCCACTAACTGGAAACATTTGTCTGTTTCTATTTCAAAGAATTGTTTATAATTACAACTTTTGTAGCACAATTGTTAAAAATTGAAACTGCATTTAGTGTGGAATTGGCAAGGTTTCAGAAATAGCTAGACATATAATGTTAAAACTGCTTAAAAATCTGTATTTACCTGATGTCTGTAATTTAAAATTGTATTTTACAGAAATAAAAAGAACACTTTTATTTAAAAGCTATTTTGACTGGTGGCTCAGTCTCCTATTTTCTCCTCTTAAAGCATGAGAAGTTCTAAGGATCCCATCTATTACTGATCCTGTTATTGCCAGTGTTGGAGAAGGACAAGGTTCATGTTGATTTTAATTTTAAATTCTGCTCCTGAGAAAATCTAAAATGTGGACTATAAAAGAGGTTTAGCAAGGTAACTTGATTCTGTTTCCTGGTAGCCTGGTCTCGAATAAATGATGCAAGATAAAAAACAATGGTGACAAATGATGAAAAGACTGAGAAGATGCAGCCCGTGGGAAAACTGCTCATCTCTGTCAGCTATGGCCACACACACACACACACACACACACACACACACACACACACAAACACACATATGCACATAAAATAATATACATACATCTACACACAAATATACATGCAAACTCAAAAGTGCATACACGCCCATATGGAAATTCAGGACTTCAGGTGAAGGTAAAACGAAATCTTAATTCAAGTGTGGAGGAGAAACCCACAAACTCTCAATACATGGGATTATTCAAGCTTGGCGTCAGTCCTATTTCTTAAAAACATAAAACTTTGCCAACATTGTCTTCAAATAAAATAATTAAAACAGCAATTAATAATTGAAACATAATTAAATCTGTCCTTCTAACACAAAAGAAGTAAATGTTTTTATTTCTATAATTCTTTTCTTTGACATAGAAGATAAAATTTAACAAAGAACACACTCTTTCTACAAATAGTCATTGGGGAAGTATAAATCAAGACCCAACACATTATTACCTCTCTACAAAATGCAAAATTTATAGTTTTCCCATTTTCCTCTCATTCTGTAGATTGTATCATCATTTTGAATATTGTCTTATTTTGTTATGTATTTTGCTTTTGTTGCTCATATCTTTATTCAAGGAAGGCTGCATTCATTCTTATTTTTTCTAAAGCAATGTTTTAAGTGATTACCATATATTGTCTTTTAGATGTCAAATATGTGCAGGTTTTATAGTTCAAACCTTGATCAGTTTTTAAGTGTGTCTTTGAAACTGACAGGCTCAGGATCTGGTTTCAATTTTCTGCATGGATACACTCAGGTTTCTTAACATCACTTACTATAAAAAGATTGTATTTTCCCCCATATGTGCTTTCAGTTCATTTGTTTAGAATAAGAATCCGATAGTAATGATTGAAGCTTTACTTTGGGTCTCTTCACAATGTCCTGTTGGTCTGCATCCTATTGTGCCAATATCATATTAGTTTAATTGACAGCGCTTTGCCCTATGTTTTGAAGTTAATTAGCATGATATCCCAAGTATTTTCCTTTTTCCCATGACTGCTTTGCTCTACGGTGATATTGTGACTCTGAAAGAGTTCTGTGAAAAACAGCATTGGCATCTTACTGGCAACTGCACTGATTTTCTAGATTACTAGGTATGATGGATCAACACAGATGACCCATACATACACCTTCCCTGCTTCAGACTGATCAATATCATGTCCTTTCTTTGTAATTCTTTGACATTAAATATAAAATACATAAACAATGAAAGTAACAAAAATATAATGAAATATAATAAAAATTTAAAACATCAAATGTTGTTTTGATTTTGCCAAGCCTATACCAGACCCTGCATGTGCATATTAGTGGCATTTTTACATATACAGGATTTTTCACTCAGGAGCTCAAATATGGTCTAATATTAGTGTTATCTCCTAGACAAATCTCAATCTTTTACAATTTCTTAATCTATATCAGTACTCTTTTGTTCTTTCCCTTTCCAAAATTAAAGAAAGTTATTCTTACATTGCAGTCTAACCACTTCTAATATGATTTCTTAAAACAGTGTGAACATTTAATTTAACAGATATAACTTTATCACAGCTTTAAGCTATTTAACACTTTTCCCTTTTCTAGAACAAAATATACCTAGAGTGACACTTTTTATTTAATTTGTAGCTACCCCTTTCCTAAAACAATCTTTGCATCTGAACTGTTACCTATGCCTTTGTACTTATTACTTCTATTGACTACTGTCTAGAATGTTTATTCTGCTGCTGCTTTGCTCTCTTTTGATATCTTGAATTTTACTTCAAGATAACATAGGTATCTGTCATTTTGTCTCAACTGTAAGTCAAACTTTGAAATGGAACTTGAAGAGATCCAAAAGGCATATAGATGGCGCAAGGAATGGAATCAGTCTAGACTCCTTCAACGGACAAATGAACCAAGAAAATGTGGTAAACATACATAATGGAATTATAATTATCTGTTAAAAAGAGTAATATACTATTTGCAAAAAAAGGAAAGATCTGGAAAAAATATGTTAAGTAAAGTAAGTCAGATCTAGAGAGATAAATGTTTTCCCTACTTTTGTGGAGGTTATATTTAGCGTATAAATATAATTGTTGGGTGGTATGCAAGTATACATAAATGTGCTAACCAAAATATGGCAGATTCCATGGAGAGCTCAAGTAGTGTAGTTACTTAGAAAAGAAAAGTCAAATTTCAATAAAATAAACACAAGGAAGCACGTATTTGAAAGGGGTGGGATGGGGTCAAAGGGCAAGGAGTAGAAAAGGAAGAGAATGGAGTCAAGAAATCAATGTATATCCTATAAAATTAAGATGAGTGAGAGGAGTGGATTGGGAAAGGATGGATGAGAATGTTGAAAGGGAAGACACTGATCAAGATGTACTGCATTTATAAACTGCTGATAAAACAATGTAGAGCATATAAGCTCATAAAAATTAGGAAAATAGCAACAATTGAGAAAATAATATGTTTTACAGCATTGAAGGTAGATGAAAAGAAGAAAATTCTGGTCTTATTATTGAGCCACTGCCTTGGTTTCCCTTTTCTTGGTTTTATATCATCATTCTTTGAGATTAGTTCCTCCCATTTTTTTTTCCTCAGGCTGTGTAACTTTTCTTAAGTACCATACTTCCACCCTCTTCATTGCAGTCAACATTATGCATACACAGCAGAAATTTAACCATGCTTGTGTATGATCTCCACCCCATGTAATAAAGTGTCCAAACTATCTTTACCTAGTATTTAAATTACTTGTTTCTTCTACTTGGTATGATTTTCTCTTCTTCCTTCTTTTATTCCTATTCAAATACCAGGTCCTATATAAAACGTTTTGTTACTATTCAAGACATAAAAGGAACACCTTTACTCAACTTCTTGAATTCTACATGTTGAGCTAAAATACTCGACAATATTCTACACAAATTTTTCATAAGTAGTTTTAAAATGTCAAGGAAAGTTATCTGTGTTCATTTAATTCTTATATCAGAAAATAGAAAAAACTGAATATGATCTATAACTTAAGAATAATGAATTAAAACTATTACCTCATGAGAAACCTCATTATGTATATAAATCACTTTAAATCTTTAAGTTTTCAGATATGCAAAATCAGACTGTTATTAAGGTTTAAAGTTTTTATAGAATCTCAGATTTCCCCACATTTGTGTAAATTAGGAAATCTCCAATTTTCAGTTAATATGAATTTCAGTACCTTATAGCTAAATCACATTTATATATCATATGCATATGTATAATAGCTATCAATGTGAGTAGTAGCAGAAACATATATATAGTAGGTAGTTAATAAAAATACATCAAATTTAATTAAATTAAACTCCCTTACAAAGGTCAATTTGTAGATTTAAGTAAATATTTTAACATAGTTATTCCTTCAAAATGTATGACTCTGGCTAATTTTCCAAATTTTCAATGAATTCATGCTTTTGAATATGAAGATTTGACTCAGCAGAACATAGCTATGATTTGTAGTCAAAGTCAAAGTTCAAAAGAAACTTAGATTCTCTTACTAGAAAAAATTATATTGTTAAACTGCAGACATCATCTATTTTTAAAAGCCTAATTTTTGATATCATAGAAGTTTTTGTCTAACTCTTTTACATGTTACACTAGTCATATAGTAAAATATTGAAGTCAGTTTATAACAAAATATCAGAAACGATTCTTTAAATATTTTTTGTCAGTCATGGGGCTTAAACCTTTAGGGCCTGTGCACTGTCCCTAAGCTCAGAAATGATTCTATAAGTTATTTCTATCATGGGTTTTTGAGACTGTTATAATCATGTGGTATTTCAGATAGCTATGTCTATCTACACATTCCTTTTCTTCTTCTTCTCACCTTTTTCAGGAAAACATGAAATGAGGTGTTTATTGGGTGCTATCATATGAAGTTCTCCAGGTTTGGTGTTCAGTCAATTCTCATGAGGAATTTTTCCTTCAGTATTGTAGTGTCTATTATATACATTAAAAAATTGAGAACCAGAAATGGTAGTTACTCATTTCCATTCCCATACCAGTATCTATATTGAGGGATTTATGCATCCTATCTTCTCAAGAGACTTTTCCTTGACCCTCATTTTTATTATTATTTCCATTCTCTTCTTCTTATGATCATTTAAGTTTTTCAGTCCTTCAGAGACACACATAGAAAATCATTCTGTATCTACTTATGAATTGGCATTTTATATGAGTTTGGTGAAATGCTCCTTGTTTCACACTTCTATCTGATAAAATCCTGTATGCTTTTCATAATTTGTCTCAAACATTACTTCTTTATAAGCTTCAATCATCATGGAAAAGTGATTTATTTCCTCTTTCTTTATCCAAAATTTTTCTCTTATTTCTAGTGAAGTCATTATAATTCCTGTTATAATCCCATGTCCATAATTTATCTTTTCCACTAACAAGTGAAGGCCATGAAACAATGGCTTATATACTATTTACTTGAGTTATCATAATATTCTGACAAATATTCCAAGTCAGATTGTCACATGGAGACATTATATTTAAGCTCTTGCATATGTCTTTTTATTCTTGATAAATGAACACCTTTTAGTGATATTTTCCATTTTAATGTACAAAGAAATTCAGAGATTCTCTCATAGTGAATATAAATACTTCCTCTTCTAAAAGGATCACCACCTACTATACAATAGTCATTTATCAAAGCTTCAAAAGGCTGAATGACACATTGTTTACAAGTTAAACTTTTCCTTGTGGGCACAAACACCAGTTGCTGTCCTGGTCTCCCGTGGTAATAATCCTTCTTGACGTGAGTTCACTTTTACATATGGTATGCTTTATTAGTGGCTTTTCCTAATCAGTTTCATCTTCCAGAAAGTGCATTAAGAGAGCATATGTCTCTCATTGAAGCCATGGGGACCTAGATCAGAGTGCTACCATGTTTTGTGTCCGGTGAGATTGCTCTGGTGGCAGGGAGCGGTCTGTCTTCTCATGGTGTTCTCAAGTCTCACGTGGTGTAGACTAGTGGGAGCAATCTTCTGGTTTCTCTTCTTTTAAGTGGAAAAGTTTCATTCATAAAGTGCAGAAGTGGAAAAATTTCATTCAAAAAGACTTCCCCCACCCCATGAGCTAATGCATTCACAAAGCTCCTCTGCTCTTAATATTGTTATATTGGAGATTAGGATTTCAATATATGTCTTTTGTAGGAACACACAATTCTGTCCCTAGCAGCAACTTTTGAACATGGCAGACAGTATAGGGCCTCACAGTCGCTACCACTCAGGCAGACTGGTATATTTTATTTACTCAGTACACTGTCATTTGCTGATAGTTCTTCTTTTTGTTCATTTGAACATCAATAGTGGTTTTCTTTTAAAATATTTTCAAATAGTTTCTGAATTATCTCAGATAATGAAAAAAATACTTCGCTAATATCCTCATTATTTTTACTCTTTCAAGATAACTATAAATGAAGCAACCATTGTATTCATTGTACATATGTAATAATTGTAATACATGACTTGACGATACGTATGGGAGAGAAAGAAGCATGGAGAATGATGGGAGGAGTGGCGTTAATCAAATGGATTGTACTCATAATGAACTCGATGTATGAAATTGTAGCCTCTTCATACAACTACTTAATTCACAAAGATAGCAAGCTTATGTTCTATTCAGTTCGTTAAAACTTTTAAACTGTCAAAAATATAAATGATTGTGCACTTCATTTTGAAGCAACTTTTCTTTCCTCACTTTCAGTGTATCCTAGAAGGCTTTTTAAGCCTTGAGGGCTCAAGGGCTGACTTCACCTAATCTTTGAAACTTGTTTGCTGTGCTTGATAATGGCCCCGGGATTTATATGGTGTTTTTGGAGAGTGGATGGGATTCACAAATCACCTTTAGGTTCCTTCAGTAATAGGCAAACTTTTATTGCATTTTCTCTCTTGACATCAACAATTCGCTAGCGCCAATAGTCTATCACCCATTTTTAAATTAAACTCAGCATTTTGTGCTGCCACGTGGAACTATTTTTGCAGAAAGAAAAAGGTTGTGTGGGATGCTGGGAGAGACTGTAGATGAAACAAGTTGGAGGATGTGTTGAATATGGATGAAATGAACCTTTTGCCTCATTGAGATTGCTTACCATGTAAATATAGACCAACTTAGAAACAGGACTACAAATCTTATAACACAACTTACATTTCATTTTCTAGGAAAGGGAAATATTGGCAAATATGCAATATTTTGACACATTTTTAAAAGCAGCATCATGACACTACCAATTTAAAATCTATTATTTCAAAAGCCTTTGATGATTTAAATTTATAATCAGGTGCTCAGTGTTACAGAAAAAAATCGCTGGAACATACTAGAAAACTAGTGTTTTCTTGAGTGTTTTTAAAAATATTTTTCTGTTTTTAAGGAAGACTTTCCACTGCCACTCATATACTAATGGATGGTAAATCAGTCTTCACTCTTTCTAGTTACAAACAAAAGGAAATAAATAATTTTACCTAATGAGTATTAAAATCCAACATTCTAAGTATGTGAATGAGATAATTCTCAGGTCAATTATCAATGTGTTTAACCGATCATTTAAAAATAATTATATTTTCTCTATGTATGGGAGAGCACCATATATATGAATATGTATGTATGTATACACACATACATGGAGCTTAAAGAAAAGCTAGAAAGAAGATTCTCATTTTGTAAGAGGTGTATCACAGATAGTGCCTACAAAAAGGCCTTTTTCCCATGTCAGATAGGTACTCAAAATCTGCAAGCAAATCATAGAACCTTAGCAGGTATTTCATCCTAACTGTAGCATGATACCCAGTCACTGGCTTCCTTGTATTTGTCCATTTCACTGTTTTTCATCTATACCTACTACTCGCCTCCTAACTTCAATAAAATCCACGTCTAGAATGTAAAAACTGACTAGTGGTTAGGTAATATATCTGATTCATAAAAATATCACAATGAGTAGTATAGTGAAAGATTATGCCTTCCTTATTTCAACTTAATTAATATTTTAAAAATATTTCTTTAAAATACTTTTGGAAGATTTTTTTCAAGTAATAAGATAGTCTTCATAGTCTCTAGTCAGCTCTTCCCTGTACTCTTAGGACAAAAAGATATAAAATTTCATAGGAGTACTATACAGCTGCCATTTATAGTGAATGTCTATGAAAATAACATACTCAATTTTCTAAAACTTAAAAATGGTCTGCTATTTTTATTGCCCCAAAGTAGCCTTTTCCATGTTATTCCTACACATTCCTTCCTGCTTTCTCAACTCTAACAGGACTGAGTGAATCCATGTCATGAGGAGGCAGGAGTTTAGAGGATATTTTTTTATCATATTTCATAATACTACAGACATGACAGCCTCGAG
The DNA here is from genome assembly GCF_023159225.1 of Perognathus longimembris pacificus. NCBI lineage: Eukaryota > Metazoa > Chordata > Mammalia > Rodentia > Heteromyidae > Perognathus > Perognathus longimembris. The sequence goes on from NC_063172.1 coordinate 19,495,225, forward strand.
AACAAATTATGTTCATTTTTATAAATGAATTTATTATCCCAAATACTTGTTTTCTATGTAATAAAGTGACTAATCAACATGAATATTTTTGTCTTTGCACCTAGATTGATTCCATTTGAAAAGATAGAGATAGGCAGCAGAAGAGACAAATTCTGTATTTAATAACCAGAAAGAAATATTTCATGCATCAGTACACTTACTCATGTGTTGTCTATCAAGAAGATCTGCTCATTTAGATTGATCTGTAATTATTTCAAAGTCATTATATAGTGATGTAATAATTGAGCAGCAGGATTAATTATATCCAGTAGGTTTAAATAATTTCTTTAATCAATATGTTTGTGAAAATCAAATAATTCCTATTGAAAGTTCCCAGCATTAGGTTGCTGTTAATTTATCATCTCACCTTCCATTCACCCTGACTTCTTTATTTCTTTTTTTTGTTTTTTTTGGCCAGTCCTGGGGCTTGGACTCAGGGCCTGAGCACTGTCGCTGGCTTCTTTGTGCTCAAGACTAGCACTCTGCCACTTGAGCCACAGCACCACTTCTGGCCATTTTCTGTATATGTGGTGCTGGGGAATTGAACCCAGGGCCTCATGTGTACGAGGCAAGCACTCTTGCCACTAGGCCATATCCCCAGACCCTGACTTCTTTATTTCTATTTGAAATTTCCATACCTTAACTCAACAAATTTCTATCGTCTTCTAATTAAAAAGAAACAAATTCAGTGACTCTAATTTTTTCATTATATATGTATATATAATAAGAATATATAAATATTTATTTGTATATATAATGTAATATATATGTAAACAGTATTATATATTACATATAAGTGTATATGTGTGTATTTCACCTTAGCAATTTGTTTGGGGATACTTATTTATTTTTTATTTCCTATAATATAACATAGTTTTTCCTCTGAGATTTGTTGATATATATAGTTGATAGAAAAATCTGCATATAATTAATATAACTACATCTTATTTTATAACAATTTCTAAATTGTATACAATTTGTTGTGTTTAGAATAGACACATAAACACACACACGCACACACACACACACACACACACACACACATACACACATTATTGTTACCATCACCAAAACCAAATTGATTCTACTACCACTATCCCCAAATATTTCCTTAGGTTTCTTCTCCTTCAGATCATGAGAAGTGGTGTGCAAAACAGCCTTTGGAATTTATTCATCTGGTACAACTAAGTTTCTGTCTATTGAAAAACCAATTCCTCTATCACTTTTCATCTATTGCCAGGAAATAATTATTCTACTCATTAGTTCTGTGCCCTTGATGCCTTCATATGTTTCAAATAGAAGGAGTTTTGCAGCAAAAAAGTAATTTCAATAGCATTCACCTTTCTATTAAGTGAGCAATACCCCTGCATATTTTTCATAATTTTAAAATAAAAATTATATAACTATTAATTCATTTTTTCTGGGAACTTACAATTTTGTACTTTATTTTGCAGATGCAATCTGAATTAACTTCAGATTTAACATTATTTTTCTATGTGTTAATTATTCATGGTGAAATTTATTTTTGCATAATTCTTAATGATCTTTCATAATATGAATTTTGTGCCTGTGAGGGTTGCTTTCTGCTCTAATAACTTTCTGATTGAATTACCGTATACCATAGACAGAAACTGTCTGTGGAATCAAATATTCATTTATTTCATATAAACCCCACATTCTACAGGTTATTTAGAAAAGTCTTTCTGTGTCAATGAACTAAAGAAATTGAAAGAATACTACATATGTAAAATGAAGAGATACATATTAGTGCTATATGATGTGGAAAATTTTAAAGAATCTGTAGACACATATGTTATACAGTATTTACTAAAGTGATTTGAGTTTGCACTAGGTGGGGAGATTCGATCTCAGAATGCTTTATTTTTTTCCATCTATTTTGTCATGTATCAAAGAAATAAAGTTCATGCATTACAATTTTGTATAAATATAGCATTGAAATATTTTATACAAGCACTTTTTGACTAGTATTACTGTTTATTTTTATTGTTTATCAATAGGCTTAAAGTCTCCAAAAGAAGAATATTTTTCTTCCTTGGCTCTTTTTGTGGTACAAATTACAGCTCATGCTTATTAGACTAGCAGTTGGCCTAAGTATTTATTTTCTAGCTACTTGGAAATGACCTCTTGTTTTCGATCATAAATTTTTTAAGCTATTATTTATTTCAGTCAGCTTCTGTTACTTTTGCTTCAGGATGGAAGGGTCTCACGTAAGGTGAAGATAATGTAGAAAAGAACCACAGATGGTATGTGAATGTATTCTTTCATGTTCTTAGTCTCACTTTTGTTCATCTTCATTCAGTCACTCAAAGACTTAGACTTAGCTCACTGACCTGGTTCTTGATGCCATGAACTCAAATATCAAGCCACAACTGATGGAAGTAGAAATTATTTTAATACAAATTTGTCATCAGAATTTTAGGTATATTATCTCAATAGGGTAGAGATAGGGTGACATGGAAAGGTAATACTTGAGGCACAATTGTAAGAGTTCCAAAAAATATGGAATAAGAATATCTAATATATGGTATTCTAAAATTCAATATTAATGCAAAATAAAATGTTAAAAATTTTACATAAAGCAAAGATAAATCACATGCTGGGGAAACCCATACTGAACCCAAGGGCTAAAGGGAAAAAAATCACTTAAGAGGGATTAGGTTTCTAAAATTGCATTTATTATTATGTATCAACAGTAATGAGTTTTATTTCATCTTTTAAGTTTCCTGCCTGGGGTTAAGTATTAAAACCCTGCATTATAGAATTTGATAGATTAGATAAAATAAATAGCATTATGGAAGATTTAAAAATGCAAGATATAGTACATGTAACACCTAATGAATGAATGAATACAGCACATAAGTGATCATCACAGAGAAACAAACAGAACATGTAATTCATAACTTGTGCTATTGTATCATCAAAAATAAAATACAAAATGATATAACACACTTTAAAATAATATATTCCTCAAAAGCTGTTAAGGTATTTACCTTTGCCTATGTCTCTTCATATTCTTCTGATCCCAGTAATAATCAACTGCTAAATGACAAATGTACACTACAATTCATCAGACAATGACTATGTTTCTTGGTGACAGATTTTGAAAACCTAAACAATATGTCAGAAATAACTCCAAATTTGTTTGAAGTGATGAGACTGCTATGAGGGTTGTGATGATGGGATGGATTCAACAGAATGAAGAGAAACCAAGAAGGATGAGGTAGATGATTGAGGCTATTTTCTTTCTTTTTTAAAATTTATTTGTTTATTAATTGAACACAAATTTTTTGACAAGGTGTTGTGCAAAAAGGGTACAGTTACATAGTAGGGCAGTGTGTACATTTCTTATGATATCTTACGTCCTGTTTTTCTATCTCTTCTCTAGGTCAGGTAGACATATGTACAATATACAATGTATCAATAACATATACAGTAGCCACGTGGCCACGCCCAAGAAAGTTCGCCTAGGGCTTTAAATGTAGACCATATGTCGACAGTAGTCTTATATGAACATACATACATAGTTTTTGAGCTATTGTATTCCCATGAGAGGTCAACTTTTGACCTTGATATGTTGAGTAATTGTTTGGTTTCAGTTACATACTGTTGGGTCGCTGCCCCAATCCTGTGAGGAATACTATTTGACAAGCAGTTTTTGGTTTCACAGACTTGGTCTCTACTGTCTCTCCGACTCCCTATGTTAACAGCTATATATCAGGGAGATCATGCCCCTTTATTTTCTGTGTTCTAGGCTTGTCTCGCTCAACATTATTTGTTCGAGTTCTGACCATTTCCCTGCGAATAACAATATTTCATCATTCCTAATCGCTATGTAGTATTCCATTGTGTATAGGTACCATATTTTTTGGATCCATTCATCTGTAGAGGGGCATCTGGGTTGTTTCCATATTTTGGCTATTGTGAATTGTGCCGCAATAAACATGGAAGTACAAATGTCTTTTTGATATCTTGGGACTTGCTGTTTAGGATAGAGGCCTAGGAGTGGTATGGCTGGGTCATAGGGTAGGTCTATATTAAGCTTTTTGAGAAACCTCCATACTGTTCTCCAAAGTGGTTGTACTAATTTGCAGTCCCACCAACAATGGAGAAGGGTCCCTCTTTCCCCGCACCCCCTCCAGCATTTGTTGTTTCCTGAGTTCAGAGTATAGGCCATTCTAACTGGGGTGAGGTGGTATCTCAGGGTTGTTTTTATTTGCATTTCCTTTACTACCAGGGATGTTGAGCATTTCCTCATGTGTTTCTTTGCCATTTTTATATCTTCTTTTGTGATGTCTCTCTTTAGCTCCTTTGCCCATTTCCTCATAGGTTTATTGGGCTTGAAGGGGCTTAGTTTTTTGAGTTCTCTGTAGATGACAGATATCAAGCCTTTGTCTGTTGCTGTGCTGGTAAATATCCTTTCCCAAATCATTGGCTGTCTTTCTATTTTGGTGGCTATGTTCTTAGCTGTGCCGAAATTTTTAATTTGTGGTAGTCCCATTTGTTGAGTCTTTCCCCTATTTGTTGGGCCCCTGGGACTCTATTCAGGAAGTTCCTTCCTTTGCCTATAAGTTCTAGCGTCTTTCCTACTCTGTCCTTCAGTAGTTTCAAGGATTCAGGTCTGATATTGAGGTCCTTGATCCATTTTGAGTTGATCTTGGTGCATGGTGATAGGCTTGGGTCTACTTTGAGTTTTCTGCATATGGCTGCCCAGTTCTCCCAGCACCAGTAGTTGAAGAGGCTATGTTTATTCCATTGTATGTCTTTAGCTCCTTTGTCGAATATCAGTTGGCTGTAAGAGTGCGGTTTTATTTCTGAGTCTTCAATTCTAATCCATAGGTCTTCCGATCTGTTTATATACCAATACCATGCTGTTTTTGTTATGATGGCCTTGTAGTAGAGCTTGAAGTCAGGTATTGTGATACATCCTGCACTGTTTTTTTTTGCCTAGAATTGCTTTGGCTATTCTAGGTTTTTTGCTGTTCCATATGAATTTATGGATTGGTTTCTCTATTTCAGTGAAGAATGTGGCTGGGATTTTAATAGGTATTGCATTGAATTTGTATAACAATTTGGGCAATATGGCCATTTTCACTATATTGATTCTGCCTACCCATGAGCATGGGAGGTCTTTCCATCTCATTGTGTCTTCTCTGATTTTCCTTATTAGATTTTTATAGTTTTCATTAAATAGGTCCATCACGTCCTTGGTTAAGTTGATCACTAGGTACTTTATTCTTTTTTTGCTACTGTTAATGGAATTGTTTCCATAATTTCCTTTTCTGTTTGTATATTGCTGGTGAACGGAAAAGCTGCTGACTTTTGTGGATTGATTTTGTATCCTGCTACTTTGCCAAATTGGTTTATTAGGTGTAGGAGTTTGGGTAATGAGTTTTTTGGGTCCTTCAGATATAAGATCATGTTGTCTGCGAATAGGGATAACTTGATTTCTTCCTTGCCGATGAGGATCCCTTTGATGTCCTCCTCTTGCCTTATTGCTATGGCTAGGGATTCCAGCACTATGTTGAAAAGAAGTGGGGAGAGGGCATCCTTGTCTTGTTCCTGAGTTTAGGGGGAATGATTTAAGTTTCTCTCCATTAAATATGATATTAGCAGTTGGTCTGTTGTGTATGGCTTTTGTTGTTTTGAGGAATGTTGCATCTATTCCTGTTCTCTCCAGAGCTTTTAATAGGTATGGATGTTGTATTTTGTCAAAGGCTTTTTGGGCATCAACTGAGATAACAATGTAATTCTTAATTTTAGATCTGTTTATGTGGTGAATTACGTTGATTGATTTACGGATGTTGAACCATCCTTGTGACTGTGGGATGAAGCCTACTTGGTCATGATGTATGATTTTCTTGATCAGTTTCTGGATCCTGTTAGCTAATATTTTACTGAGGAGCTTTGCATCTGTGTTCATTAGTGATATTGGTCTGTAGTTCTCTTTTTTTGTTGCGTCTTTGCCTGGTTTGGGAATGAGTATGATATTAGCTTCATAGAATGAGTTTGGGATTTCTCCCTCTGTTTTTATTTCGAGGAAGAGTTTGAGGAGTATTGGTATTAGCTCCTCACTAAAGGTTTTGTAGAATTCGTTGGTGAATCCATCTGGGCCTGGGCTTTTCTATGTTGGGAGGTTCTTGTATCTTACAGTGAGATACCTCCTGTATCTCACTGTAAGTTACTGGTTTATTTAGTTGATTTATTTCTTCTTGGTTCAGTTTGGGCAGTTTGTACTTCTCTAAGAATTGATCCCTTTCTGTAAAATTATTGTTTTTTGATGAGTAGAGGTTTTGGAAATAGCTCCTTATCATTGTTTGAATATCGTGTGTACTTGTTGTATTTTTTCCGGTGGAGTCCTTGATTTTACATATATGAGTCTCTTCTCTTCTTTTTTTTGTAAGTCTTGCAAGGGGTCTGTCAATTTTGTTTATTTTCTCAAAGAACCAGCTTTTCGTCTTATTTATTTGTTGAATGGTCTTTCTATTTTCAGTCAGATTTATCTCTTCTTTAATATTTGTGATCTCTCCCCTCCTAGTCATTTTAGATTCTGTCATTTCTTGTTTCTCCAGTTGTTTTAGTTTCATCATGAGGTTATTCACCTGCTCTGCTTCCATTCTTTTAATGTGAGTGCTGAGGGCAATGATCTTGCCCCTCAGTACTGCCTTAGCTGGGTCCCATAGATTCTTTGTGATGTGTTTTCATTGTCATTGTGGCTTATGAATTCGTTGATTTCATCTTTAATTTGGTCTGTGGCCCAAGTGTTTGATAGCAGTGTGGGGTTTAGCCTCCAAGAGTGTGTATAGCCTCTGTGGTATCCTTTGTTGTTGAGGGTTACCTTTAATCCACTGTGATCAGATATAATACATGGGATGACGTCAATACTTTTGTATTTGCTGAGGTTCTTTGTGTGGGCTATGACGTGGTCTATTGTGGAATATGATCCATGGGCTGCTGAAAAGAAGGTGTATTGGGTCTCTGTAGGGTGGAAGGTTCTGTATAGGTCTGTCAGATCCATTTGGGAAATGGTGTTACTTAGGTCCTCAGCTCCCTTACTAATCCTCTGGGTGTTGGATCTGTCTCTTGGAGAGAGAGGGGTATTAAAGTCACCCACTATGATTGTGTTTGCGTCTATCTTGTGCTGTAATTCTGTGAGAATTTGCTTGACATATGTAGGGCCTCTTTTGTTCGGTGAGTATACATTTATCACTGTGATGTCTTGATTCTGGATTTTTCCTTGTATTAATATGTAGTGTCCTTCTTTGTCTTTTTGAGTTGATTTTAATGAAAAGTCCAGCTTGTCTGAGATCAGGATGGCTACACCTGCCGTTTTGGTAGGTGCATTTGCTTGGTAGATCTTGCTCCATCCTTTCATTCGAAGCCTGTTTTTGTTCCTTGCTGTAAGGTGGGTCTTTTGTAGACAGCAGATGTCAACTTTTTGTTTGTGAATCCATTCTGCCACTCTGTTCCTCTTTATCAGAGTGTTTAAACCATTTATATTTAAAGAGATCAAGGATTAGGGTGTTTTTTCTCCTTCCATTTTCTTGTTGGGCTGTTTTTTCCTCTTTTTTTTTTTTTCTTGTCTTTAGTGAGCTGTTCTTTCTGTTGGACTTTGGCTATTGTAGTTTCTTTCTGATCTCTCTCTGTGTCTTGTACGATCTCTGTTGGGTGGGGCTCCCCTCTTAGGATTTGCTGTAGGGCTGGTTTTTTATTCACATACTCCTTTAGCTTCTCTTTGGTGTGGAAAGATCTGGTTTTCCCTTTGAATGTGAACTCCAATTTCGCTGGATATTTGAACCGAGGTTGCATATTGTTAGCCTGAAGTACTTAGATGGTGTTCTTCCACTCACTTCGTGCTTGGTAAGTTTGTGTGGATAAGTCAGCTGTTATCCAAATCCTCTTCCCATTGTAGACAGTTTCTTTCTTCGCTTTGGCTGAATTCAGAATTTGCTCTTTAATCCGGAGGTCTGAAGTCTTGAATATTATGTGCCTTGGGGTGGCTTTTCTGGGGTCTGGCCTTCCAGGTGTCCTATAGGCTTCGGTTACCTGGATGGGGTCCCCTGTGAGATTGGGGAAGTTTTCTGCAATAACTTTATTGAGAACATATTTAAGCCCTCTGCTCTGGTATTCGGCTCCTTCTTCTATTCCAATTATGCACAGATTATATCTCTTGTCTTTGTCCATTAGTTTCTGGATTAGTCTGCCCTGAAGCTTCATCGTTTCTTGGAGTGTGGTCATTTTCTGGTTGTTGTCGGCTGCTTCATCGTCCAGGCAAGAGATTTTGGATTCCATATGGTCCACTCTTAGTGTTATGGTTTCAATTGTGGAGTTGATGGATGTCAGAGAGCTATTTATGGTTGTCAGATCAGCTCTGATCATAGAAATTTCTTCCTTTAAAGAGTTGTATTTTAAATCTATTTTTTCATGCATTTCAATTCTCAGTATGTTAAGATTTTCTTTAAAGGAGGCTTGCATTGTATCCATTTTTGCTTCCATTTCTTTAAATGAGGCTTGCATTGTATCCATTTTTTGCTTCTATTTCTTTCTTGGCTTCCTGGGTGTCCTTCAAGATTTCCACTCTAAACTCCTGGAATTGTTTTCTGATTTCATTTCTGACACTTTCCATCATTCCTATTAACATGGCCTCATTTGCTTTTTTAACCTCTATCTCCTCTTCAGTCGTGCTGCTTTTTGAAGCTGGCGAGTTGGCTTGCTCTTTGATGAACTGTGTTATATATCTTTGTGATTTGCGCATCTGGAGATCTGTGGATGGATTCTCAGGTTTGGTTTGTAGCTCTGCCCTCCCTCCTGTGTAGGCGTGTCTATGGCAGTAGGTGCTGTTGCCAGGGCCCCGCCCACCTGTTTGCTGTACGCCCGCTACAACAGGCGCTGGCACTGTGGCCCCGTCCACTTTAGCGGGGTACACCTCCCAGAGCGAGCCCCGGGTTGTTGTGTTGTGTTTGCGCCCTCCCGCGAGTCCGTTGGGGGGGGCGGTATGTGTGGGGTCCAGTGGGATCGACTGTCTGGGCATGGGTTAGCACCCTCAGACCTCGCCTCCGCTGGGAGGGGAGGACGTGATCAGGCCCAGGTGTCCCTGCTGTGCTGGTATTGCCCACCAGCACCTGTGATTTTAGTTATAAGAGTCCGCGAGGTCCAGGTGCCTCGGGTGGGGCTTGCACTGCCGGCCGTTCCCCGGCCCCTGTTGGGAATGGGGCAGGGCCAGTTCTGCCAGTTCAGGAACCTGTGTGGCCTTGGGGCTGCTCCGCCCTTCCCCTGCTAAACTGACTTCCCAGCACCTGATCAGAGCTTCCCACCTGATTTGGGGGTTCTTTGTTCCCTCGGGGTGGGGAGGAGGAGGGAGGGAGATCTAGCTTCTTTGTAGGGTTTGGGTCTCTGATAGCTGGTCTCCCATTGGGTGAGGGGGTAATGGGGGACTCACTGATCCTGCATTGTGTGTGTGTCCTGCGCAGCCGTTGGTCCTTCAGGAGTTGGCGAAGTGTTGTGGTGGCTTCCCCGGTTCCCTCCTTCTGCCGCGCTGGGTTCCCCAGCCGCAGTCTGTCCGAACCCGGTGTGGACCCAAACTTCTCATTGCTGCCGTTATATGTCTTGGTCCGCACCCTGCCTTGTGTCCGTGGGGTCTCCCGCTATATGAATTCTGCCCACCCGGTAGCCTGTCGGCCGATCGCCAGGTTCCCCTTTCCCAGCCTGGCCCTGTTTGGGCCAGGGTCGGCTGGTGGGAGGAGGGTGCCCAGGAGATTCTCCGGCTCCGTGTAGGTTTTCAGCTCTTCTTTTTTGCTCCTTTTTGTTTTCCTGCATTTCTCCACTGCTTCTGGCTGCTGGTTTTGCTGGGTTCTTGATGGGGTGTTGGGTGTTGGAGTTCCCAGCTCGCTATTCAGTTGGAGTGAGTCGGGGTGCCTCCCTACTGTGTCGGCGCCATCTTTCTCCTCTATCTCTGAGGCTATTTTCTTTAGAGATCATTTTGATTTCAGAATATTAGAAGAGACAGCTGAATGACAGAATCTGTGAACATTGGGAATCCAAAGATAAATGCGTTAGGGCCCATTTCCTAGCTTAAAATATCAGGCAGAAAACACTACCACCATATTGTTCCAAGAGCAAATAGAAATACTTGCTACTGAAGATTATTACATGAATAGAATAACAATTCAAAATAAACTGGATAGAATGATGATGGTTTGTGTCTTTAATCCTAGCGGGTGCTGAAATCCAGATGATGGGATTTAGAGGCCAGTGTCCTTTCTAAGCCATAGACATAGTTCAAGTGGTAAAGTGAGCTCCCTGGGCAAGAAAGAGGCCCAGCTTTCAAATCCTACAACCATAAGAGAAAAAGAGAAAGAGGAGAGAGAGAAAGGCAGGGAGAAAAAGTGGGAATAAAACTTGAGTGGACGTGGGGAGTGGAATCCTCTGAACCCTGAAGAAGGAAAATTCCTGGTACAAGGAGAGAGGACTGCATCACATTCCTGCATGGTGATGATTTTCCCAGTCCAATGCTAACATTGGGTCTTCAAAAAAACTCTCATTACACTTCTGAGATGAGAGAATATAATACAATGTGAGAACTGTCTACTATAATCCATGTAGTAAGGTAATGGTAGAGATAACACAGTGTAGATGGCCAAGAAGTGGCAGCAAGATAAGGAAAATGGGAATTATAGAAATAAGTAATACAGAACTATAGAAGTTATAGAAACAAACAAAGCAAGTTAAACAATGGATGTATAACTTAAAATAATATACTTTATACAAAAGCAAATAATCTTAAAAACAATAAAATGACCTTAGGAAATGTGAAGAGAAATAGAAGGTGCAATTTTAATGGATAGACTTTATGAGATATAGGGAACAATGTCAAATGGCATAATACATATACAGTTGTGTTTCCCCTTAAAAAAAGTTTATTGGCGAGAAAATGAGGGTAAATAAATAAATTTTGAATTAAAAAATAAAGGAAAAAAATCAAGAAGACCTCCAACTGCCTCTTAAAACTCCAGAAAAGAAAAATCCATACCATATCAAAAGGTTATTTTCACATTTCACAAAGATATATATATATAACCAACAATTATGGAAAATGGAGAGAAAGGTAATTGACTTCTCATTAGAGATAGTTTTCAGTTTACAAAATAAACAAATCAAAAATAACCACCAAATATCGAATAGCACAAATCAGTATAAAACAGATACACAGATAAACAATATGAGAGAAATTCAAAGTAGCCTCAATAAATTTATTCATTTGTTTCTGGATGCAAATATGAAGTGTAACATTTTTCACAGCTGTCACATGCATATGCATTTTTGAATGCTTAAAATAAGTCAGTCAAGTTCATTGTTCTATAATTTTTAAACATCTTTAGTAAAAATTGCACGTGTTACTAATACATATATAATAGAAACATTATTTAGTAGAAACCTTTATTTGTTAAATTCTGAGAACATGATATCCAAAATAGTACTAGATGTTTCAATATCATCTCTGTTATGAAAAAAAAATTCAAAGGAACATCAGAGACTTGCTAACTGTTTTCATTTTACTATTGAGGTCAAAGCTATAAGCTATTCGTATTAAAGTAAAAGATGAATTATATTAACTTGAATACAATAAAATAAATGATAATAATGTCAGGTAGAGATATTTGTGTCATAAAGACAACTATTTCTACCCAGGGTAAGTGTTTGAGAGTAAATATTCTCTTATAAAAGTATGTCTAGTTCTATGTATAACCTAATGAACAGGAACCTTGGTACACAGGATTGGAAAGGTTCTACAACGTTAGATGTATCCATGGAATGAAAAGCTGCCATGAACAGTATGTTCAATGGTTTAGTGGGAAAATCAAACATAAGTCCCTGGGGTTCGAAGGGAAGCCATTGTAATGACCTACCTAAAATTATATGACTTCTGAAAGACAATCAATTCCTTTCTGATTCAATCCTCACGAGGATCACAGAGTATACTTTACTTTGTCCTCCAGTCTTTGCTTCCCAGATAGCAAATGTTATGAGCATGCATCATCATGCCATGAGTATTTTTACACATATGCTAATGCCAGGAGTGGAGGTAATACATATATTAAATAGAATGAAACAAAAGAATTATCTAACTTTCAAAATAAGCAACAGACTAGCAATAAAAATTAACTCAGGATCCCATCATAAAACCACTTTTTTTTCCCCAGGAGATGCATTAAATATATGTGGATGGTTTCACTTTATATTCTTCCTCTATGTTGGCTGCCCCAGTGGTTTGTTCATTTGGTGAATAAGAATGGGCATATAATCCAATATAGTAGACTCTTGTATAACCTAGTATTATACAAAGAGAGTCACCCAAAACAAATGAGGTGTAAGATTTAGTTTATGACTCTAATATTGACAATTCAGATCACTTACCATATTGTTCAGGGTTGGAATTGACTGCTAGATGCACAAATGAAGTCCTCCCCTGGGCATACTAAAATTCAAAGATGAAATTAGGAAGTAGCAGTATAAATGACCAAGTTGAAGTCAATTATAATATGCTCTATCTAAAGTGTGAATCAAATATGGGTCCAGATTTTATTAGTATTATACTATATAGGTTGAGTCAATTGTTACTGTTTTAGTCAGAAGTGAGGTTTAAAAATACCACAATTGCCTATAATTTTCAAATGGTATTGTGATTCACATTAACAAGTTCAAGCCATAGAATGAGATTATTCCCACATACATGCCACATATATGGTGCTCAAAGCAAATAAAATAACTCCCTGTGTAGTCTTACTTAAAAATGAATACTTACTTAAAAGAATATTTTACAATAAAGTAAAAACTATACAAATCCAAAATATAGAAGCAAATTAGTTTATATTGTGGATAAAGAAATAAATACATCATACATCTACTGTATTAAAATGTATGCCCAGGTATATAATAAAGGAATACAACTAATATAAAAAATGTACCTAATATACAGGATTCTCTTGCAATCACTTAACTGTCGAGGTATTGAAATAAATATACATAAAATAAACAAATATTTTTTAAAACTCTAGGTATCAAAAACAGAATCAAGGGGATGTGAATGTGGCTTAGTGGTAGAGTGCTTGCCTAGCATGCATGAAGCCCTGGGTTTGATTTATCAGCTCCACATAAACAAAAAGAGCCAGAAGTGGTGCTGTGGCTCAAGTGGTAGAGTGCTATATTTGTGTAAAAAGAAGCCAGGGACAGGGCCCATGCCCTGAGTTCAAGCCCCAGGAATGGCAAAAAAAGAAAAAAAAGTCAATTTTATTTGTTCTTAAAAACATCAATTCTTTACTTTTACTAGTATATGGTACCTACTATGTTTTAAAATTACAATCATTTAAATATCTTCTTTATATATAAAAAGAAGAAAGTTGAAAAAGAAAAAGCTAATTTTTATTCCTAATTGTAGTTGTTCAATTTATGTTTACTAAATAAAAGAACAGCATGATTGAACAATACTCATTACAAGTTCCCTATGGATATTTTAACTTTATCTTAGAAATCATTTGTTTTGATAATTGTGGCATAAATGACGATATATGTCTCAGCATAAGGAATAAAACATGAATAAATCTGGTGATTGTATGTAAATTCTCTATGCTTTCACTGAGGGGAACTAGATATTTACAAAATTACAACGGAAATATAATGAAATCAATGTAAATAGTTCTAGGAGGAAAATTAAATGCAAGGATAATGAGATACTATTGGGAATAGCAAAACTGTGTGCAAATTACACCACTGTGCTAAAACTGCCTTTTATGTTGGAGCATTCATATAAATTATTTGAGCAGAGCTTAATATAAACAAAAAGATGCAATATGGCTACATTTGTAAAGAATGAGAGGAAACTTCATACCAAGACTCTAATTACTTTTTGTTGAATTAATTAGGTACAAATTCCAAGAGATCATACATTTTTAGTGTAGTTTCATGGGATGAAAAAATAAAGGAGAATCAGGGTGTTCAAAGATTTTTTTCTGGTTAGTGTTGAGGATGTGGTTGATATATTAGTCTTTTGTTAGTATTTTGTCTGTATAAAGCCTCTGATAGGTAGGTAGGTAGACAGACAGACACATAGATAGATAAGTAGATATGTATGGATATAGTATTTAAAAATTCAAAGACCAATTATGTTTTCTTTTATTTCATATATTAAAAATACTTGACACAGATATTTCTTTATTCTTTATTTCACAGGTATTCTTTATTGAAAAAGCACTACTAAAAGTAGGCAAATATGGATGAACTTCTTACATTAGAAAATATTTACTGCCATAAAATAAAACATTGAACCAACAAAAGTAGTTTATAATGTTTATAAACAAAAATGTATATAACAAATTCCTCTGCATTATTTCTTCAAGTCTCACAATGTGCTGTATTGTCATTCAATTTGTTAAATCCTAAACCTTGTCCTATCCTAACAATTTCTTTTTTTTTTTCTGAATTCCAACTAAAAATCACAATAAGAAATCCTTAGTTTTGATTGCACAACAGATTTTTCTGATAGTGTTATGGAGATAACAATCTGGGTAAATTACTCTGTAAATATATTTCTTAATCAACACAATATATTATTTAAAAAAACAGAAAAAAATAGCAGAGGAAATTCAAGTTAAAAAATTCCCTATGTAGACTTAAATAAAAAATGTCTAACTTATTTGAGGTTATAAAGGATTTTCCAAAAAAGTGGTTGTTTAGGATATGCGTAGCATTTGTCTAGGATGAAAAAATAAGAGGACAAAGGAATATGAAAAAGTCAAAGTATTTTCACAGCTCCTTAGAGATATGGCTAACCATATGGTAGAGGATTTCTTATAAGGAGTAGGTTTCCTAGGAGTATGTTAAATCATATGTGGTTTTTAAAAGCTAATGTGAGGCTTGGAATGTGGCTTAGTGGTAGAGTGCCAGCCTAGTATGCATGGAGTCCTGGGTTCCATTCCTCAGTACCACATACACAGAAAAAGCAGGAAGTGACACTGTGGCTCAAATGGTAGAGTGCTAGCCTTAAGCCAAAAAAGCTCAGGACAGCGCCCTTACCCTGAGTTCAAGCCCCAGGACTGGCATTAAATAAATAAATTATTAAATAAATGCTAATGTATTTTAAGTTTTATATGTTTCAATGACAGATGCATCCATCCCTTTTTTTTTCTTTTTCTATTTACATAAAATGACTCAAAGTCTTTGTGCCTACAAAAGGAACAGCTGTTTACTTAGCTCATATATTTGGATGCTGAAAATCTAGTATGTAAATTCTACTAACCCAGTCCTTGACTGTCTTCCTTGTTGGTTGATGAAAGGAATGGGTGCAAGTGTGGGAGGGCTGGATAGTATCTCTGATTGAGTAGGGGAGACTTTCTGTCTCCCCAGTTTCCTCAATGAATCTAAGAGTTTTTAACAAAAGCCAGACAGGTAAAAATTCTATGGCCTTTCACTTTGTCATACTGAGGAATAAAATCCCAAGAGAAGAATTTTTTTTTTGGTCAGGGAAAGGTGAAAACACTACAAAACACAATTGTTGAAAAGAAAAGTATTATGATTATGATAAAAACAGAAAATTGCTAAGGACAGCTTATCCTATTCAAAACTGTTGCCCATAGTTTTAGGAATTTGATTACTGTAGTCATTTAGTATTTTAAATTTGAGGGATTTTTTTTAAAATCAGAAAGTGCTAATGTTAAAATGTTTATAATAGTCTTCTAGGTTGATTCAAAACTTAAATACTTCTGAAATATTCCTGTTACATAATTTCTATTACTACTTTATCACATCTTAAATATGTTTGGAAGGAATTTTGTAACTAAATACTGTTATGCTTGAGGCAATGTTTATGACAAAGTATAGATAACCAGTGAGATGGGTTAATTTTTCATTTAATATGGGACTAGTTGTGCTCATGATACAGAAAAATGAATATATGACCGGAAAGTTCTGAATAAAGTAAGTAACAATTTAAATTTCTTCATCAGGGCCTCAGGCATGAAAATCATGCAGAACTTTAATACATTCAAGAGGGTTTGGTGAATTGATCTCTGTGGTTTGTTGGTTTGTTGTTCCTAGAGTAAACATTTTAAATTCTAAATATCAAACATTTTAGTTTTTTTTAATCCTAACTGAAACATTGTTCTCACTCAAGTATTTTCAGACACTGAGGATTATTAGCTCCTAATTTATGCTCAATGCAAATTACACAGATTAAATAAGTATAAAATATTAAGTATGAATGTGTACTTTTGAATTTATATTTCTGTCTGTGTAATATACAAAATCCCAGAATTACTCAAGGAGAGTAAAGAGGTAAGTAGGAACATAGACATCCCTAAGGAATCCTCAAAGATAAACCAAGCCAAAGCAAATCAAACCAAACAGAAAGCAAGACAGTAGTAGTCAAAAGTAAACAAGACTTTTACACCTGAATTTTTTACTCAAATGAAGTAAATATATTTTCTGTGATCACACAGGTAAAAGGTAATAAGCTATGAAAGCTGGATCAACTCATCTAAGAGTCTTATAAGAGACAAAGACAAATTTTACTACAAAGAGCCATGACTTTATTTATTACAATATTAAATAGAAATAACATTTTTATCGTATAAGTGATAAGAAGGAAAGATACGTATGTTAAAGAGATGAAAAATGAATCCTCTGAGAATTCAGTGCTGAAGACTAAGTATAGCAGGCTTTCCAATTAAGGATATCTTTCTGCCTTGAGAGAAAAGGTCAGTGATCATAGACTAAGAGACTTTTACACAAATTTAATACAATGTTGTTTTGATTAAGAAAAGCTTAAACTGAGGAGTCAATGCCTACAATAACATTCTTATGAATGTAATTTTAAAATATTTCTAAGGCTTAGGAAGACCAATATACAGAGATCCATAAATACAGCAAGAGACATATTGCCTAATAAGAATGACAAACCTCTGAGATGAAAAAGAAAATCTTCAAAACTCACAAGTCTCTAGTAGACTGGTTTTTCTCAAATACTGGAAATATTGGTTGTAATTAGTTTAATTTCTAATTCAATTAGAGTCATATATGGTTGCTGCTGTGTATAAACTGAGCAACTGACATATCCAAAAGTGTAATGTATCATAACTTTGCATGAACACAAAAATTAAAAGCAAAAGAACCACACACCTATATAGTTTAGGGTCTCTTAGTAGGATTAGATTCTGTAGCTATATTTGGTTGTAAATTTATCTGTAAGTTTTATTTGATTGAAATTTTATTACACATGATGAATTTGGTTGTAATGTTCAACTCCAAAGTAGGCTGGGTTCCTACCATTTCTATTGTACACTACAGACAGATGAAACTAGAATTAGTAAATTGGAAGATAGATGTGATCAAGTATGAAAACACAAAAGACAAAAAATAAACAGAAACATTTAAAGGTTATGAAAGTTAATATCAAGAACTAAGAAAGGAAAAATATTTTACGGTCTATTATAGGTAAGTACTGGTAACATATGACTGATTTCAATTATTCTATAAAATATAAACATCATCTGAATATTTCATGGTCATCTAATACAAACATAGAGTTTTAAAAATTCAAAATTATTTTGTTTGGCAAGCCCCTCAATATACAATAGAATTTCTTAAGCCTTATAATTGTTTCACCATGCTTTCTTAAAAATACAACCTCTGAGAAGAAAGAAAATCATAGTGCTATGTTCTAACTTTTCAAATAAATAACTAAGGGTACTCATGTTCTAAAAAGCTCATGGAACATAATTAATAGTGCATATAAATTATTAATATGCTTTTTATCATGATTCTTTAGAAGCTTAATGTTGAAAATGAACATTCACAGACATTGTAGGTTCTACATGAATATGTTCTTAAAGAATGCATAGAGAGGAAAATAAATTTCATTTTTTAGATATGAATACAATTCAAGCTTACTAATATTTAAGTGTTATATATATGACGTAAACATATGGAAATGTAAATATTTCTAAAAGAGAAAGAAAATGTGTCATAATTAACACAGTTCAAGTCCATTTTTAATTACTCAAAATAGCATTATTAGTACATTATATTAAAAATCTACATCTCTTGTACATCCTTAATAGATACAGTGTGAAATATGCCTCTTTTCAATATTCTTACTTTGGTCCTTGAGGAAATAATCAGCCTGCTCTTTCTAATCAAGTCTGTACTAAAGTACAAAAATAAGCCACTTAAGATTTTCACTTCACATGAGAATTCATTAATATTTTCACACTATGGTACATGATTAACATTCTCAGAGAATTATTTGAATCAGGAGTATGTTTATCAATCTGATCAGCACTATTACGTTTTTTATTATTAGATGCACCAAGTGCCCTTTGCATTACATAGTGCAACCAAAGGTACAATTACTTTCTACAGCAGAAAACTAAATTGATTAGATAAAAGCTCATTTGTTTTATTCTTTAATATAAGTAAAAAATTATCTCGTAGAGTCTTCCTCTTGTCAGTGATGAGCTTGTATTTTATCTCTTCTGGAAGATTTTATTGGGGCACCAGAAATAGAAAAGTGAAACTGACCAGCAGAAAAATTGTATCTGGCTGGGTCTATAATGTCTAGGCATAGAAGTGTTTTCTATTTGCTCAGATAATGAACATTATTTTATTGTATGTGAGTCCAAATATAGATTTGCTAATAAATTATAATTGGTCATACCGAGATAGATTTCTTCTTGTTTACCTCAAATTCAATGGTAGATATCTGCTACATATTTCTACTAAAATTGCCTTGTGTATATGTCCTACTAAAATGTATTTTCAACATTAAATTGGTTTAGAAAATTAAGAGAGGGCTGGGAATATGGCTGAGTGGCAAGAGTGCTTGCTACATATTCTTGAAGCACTGAGTTCGATTCCCCATTATCACACACACACACACACACACACACACATATATATATATATATATATATATATATATATATATATATATATATATATATGCTGTGGCTAAGTGGCAGACTGCTAGCCTTGGGCAAAAAAGAAGCCAGGAACAGTGCTCAGGCCCTGAGTTCAAGGCCCAGGACTGGCAAAAACAAAAAATTAAGAGAATTTTAAAAATTACATATAAGACATAATAAGAATATCTTCTTTCCATATCTTGGAGTTCATGTTCATATGCTTCATGTATATGGTTCTGTGCACTAAACAATTGGGTTGTTGAGATCCCCTATTAAGAATATCATAGACATATTCTAGTTCTTACAACTGAGGGAAACTGTGAAACATATTTTTCTTAGGATCTGGCTTACTTCACATAATACAATTTGTTTCCCAGTTCTTTCCCTCTCCTTATGAATGGGGCAAGACCCAGAAACACAACAAATCAGAGAAAGGTTAGATAAATGGGATTGTACTAAAGTGCAGAGCTTCTGCACAGCAAAGGACATAGCTAGCAAACATAAATAGAAAGCCCTCAGACTGCGAATAGATCTTCATTGGCCCATACAACAGACAAGGGCTTCATATCAAACAAGAAATTAAATTTCCTCAAGTATAACCCTCAAAGAAACAACCACCCCATTGATAAGTGGGCTAAAGACTTAAAGAGAGACCTCTCTGAAGAAGAAATACAAATAACCAGGAAATGCATGAAGAAATGCTCAACATCTCTGGCCATAAAATGAATGCAAATCAAAACAACATTGAGATTCCACCTCACCCCAATTAGAATGGCTGTTATCAAGAAATCTATGAAGAAACAGATGCTGACAGGGATGTGGCCAAAGGGGACCCCTATTATACTGCTGGTGGAAGTGTAAACTTGTTCAACCGCTCTAGAAAGCAGTGTGGAGGTTCCTCAAAAGAATAAATAAAGAGCTCCCCTATGGTCCAGCAATCCCACTCAAGGGCAGTTACCCAAATGACCACAGACAATCTAGTTTTGATTAAGATAGAGAAAAAATATACAATCAGTGAAACAAAGAAGTTGGTTTTTTGAAAGATAAAGCTTTTGAGGGGGAAAGTTTGCCATTTGTTTTCCCGAATATCAGATTAAAATGTATCTGGAAAACCCCTTAGTTATATTGTAGACCACACCTACTAAATGTTTATGAGTTTCACAGAAGGGGAACCAATGGGAGACAGTCTATGGTGTGGGAGAATTTGGCAAAGGATCTTATTATGACTCAATTCAATTTGTTCAGGTTACAGTTATTTCTCTAGAGAAAAAACCAAAAGTGGTCCATCTAACCAATAATGCCATTCTTGATAGTCAACAGGTTATTGTTACTGCTATTGACTGAGGTACTATAAGGGCACCACCACACCCCAGATGCTTGAAAGGTAGGACTTCAAAGTGTCCTACAACTTCACAGACCAAACCAGCTATTTGCAGAACTTCAATGAATTGAATGAAATTAGACTAGACCTGAAAGAAAGCTGGCAAGAGACAACATAATAGATTCTCCATCTGTTCTTTTTGTCAGTAGATTGCAAATTCCTAAAGGCAAGGCTTTTGTCTTTTTCTCTGTTATACCCTTAGTTACCCTGAATGTAGCCACCTGTGCTAATATTTACTGTGTCAGTAAATATTAACTTGTTAAAATCCAAAGCAATCCTTGCCCAAACTACTGATTCACTGTTACAGTGGATGGATAGAAATGAGACCTTCTTATTTGTAAGAGAATTGGAATACTCTGAGTGGTTGATTTTTTTTCTTTGCTAGTCCTGGGGCTTGAACTCAGGGCCTGAGCACTGTCCCTAGCTTCTTTTTGCTCAAAGCTAGCACTCTACCACTTGAACCACAGAGCCACTTCTGGTTTTTACTACATATGTGGTGCTAAGGAATTGAACCCAGGGCTTCATGCATGCTAGGCAAGCACTCTAACATTAGGCCACATTCCCAACCCCTGCTTGATTTTTTTATATGAATTTGTTTATAAAATGATCACCCTCTCTCTGTGCCATCCCTCCGTTCAATGAGCCTGGAGAATGGCATATTTACTTAGTGACCATACAACACTCAAGAATACCATGTGAAAGACAGTGTAGAGAAAGTAGCACTAAAATTATTCAAAGCAGCCCCCCCACTTCCTGTCTGAATGACAGAAAACCTTGGGGTAATCTTGCCAAGCTACTTCATTTGCCTGGATTTTTAAATCCTAGTGGACAAAGCTTGTGCATCTTATGCCCACACAACAAATGTATTGTCTGATAGCCACATAATGCCTGCACATGGTTGGGGCTTATACTTGTCAGAAGATCTTGTTGTCTGTTCTTCCTTGCCAATGAAAAAGTGACTGGGATTTGGAGGAATTAAAGGAATCCATAAATTGCTTTCCCAAAGGTTAGTATCATAACAGAGATCATAATGGAATATCAAAAATAATTTACAAATATATGCAAAGGAGCAGCATATTGACAAAGGGAATGACAGCGCCAGAGACAGAGCAGGTGGAAGTACTTAGAAGATGAAGGACAAGAAAGCTAACTAAATTAGCAGGAAGAACTTATTTTATATATGTGGCAACCGATTATCATATATGTAAAACATTGAGGACAAGATATTGGATGTTCAAAGCTCTTCTCAAAAAGCATCTGTAACACATGAACATAATATAGGAACATAGTTGCTACTAATAATAAATGAATATAGTTACTACTCTCATTCTTGGGAGAGAAGTGACTCAATATTGTTAGAAACTTGAAAGTTTGGAGAGGCTGATAAAAACTATTTGGATCTTCTAAAAAGAAAACACAACAGGGTAATTGTTTAATTAATGGCTTTAATTTTTGAAAATATTGTCTTATGTATAAAATAGGAGTTTGCTGGATATCAGTCTATATCTGCATCTATTACACTTCTCTGAACATAGGATTTTCCAAAGCCCAGTACAGATAATACAAAACTATTTCCTAAGTACACTGAGGATTTCTTCTCATCTTATTTGTTTCCATGGTACAGACCAATCAGAAACCAATTTATAATTGTAAATTTATTGTTCATCTGGGCAGCTTACAAACACAATGACAAATTCCTTAATGGTTTGTAAATTTATATGGAGATTGTTAAACTGAAGAGTGATTCACTAAGTGCAGGGCAGCTGTGAAATCTCTAAAGACAACTTAATGAAAGTGAGCCATACTGTCAACACTGCTGTACAAATTGTGCCATAAGCTGACGACAGTGATTTAGGAGTTATGATGGTTTCATTCATTTAACAATTATTTTCTGACATCTATTATACGCCAAGCATTGTGCTAGGTGCCAGGAATTTAGGGTTGAATAGAAATAGGCATCACTTTAACAACATCATTACTTAATGGGAGATATAATTGCAAACAAATAATTACAGTGTAGTGAGAAAGTGCTAAAATGAAGGATTGTGTGAGGGTCTCTGGAACACCTTCCTTGTATCTGCTTTTGAAAGAAAGAAAATCATATATTTAGCATAATAATGTTCATAAAGTCATTGTTCCACTTGGAGAGCAATTAATCAATGAAGACAGAGACATGACTATGTTTTAAGATGATTATAGCCTAGGAACTTCAACGATTTTAGCAAAACATTATGAGATAAATTGATATATGTATATAAAACAAAGCACACTACCTACAGGTCTGTGGGGGAACATATAATTTATACATGTGTGATACTGTTTTTGGAAAGTGGAGAAATGATTGGAAATGAAAGGCAGGAAGCAAACTACCTGAACAATGGCTGAAGGAATAGCTCCAATCCTCTACACTAATTTCAATGATGTTAAATTTTATATTAATCTTCAGAGAAGACAGAATATTTTTTCCACATACATTTTCTGTAATTACTAATTAGCCAAATTATCTTGTTTATGTGCATATATACAGACAGTGAAAATAAGACAGATCAAAACATAAAATATTGAGATAAAGGTATCTGGATTTCAAAATCACATGTTTTTGGATCATTGTTCCTTTTCTTCTCCTTATGTTTTCTCATGACATAGTTTATTTTATAATTAGTAAAAAAATGAAAAAAGTTTCAACAGTAAAAATTAAGTGGCCATTTTATGAGCTAAGGTGAGATGACAAAATTATCAGGGATTTGCTTAGCCACTAAATGAACAGGGAAAATTATTAAATCAAAATCTTATCTTTGGAGACTTTTATCTCATTTCTATCAGGAAATATGGCCCCTATTTAACCCGTGTCCCCTAACTTGTCATGTTATCACTAAGCCAATTACTCTGAAAATACTCAAAGTAAATCTGTTAGCACGTCCACATTTCATAACATGACAGGGAGTCTGTGGGCACATTTGATCTTCAAGAGGAGAGATATTTTTGATAAGTAGATCACGAGCTGTACAATTAGAATTTTTGATTTTGTCATTTTACTTTACATGATTACAGAAAGGTCTCTTTTGATCTCTGCCTTTCTAAGATTTATTATTCTATCATGACATCAATACATATTAGAAAAAGAGCATTACTGGTTCTAATCAACATATGGAAGTAACAGAGTACTTAGGCAGAGAAACCTGGAATAAAATGAAGTCACTGAAAATTCTTGTTATTATGAAATCCTTCTTCCTCTCTAGAATTCTTTGTGGTAAGTGGGAAATAGTGATCAATTCAAAAGGTTTTATGTGAGTAGTTACCTAAAGTATTCATATAGTTCCACCTATTTTGATATCTACTTTTCTATATTAGGTATATACTTAAATTATGAGCTCCTGTTTATCAATCTCTATATACGTAACTAAATACAGATTTAATGTTACTCACATATTATACATAAGTTACATATATACATACATGTGTACAGTACACATATATAAACACATATATGTGCACATAGAAGTATATCTGTATGTGCACATATACATATATTGCATGCTTGTGTACATGTGTGTGGACATGTATGTACTTATATGCATATATGTAGGGCTGATAATTTTCCATGAGGACTAGATTTACTGGATAAAATGTAGACTCTTTTTTTTTTTTTTTTTTTTTTTTTTTGCCAGTCGTGGGCCTTGGACTCAGGGCCTGAGCACTGTCCCTGGCTTCTTCCCGCTCAAGGCTAGCACTCTGCCACTTGAGCCACAGCGCCGCTTCTGGCCGTTTTCTGTATATGTGGTGCTGGGGAATCGAACCTAGGGCCTCGTGTATCCGAGGCAGGCACTCTTGCCGCTAGGCTATATCCCCAGCCCAAAATGTAGACTCTTGACCTTGGAGAAATATATACAAATGTTTTTAGATAATTATATGCTGATTGAAAATAATACATATAAATCAAGGAATACTTAGTCTTAATCTCAATGTATTGTAAGTAGCCACAAATCCATTGTGATGAAATGCTTGAACAAAATGATTAATGGGGAAGATGAATGGGTCTTCACAGAGAATTCCAAATAAGTCACACTTTAAAGGACCGTAAGTCACTAGCCCTCAATTAAAGCTGGTATAGTGATTTCTTTCCAAATGATTAGGTCAATCAATAAATAACATTACATGCAAGTACCTTGTACAAAGGATCAAATGACATATTATGAATGATCAATGATATTATTGTATACTGTTGATAATCATGAGTGGCAAAAAAGTTCTTCTAATATTTTTTTTCACTACTCAAAACTCCAACTGCAGCATGAAGCAAACAGCAAGAGAATTCCCACAAATCTTATTAACAGTTGTAGAAATAAGAAAAATCTCAAAGTTTATATACACAATCTTCCATCCTGAATTATGTACACAGTATTCACTGATGGTTATGCTTCAGTAACTTTTGGTAAAAGTTCTTTTTTTGTTTTGTTTTAATCTGAATATTTTATTCAA
This sequence comes from Perognathus longimembris pacificus, assembly GCF_023159225.1. Taxonomy (NCBI): domain Eukaryota; kingdom Metazoa; phylum Chordata; class Mammalia; order Rodentia; family Heteromyidae; genus Perognathus; species Perognathus longimembris. The sequence goes on from NC_063172.1 coordinate 19,520,092, forward strand.
AATGCTTATAATCAATATATTCTTCACAGTTGAACTGAAACAATAAATAAACCCTAATATATGGTTAGGATTTAACCAAATGAACATAAAAGCATATATAACACTACATATGGAGAAAAATATTTGCAGAGAAATGTAAATACATGTCATTTTAGACAAAATTGAATATCACTCCAAAATTGGACAGTAGCTTGACAGATTGTGTAGGCAGAGGAAAAGTTACAATGAATGACACAGAATAGAAATTAATAGAAATTCCAGGAAGAGGCCCATCAATTACGTCTTTTTTTTCAAATTTTTATTATCAAACTGATGTACAGAGAGGTTACAGTTTCATACGTTAGGCATTGGATACATTTCTTGTACTGTTTGTTACCTCGTCCCTCATTGCCCCCTCCCTCCTCCCCCTTTCCCTTTCCCCTCATGAGGTGTTCAGTTCACTTACACCAAACAGTTTTGCAAGCATTGCTTTTGTAGTTGTTTTTCTTTTTTTACCCTGTGTCTCTCGATTTTGCTATTCCCTTTCAATTTCCTAGTTCTAATACCAGTATACACGGTTTCCAATATATTCAGATAAGATCTTGTCTTCTGTCATTCACCCTCAGATAAGCAGAACTAAGTCTGACATTTTATGCTAAAATTGTAATTTAAAATTATTTAGAAAGATGTCTTTAAAACTGAAAAAAGTTTTCTTCAATCTTTTGTTTTTATCCCCTTGGAATAATAACTTAGAAGATTGGAAAACCATATTATAGGTTAGGTTAAATACCATTATAGTATCTTAATAAAGGCAGAGACAAATTCACACTAGCTCTGACACATACACAATTGCTCTTTCTTTATGTGTGTGTTAGAATTAAATAATATGTTCTGTAATTGCACAACTGGGCTCTTACCTCGCCATCTCTGTCACTCTTTGTCTCTCTGTCTCTGTCTCTCTCTTACATACCCACAGTCACTTTTTGTCCCTGTGTGTAAGGATATGGGCTTAACAAAATACTAAACATTTATCACAAGTAATCAAAAATGTGTTCTAGGATTACTTTTTTTTATTCCCTTTAATATTTTCTGTGCTTATAGATTTTTCACAATGAATATAAATTGCAAAATAGGAAGCCATTTAAATTTCAGACACAAAAGCAAGTATAATATTTTATTTAAAAGTACATTTTGGAACATTTTACAAGATTTTTTTTTGGCCCCAGGTCCATAATGCAGTTGAACAATAGGTACAATGAAATCATTCTTTCTGTAAAATTTAAGCCTACTAAAATTTCCTCAAAATTATTTTCATGTCTTTTCATTATGTAACAGTAATATGATACTGAATAATACCTTTTGTCATACAACAAAAGAAATACTTTATTCTTTTGGAACTTTCTCCTCTTACTGGTAAGAAATATTTGATATTTTATAAAGGCAAGTGGATATATTTTCTATATAATGGGAGTAAGCCAGACCCATGTACTCAAGTGTTACATATTTGTTTGAATTCATATATCTATCCCAGTTAAGAATATTTGGTAAGATAAAATGCAGTATCATTGATAATTTACTAGACAAATTGATTGATAATTATAATTCTGAGAAAGTAGTTATATCTCATGTAGCCAAGTATTTTTCCACATACACAATGATATTTATTATTTTTCAAAGTATTCACTACCCAATCTCAAATGTTGGCTGTATATAATGAGTATGTATAATGACTGACTGTGCAATGTTGATGGTAAAATAATCGAAGTTGCCTGGCTAAAATAAAATCAATATAATTAAACTACAATATATAAGATATAACAAGAAAATTATTAGAGATAGATCTTTGCCAATAATGCAAATTTAAGTGTTTGTTGTGATAATTTTGTATTTACTAAAATTTGATGAATCTGAAGCAAAGACAAAACAATAACAATAAAAAGAGGGAAACTATGAAGCATAGCAAGTGTAACAGTGATTTAAACACACTTCGATCCACAAGGTCAGTGGTTGATATCTAAAATCCTAGTTACTCCGAAGGCTGAGATATGGAGTATGGTGTCTCAAAGCCAGCCAAGCAGAAAAGTGTTCAGGATTATTTTTTCCCAATTAATCAGCAAAAGTTTAGATTGAAAGCAGGGCATAAATGGTAGAGATCCAGTCAACATAGCAAGCTAAGTGAGTGAGGTCCTGAATGGTATCTGGAAAAGTACAGTTCCTGAAAACTAATACGGTTTTTCTTCAATGAAATAAAGCCTTTATTTCATTCAAAACCTCTTTCCTATTTTTGAAAGAACATTGAGCAGTGGGAGAATCTATATTAAGTACATGTATTTGTACCCATCTGCAGAGGGGTATAGACATGTATACATACACATATAAATGAGATATATGATCTACTTATCTTTCTGCCTATCTATCTATATGAGATTATGAGAGTCAAGATAAGACAGAAATAGACAGAAACAGAGACTCAGCAGCAAGTATTTAAAAAGGACTCAACCATTTAATCAATAAAGTTAAACAATCTTATAGATAAACACATGAAAGTTTCATAAAGTCATTTCACTAAAATATATCCAAATGGCAAATGGACATGCTTAAAGGTGTCCTACTTATTAAGTCAGTGTTATCATACACATTCAAACATTGATAAAACAGTACTCTACTCTCATTTCGTTGTCTCTCAATATCCACCGGTAAATTTTTACAAGTAAATTAACTGGGATTCACATATATTGTACAAGTTGAAAAAACTAATTTGGCAAACTCTTTGATAAATTTTACTCCTACAAAATTAAACCTCTTCTTTAAAGTGCATAGATAATATACATTTTCTCCAAGCAATGATTTAATAAAGTGAAATATAACTGGAAATTATTGAGAAGTAATTACCTTGTAAAACTAGATATTGGAAAAAAATTGGTATCCAAGAAAAAGTTTTAATAGAATTCATGAATATGCTTTTACTTACATGTTTAAAAGCACTAAGAATACCATCTGGAGATCTAACTTAGATTTCAAGTATTTTATTCAAATTTTGTGTCATATTTAACAGGAGACTAACCCCCTTTGCCTCAGATCTAAGCTTCATTAGGACATATCACCAGTTCTTTGCAGGATGAAATGAACATTCATGTAAAACAATTTTATACAGAAGGAGAATGCAATTAACTTGTCTTTTTTTATTTTGTTGCCATATTGTGTTATTTTCCTCTTCAGTTTAACCTCTTAACAGGTAAACCTACTTGAACCACACCTGTATTTCCAAGTGTCTTACCTTTTCAAACCAATATATAGCTGACCTGAGACTCTCTGGGGGTGAAGTCCATTTTATTATATTTAAAATCATAACATGGAATCATTACTTGCAGACTAGCTTTGCAAAGGGAATACTTTAGCTTTCCTAATCCTGGTATACAGTGGTTGAGACAATTTTCTTTAGTCAAGGGTGGGTCAACCGTGAACTAAGTGTAGTAATTCTTTTAGATACCACTAGAGGCCAGAAGAAGGTTAGGCAGTAACAGGTGAAATATTCACAAATCAGTTCTTTTTAAATGTTTAGACAGCCTTCTTTCTCAGGGGAACCTAGATATCTGAACAAGGAATTGAAATGTAGATGATTATTTTTATTTAAATGACGTGAAATGATTCTTTGCTGATCTGGTGTTGTTGGTTTGCATGTGTATTAATTTCAAAATACAGTCCCCGGACAAATCTTTTATTTTTCCATTCTGTGATTATAAGGATTAATTGAAATTTACGCTGTTTCGTGTTATTTCTTTCTATCGTTATATGTAAGACCTTTTAAGCTTAGATTTGTCCTATTGTGATCATTCTTTAACTTAGTAGATTTTAAACCTTATTATTATATAGTAGGGAGAGGCAACATCAAGATGGATACTCCCTAATCCATAACTGGGGAAGTTGCGGTGCAGCTAAGGCACAGCCAGATCCCCTATACATTTGATAGCATCCAAGGTGCAGAAGACCAAAGTCACAGCCAGAAAACTCAATGAGTGTGCAAGTAATGTGTTTTCTTTTGATTAAGGAAAGGTGGAAAAGAAGTTATATTTTCATTTTATAAATGCATATCAAGATGACATGGGATCAGGGATTATTTGTCTGAACACGCTCAACAATTTCGTCAAATACCTTTCTTCTTTCCTTTTTCATTCAGGATAATGTTTAGCAATTCTCTAAATGTAGCGCAGCTTGAATACATTGGTGTTGGAAAAGAAAATTCACACCAGACAAGTTGCCCAGAGGGAATTTGATTTTATTTTGATTCAATTGCCGCCATAAAGGAGAGGGCACAGATTCAGCCTGAAAACTTAAGCCTGGGAGAGTTTTAAGATCTGGAATATGGATTTATTGCTAATTGGACTTACCAAAACACGATCTAACCTTGCATTTATCTTTGCCTTAGATGTACAATCCATTTGCAAGTAGACACACATCTGTGTGTCTTTGAAATGGATAATCTTGGCCCTCAAATAAAAAAAAAAAGTCCTGCTTTACAAAACTTGCCAGAGGTTTGTTAAGTGTTACATCTCAAAGGACAATGGAAGTGTTTGCCTGGATACTTTTCTAGAGTGAAAGCTCTATGGAAATGAAGATTAGGATACTAGAATGTAGAATCTAGACCAGCTGAGGGGAGTATTAAAGGCAGGTCTGAAACAGGTTTACAACATTATCAGCCTGGGTTCAAAAATTCATACCACTGTTATTGAGGGAATTGGATTACAGAACACAAGAGCTGCAACGAAACAGCTGTGGACATTTTAGACAACATGCATATGTATTGTGGAGATATTCTTTTCCTAGAGGAGAGAAATCTTTTAAATCTGAATGTTCAGATGCACACTAATTTAAATCCAATCAACACAGCTACTAATATGTGAACTTCATATGTGACCGTCAGCTTCTTCAAAGAGATTTGGAATCTCTGAACTTCCCAGAGAAGAAGGTTTTGTTCTTATTGAATTTTCTGACTCATAGATGGATAGGAATTCATAGTGGATACATACAGTTCTGTGAATTCTCCCTTGTAAAGTAATTATCTCAGAGATTTCTGAAGTCTTTTCCAAATCTATTTACATTGATTTTCCTCCCATTAACTTGAAGAGAGAGTGAAGGTGAATCCAGTAATGTATTTTTAGGAGTGAATCCATGTAAGTTCACAAAGTGTCTGAAATAAGACAGCTGAAAGGAGACAATTGATTACAAATTCAGCTAATTTTTGTGAAGTAATGATAGTATTGAAAAAGAATGCAGATTATGTAACTAAATGGAAGTATATTATACTGTGTAAACATTTTATAAGTTCTAAGTTCTGAAAAGTTGTGGAGCTGATCACTCACATTTCACACATTTTAGAATTCAGATAATTCACAAGGGGAATTTCAGTAGGGAATAAAATATACACACCAGAATTCAATGCCATGTATGCAATTATTCATGGTGAATAATACTTAACATATAGGCTCTAGAAACATACTTCTCATGTGAATATTCACTTCTAATATGGTAGAAACATATATAGACAAGACCTATGTTTCCTGAAATGAGGTGTTAATTATCTTACATCATATTTAGGAATTTATCAGTCTGGATCCATACAACCTTTACATTTTTGTCTCAGCATCTTTGAGTGTCAAATATAAAAACTGATATTTATGCTATGTGCCTTTATTCTTTTTTTTTAAAGCATGTTTAAAATTTTATTGGTATCACTATTGTTATAAGTCTATATTCAAGTTATATAAAATTTGCTTTTTTTTCCCCTCAAATTTTTATTATCAAACTGATGTACAGAGAGGTTACAGTATCATACGTTGGGCATTGGATACATTTCTTATACTCTTAGTTGCCTTGTCCCTCATGCCCCCCACCCTCCCGCCTTTCCCTCCCCCCCAGGTGTTCAGTTCACTTACACCAAACAGTTTTGCAAGTATTGCTTTTGTAGTTATTTCTCTTTTTTTTACCCTGTGTCTCTCAAATTTGGTATTCCCTTTGAATTTCCTACTTCCAATACCAGTAAACACGGTTTCCAATATACTCAGATAAGATTACAGAGATAGTGTAGGTACAACCATAGGAAGGTGATACAAGAATATGTGCCTTTATTCTTATGCTCAGAAAAATATTTAAAAATTGAACTACATTACCTGAAGGTATGGATGGGATTGTAAACACTGGGGAGAATAATGGAAGGGGTGACATTGATTGAGATGAATTATGCTCATAATCTGACTTATGGAATTGGAAACCCTTTGTACAACTACTTAATATAATATCTGAATATTGATTATAATTTAGACTATTATATAGAAATACCAATAGGATATACAGCATACATATACTTTTTAATTATTCGTATAAATATTTTATAATAATTTATTAGTGTTCTTATTCACTATTTATTTTCTTGGAAAACGCACATGTGCATGTTTATAAGATTCTCAGAATCATCTTTGTTGGACTTAATAACTCAGCAGGAATGATTTAGATAATAAGAAATGCCTATATGTGCATCTGATCATACAAAATAATATTTGTCTCAATGAATTCCAGGAAATGAAAATGAGAGTTTCCCCCCTTTGCTGTTATTGCTTTATTTTATTTTTATTCTGTTCGTTTATATGTGTTTGGGTTTGTATGGGGAAGCACAGAAATGGAGGGACAAGGGTGAAGAATGTTAGTTAAAAAAATGGGAGAGAGGGAGGGAATAGGTGAAGAAATGTACTCTTTACAATGTATTCTTGCAACCCCTCTGTACATCACCTTTATAATAGCAATAAAACTTAAAAAAATGAAAAAAAATGTAATCTTATGCAATTGTTATGTATCCTGACCACCCACCACTCCAGAATGTTTCCATTTATTCTTTCAACGTATTTCCTACCCAAACTTAAGAGAAAAAAATCTGAGTTGTATGTACCTGGTACCTGGGCTTATTCCTATTTCTATCACTGAGTGCTCAACCTTACCTCTAATCTCTACAGACACAATAGGTCTTGATTGCAAAACAATGGATACTCACAAGGGTTCTTAGTCTCTAGGCAACCAAGGCTCCAAAGGAGTCAATCAGTGGAGAACAAACAGATGCTTTTTTCTTTCTTTTTCAGTCATGTTATAAAATAAAAATTCTAGAATGCTGTAGGAATCAAGCTGGGCCTACTCTGTGGTACTTCATATTGTCCAGAACATTAGCTTTCAGGTTGGCCTTGCCCTAAATCATTCATTCTATTTTATAAAACAGCAGTTTATTCCATTTCAGGTGCAACTACTGGGCAGAATTACTTTACATCTTGTTTGTTAAAATAAAACAGACACCCTATGTCCAGCACAAGCTATGCAACAGACTTAACATTTAAGTTATTTAAACAAAATATTAGCACCAATGCACTTATCCACTCCAGTCAAGAGCATTAGGTATGCAAAAACCAGGTCAGATTAACAGGAGCTGTGAATTGTGGAGCAGAACTACATAACAGATAATGTGGCATCTCATCTGAATCATACAAATGGAGAAGCACCTGATATTGGGGTGTTGCAGTACCCATAGAATAAAATTATCCTTTGTAAAAGTCATGGGTTAATAGTGGTTGAGCTTGTAGGTCTTTCTCTGCCACTTCAGCTCGATATGATCTCCTTGCTTAATAAAAATCACCCCATTTCTCTTTCAATGGCCTCAGGAAGCCAAGAACCAGCTCTGAGTTTTGAACTTACTCTCATGTTTGCACCTGTAAACCAGAATAATTCTGTTAATACCTGGAGTGATACTTTGTAGCTTTGATATTACCATGTGGAGTATAATGGATGATCTGACACAGCTTGCTCTCAACAAGACCATCATTTTTCAGACCATGTTAAACCTAGGATTTTATTATCATGCCTATTAAAAGTAGTATTTCTTCATTTTGTCCCTTATTTCTCACTTTCCTATTCATGAAATTTACATATTGTTATAGTTGTTAATTTTCAACATTGCCAACAGGTGTCTGAAATAACTCTATTATAGTTTTAATTTGAAAAATATCCAGATATGATTTGTATATTTAAGGGTATTCCATAGCAGATGGCAGTACTGCTGTGTGATTGGACCATAAAGGAACTAATTTCATCAACAGACCACTTGCAATAATTGATCCCTACCAGAAGAGAAAATTCCACTGACTCATGGTACATAGATGTTTTTGATTCTATATACATTTTTTTATTTTCTATTAGGTTTTTTTAAATTTAATTTTATTTTCAAGGTGATGTACAGAGGTTTTTTTTTTTTTTACATATATAAGGTAGTGAATACAATTCTTGTCAAACTTGTCACCTCTCCCCTCATTTTTCTCCCATTTTCCCTTCCCTCCAACCTCCACCACAAGTTATATAAATTTTCAATATTTTGTTGTGGCTGTTTCCATAAACTCTTATGAGAAAGTATAGCTTGATGTTTTTCATTTGTATTTATACTTTGTAACCTTGCTTTCAGTATCTCTCCAGTACTGCTTCCATAAACTATGTTTGCACATGTTTTCTCCTCTATTCATCCTTCTCTATATTTCTACATTTATATACAAATACTTCAAATATATGTTCTTGGATGTGCATATTTGTAAAAGCATTATGGTATTGACATGTTTGGAATGAAAATTTTGAATAGTATTTAATTTAATCTATCTAGATTTTTAAAATTATAATATTAAAGTATTCAAACAAAGGAATTGCCATTTAATAAAACAGCTTATGAATACAGTGCACCATGCCTGTCAACATTCTCATTCATTTCTTCCCTCACTTTTCATAATTTTGTAAATATACATTGAATTCTTGTTTGCTTTTTCAGAGCTATTTTCAAATTTTAATTTTTTTCATTTCTTTATTGTCAAAGTGAGGCTTTTTGGTTTTGAATAATTGCATTTTATTTGTCCTTTCTTTTTTGACAGTGCAAATTGAACCCAGGATGTTACACTTTTGAGGCAAGCACTTTGCCACTGAACTACCTCCCAGACCTACATTGAATTCTTTAAAAAAAAATTCTTTATTGAAAAGGTGATGCAGAGGGTTACAGTCCCATAAGGTAATGAGTACATTTGTTTTTAAGCACTGATACCCCATCATTTATTTTCTCCTGCTACTCCCTATCCCCTCCCCCCAAAGTGTAGAATTCATTTTCATTGTATTCTTGACCACATTTCCGCCCTCTCTTATCTTCATTTGTCTATCCATTTCCCCTTGACCACACCACACTCCTTTCATGTATCTGATTCCTGCTGTTTATTTTGTTGAACATTGACTTTGTCTTTTTAAGGAACTACACTGCGTTGTCCCTTTAACCTATCGTATTTTTATTTTAATACATTTGTATGCATGTACAGAATATATTTACTTATGAGTTTGTAATCTAAATTGCACATATAAGGAAAGATATTCAACTTTTGTCTCTCTGGGCCTGATTTACCTCACTTAACGTACATTTTTCCAAGTTTGATATTTCTTTACAAATAGTATATTAGCATTATTTGTAGTGGATGAAGAAAATTCCATTTGTATATTTACAACATTTCCTTGATCCATTCATGGGCATCTAGGTTGATTTTATACCTTGGCTGTGGTGAATAGTGCTGCAACAAACATGGTTATGCTGGTGGTTTTACTGTGTCTCAGTTTATAATTTATTGGGGTAAATCCTCTGTTGCAGAATTGCTGGATCATAAGATATTCCTATGTTTAATTTTTTGAAGAACCTCTGTGCTATTTTTCAGCGTGTTTGAACAAGTTTAAGTAACTACCAACATTGTATTAGTATTCCCTTTTGGCCACATCACTAGTACGTGTAATTGTTTGACATCTTGATAATGACCATTCTAATTGGGTGACTTGGAATCTCATTGTTTTGATTGGCATTTCCTGTATGGCCACATATCTTCATGTGTGCATTGCCATTTTTTTCCTTTTTTTTTATGAGAAAATGCACTTTAGTTCACTAGCCCATTTATTAATTGGTTATTGATTTTTTGAGGGTTTAATTTTTTATCATCTATATATACTCTGGATATTAGGCCATGGTCTGATGTGTAGCTGACAAAAATAAAAATATCCCTATTGCATATGACATTATACTATGCCTAAAGTACCCTATAGAAACCTCCCCCAAGTTTTTACCTGATTCAAAACTTCAGTAATGTAGAATGGTATAAAACTAAGCCACAAAAATAAGTGGGTTTTCTGCAGGCCAACAATGAGAAGATTGAAATTAAAATTAGGCAAGCAACTCCATTTCCAATAGTCTCAAAAAATAAAAAGGCAACAACAAAAAGAACAGAAACATTTTGAATTTACGTTGCCAAAGATAGTGATGGATCACAAAAGTGTGAAAAGCATGAAAACTTAAAGGAGGAAATCAGAGATGTCATAAATAATTGGAAAGATCTTCCACACTCCTAGGTTGGCAGAATTAATATTGTGAAATTGATACTGTTGCCCAAAGCAAACTATAAATTCAGTACAATACCTATTTAAATCCTAACATTTTTTAATGAGAAAGAGGAAGCAATCCAAATATTCATGTGGTACCATAAAAGGCCCCTAATCACAAAGGTGATGTTCAGCAGAATAAGTATTGCTTCAAGTATAACATAACCAAACTTCACTATCTACAACAACAACAAATTTCTTTGTCTACTACAAATTTCTCCATCTCTACTACAATCTCCAATACTTCAATCTCTGCTAAAAACAGCTTGATATTGGCACAAAAACAGGCCAAGAAAAAGAAATGGATCAGAAGACTTATTAATAAACCCATGGATATAGAGACATTTAATAGTAGGATCCTCTTTTAGCAGCTTCTTAGCCAGCATCTGCTTTTGCATGTTTACTTGATAATGGACATTCTAACTGGGATGAAGTAGAATATCAGTATGTTCTATAGTTCATTTCCTTCATGGCCTGGGATATTGAACATTTCTTTATGGGTCCATTGGCCATTTTTAATTCTTCTGAGAAATTTCTTTAGCTTATTAGCCCATAGAGAGCTATAGTAATGAAAAGAGCTTCATAGTGGCTCCAAAAACACAGCCTAGAAGAAAAACAGCCTCTTCTACAAAAGTTTCTGGAATAACTGGATATCCACATCCTGAAAACTCAAAATAGACTCTTATCTATCACCTTGCACTATCAAACACTTCAATTAAGAGCTAACTGTGTGGCTCCCACTCTGTTCAAACTAGTCAGAAGAGTTAGACCCAGTTGCTTGATTTTTTAGAAATACTTTAGCAATATTTTCCAGCTCCCGTTATATCCTAAGATATAACATTTAAGATATAACAGGAGGCTAAGAGAGGGTCTAATTTTAAAGTAGATGATATTAATACAAAAAAGTCATTTCTCTGACGTACAACTTCAAGTGTGAATTTTTCGCTATAAAAATCTTAGTGGCATATCAACCATTTTGAATGATTGCACAAATGTTGAAAATTTTGACTGGAATAAGTTGTAAGAATAAATTAGCACTTAGGGAATTTGATCTATGTGTGGAAAGATTTCTCAAACAAATGAAAGGAATGAGCTATGTATGCTCTTTATTCCATGTGTAGCACTAAGAATGAGCAGAAATGATAGTAAGACAAACAACAAATACCGCAAATGATTGTGAAATAGTGTGTTATTTTTGTATTTCATAGGATGGTTATTGAGCCGATTTCCAACAAGACAAAGAGCTATTCTGAGAAGGTTGGCCATAAATCAGAATAAGACACTCACTCCATTAATCTTTTCATAAGATTCTATGATGTTGTCCAGTGTGAATCATTGCTGTTTTAAATGTCCTGTGGAGGCCATACCATATGAAGCACTTTAAAATTTGTTACTATCTTTTTTCCAAAATGAGTTTAGGCAGTTCAACTAAAGTGTCTCCCTTTATTTATTTTTCATTAGAAATTGTCCTACATTAGCATTGCAATCATAGTTTGCCAGAGATCCTGAAATGAGACATCAGGCAATATAAGGACAATGATAAGGTGCCCAGACATTGGAATAAATATTCTTCCATTATAAAGTTCCCCAAATAATGCTAATACACCCAAATTAAATCCTCACAAATTCAAATTTAAAGGGATTAAAGTCAAAATCTTACTTCTTTAATGTTACTTGTGCCCCTATTCTCTATTAAAGAGAATTTCACTCAGAACTAAGGAGAGTTGAGATTTCTAAATCAGATATTAGGGATATTTGTACTTTCTCTAAGGTTGAGGCTGTGTCATAACTTCCATGACTGATTTTTTTCAATTCTCTATCTCATCCTGTCCACCTCTTTAAGAGTTTAAGAATTTATCGAATATTATAATACAAATCCAATACAGTTTATGGATCATGTGAATTCTAGTGTAGGCCAAATGAACTTATGTTCTCAAAATGAGTCTAATAAGTAATGTCATCAAAGGCCACAAAGCATTTATTTTTGCCTAATAGAAGAGAGATTAAGGAAATCAGCTTGGTTTTAGCCTACCATTATGAGGATCAATTTATTGTAACTGTGTAGGCAGTAAGACATTTGAATTTAAGACTTTTGTAGAAGATCCCCTAATATTGTAATTTTGCCATTATGAAACTGGAGAATCTTTATTTTCTCTACAATATTCCCATTGTAGATCACAAATTTAAGGTACAAGCAAAATTAAAATTTTCATTTGAAATTCTAAATTTCCAAATTTCCAACATTAATACTGCATGGGGAATCTTTCCAGCTAGTTCAAAGCTTCTTAATTTAGTGCTGAGTTATATACAACAATACAACTATACTATTAAACTCTATGTGTGCATTCAAAGTGCATTACACTTAGAGATATAGGAAAAATTTTGAAATTTAGAGCCAAAGTGACTGCTACAATGGATTTAATTTATTCCTAAGGCAGATTCTTCTTTATTTCCGCATAGGATCTGAGAACCTATGTGAATGTTCTGTATGTATCTGTTCAATATAGCTCAGTTATAAATGACTCTGGTCATGAGGGACAGGTTTTTTATTTTTTTAATCTTATTTTGTCTCAATACTTTTTAAAATTTAATTTAGTTGTCAGGGTGATGTAAAAAGGGGTTACAGCTATATACGTAAAGTAGTAAGTCCATTACTTCTCAAACTTATTACCTACTCCCACATTTTTCTCCCACTTACTCTCCCAACTAAACCTCTCCCAAGTCATAAAGTTCATTTCCAACGTATTTTTTTTTTTTTTTTTTTGCTGTTGCATTGGTTCACCCTTTGTCCTTTGCCTTACCATTTTGTAGTTCACCTTCCCTTTCCCAAGTCAGATAAACATATATACAATGTACAGGGTACCAAAATCAATTACAGTGTCAACAGGGGGTTCCATATCTTAGGTATAGTAAATAATGCTGCTGAGTACATAGTCATTCTGGTAGCTTTAGTATGTCCTTGTTTGTGGTCATTTATGTAAATACCTAGGAGTGGGATTGTTGGGTCATAGGAGAGCTCTCTGTTTAGTCTTTTGAGGAACCTTCATACTTCTTTCCAGAGTGGTTGAACAAGTTTACACTCCCACCACTCTACAGTCCCATGCCTCCTATCATTACTTTTGTTTTCACTGTGACTCAGTTGAAAATCTCACAGTTTAATTTATTGTTTTAATTGTTCCTAATTTCTTCTCCTGTCTACTTGACAGAGAAATGCAGTTCAAGCAAGAAAAATAGTCTGGTCTCTAATGTCCTAAAAAATCTTCTCTAAGTAAATGAGAAAATTCAATTGTCCATAGAAAACAGATGGAGCCTGGCATCATTATCTAACCCTTCCTTGAGGCCCAAAGATATTTAGTTTAAAAGGTTTAGTCATCTAGGGTAAAATAATGGGGATATATAAACAGGGAGAAAAATTAATTAAATCATTAAAAGACTTTAATGTCACAACTTTGTCTTAGCTATAAAAAGTAAATTGTGGAAGTAAAACCTTAAAAACTGCCTGTGCTTTTTGGTTTGTTTTTTTTTTTTTTTTCTTTTTTTTTTAACCTCTTTCAAAGGAGTTAGGATAGTACACAAATGTGTTTGCAATTTCAATGTGGTATGAAAACAATTATCTGCATCAGGTGTATATCAGTAAAAATAATTCTGTTCCTAAAAGTAAGAAATAAATAAAAAGGAAGTAAATCATATGCATTTGTTGACAAGTAATATATATTAAAAAGTACTGAAGACATGAACAATGATACAAGTACTTTCATAATTTCACAAACTGAACTGTTTTATACTCAGGCAACTGAAAATTTATTTCTTTTAATGTTGTTCAAATTTCTCCATAGATCTTGGAAAATAGCACATTAATCAAGTTGCATTTGTATTGTTCCCCACCCTCAGCTGCGCCCCCCACCCCCAGGGCCAGCATGGAATACAATACTCTTAAATTTCCAACCCAAGTAGTTAGAACAACCAGCACTAGATGGCTTTTTAGTTGAATTGTGGCTTTGATAACTTTTTTCCTGGGCAGGCCTTAAAACATCATCTTCCCAATCTCCACCTCCCAAGTAGCTGAGAGTAGAGGAAGATATTTTGAGAATAAAAATGCAGTGTGAATACTACTGAGACTAAAATCTATGAACAACTAATCTTTTCCAGATGCTTGTTGTTTTAATTATTACGAGTCCACATTGATAAATCTATTGTTGAATTCCATTCTTCTTGTTCCAATAATGATTTTATGTTTTATTCTAGCTGTTTATATCCTCGTCTTATCTCCTTCCATCTATAAATGAGTAAGTAAGTACATCCAGGGATGTGCATATGTGTACACAGATGTATTTACCTAAGTACAGCATTTGATGGCGAGAATTCAAATAGGGTAATTCTATATAATTATCAGGAAACTGTCACTGGAAAGGTATGGCAGGGAGGTCAAGGTGAGGAGGATAGAGGAGTGAAGAGAGGAAGTGGGGGGAGAAAGATATTCAATAATATTCAATGTATATCACATGGAATTAAGAAAATTCAGGAGAAGGCTAGATTGGTAGGGGTGGGAGAAATGAGGAAAAGGGTAAAATTGATCAAGACTTATTTATCAATTTGTTTGTAGAATGGTAATTCTTTTGGTGTTGACTTAAATATAACAAAATATAATTTATAAAATTAAAAATATATTCAATATATAAAAGGTTGGAAGTTTGGATAAGGATTTCCTTTTTTTTTTTTTTTTTTTTTTTTTTTTTTTTTTTTTACCCTGTGTCTCTCAAATTTGGTATTCCCTTTGAATTTCCTACTTCCAATACCAGTAAACACGGTTTCCAATATACTCAGATAAGATTACAGAGATAGTGTAGGGCGGATTTCCTTATTTCAATAGTGGTGTTTTATTTTTGTAGCTCATAAGGTTTTCACATATACATTAGTCTTTAAATTCATATTTGTTGATTCAGTCCTTAGTTGTTGTAGCTCATATTAGCCCTGCACATTGTTAGACATGTTGTATCTCAGCCAGGATATTGATGAGTCTTTAGTCTTCTACTGGCTGAGAGTTCCTTGAAAATGAAAAAAAAATCCTAATAATTTATACAATTTCTCACTAGAGCTACTATATAACAACAGAAAAGACATATGATCTATATCTTGAGTGGGCTTACAGTGGATAAATGGGAATTCAATGCAGTATTTGCAGCAGTGCTACCTATTTAGCTTTGGAAATAAAATAGGATGGTAGAGGACTAGTTAATAGTAAATACACATTTTTTATTACACTATTTATATAACAGAGTATAAAATATATTTATGAGATTGTTGAGTTATTTCAGTTCATTAGCGATTCTTTTATTGCAATGTACACAGAATCTAGAAGATTTTGTAGAAAATAGTGAATGACAAAGATATTTAATTCCAAATGAGTAAATTAAAATATAAGTATTGTGTCTGTCTTCAATAACAAATATTTGGTCATCATTCTTTTATTAATTTTTCCTTCATATTTCTACTTAGGGAAATATGTTGAAAGTGTAGAAAAGTAAATATAAAAATGATCTGCTCAACAAAGTGAAATAGCACAATATGTTCATAAACAAACTTGGAATACTTCATATAATTATTCTTCATGGTTGGAATTATTGGGATATTAAATTTGAATTTATTTATTTTATAGTCTCATGAGAAAAAAACTTTGCCTTTTTTTGTCATATGCTACTTTCAACCTCAATAAGTTTTCCATTTAAACCCACTGTGAACTGATAAACATTTTTGTTCCTGCTGATCTTGAACGCATTGAGTCATCAAAATGAGTGCTTCTCTCCATGCAGGCTCTCATGAGACACATGTTCATAACATCTGGAATGTATACTTTCAAGGATTTGGAAATTATTTTAATTTTTTATTTAACAAAATATTCTTAAAAGAAAAAGGCAATCTTTACTTCATCTTATCATGCATTTATCCTTTATTTGTCCTTGTTCATACAATATAGAATAGAAACATTTGCAGTATCATTAAAATAAATCACATTTTTAGTAAATTTGTTTCTTTTATTATAATATTTATGTACTTATATATTTAGAAAACTATATTGTCTTAACTTTCCTACTATTTTATTGTATAACATTGTTTCTTATAAATGAACCATGTATTATAGCCAAAATTCTAATTTCTGTTTTTAAACTTTCTCCTTTTCTGTGTATACTTTATCAAAAGAAAGAACTTTTTCTTTAATGCGCTAAAAATAAATCATACTAAGACCCAGTCTTTCAGGTTAGAGATCATGTTAAGGCTTTCTAATTATGTTGTGATTCAGGGATTTTAAAATATCCCAGAAATCACGTGCATGAAGCTTTCTGGAATACATTTACTAAATTTTATTAAATTTGTGGTAATTGAGCTTCAATGAAGGCCGTGTCCACTTACTTAGTTCCAAGTTTCTACTGTAAACAATTCGAGGATTAGAAGAAGATTATAACAAACCTCCTATGGGCATTCCTGGCTCATGCCTGCATTTCTCGCTACTCAGGAGGCTGAGATCTGGGAACTGCCGTTCAAAGCCAACCCCAGATGAAAAGTCCAAGAATCTGTT